>NC_072488.1:53069500-53407833 GCF_027574615.1 Eptesicus fuscus
AGTCACTTAAAAATGAGCACTGGACAGCCGCCTACAAAAAAGGCGCAAGGGAAATGACAAACAATCTGAGTCAAGGAAGAGCAGATGGCAGGAGCAGCTGTGCCGTGAAGGCCACACTCAGGATGCAGGGTCTCTCTTCCCCAGGCGGGCCGCACCAGCTCCTGTGACTGGCAAAGGAGCGGATCAAAGGGCACTCCCTCCCATGGAAGGTGATGACATTAGCTGCCCTGACAAAGCTGTCTCCTTGAAATAGCTCATTTCCCCCTGCTGCTGTGGCCTCACTGGGGGTTTGCGGATACAAACTCCATTCTCTATTGTCACCCTTCCTTCTGCAGTAAACTAGAGTTAAAGTTGGGTAAATTTAATCAGGTATTCGTAAACATCTGTGCACCTGGCTTTACATAGGACTCAGTAACTGGTTTTTCTGATGAGAATTTTTTAATTTACATGTGTTGTTGCTTTTCTCTTGTTATAAAGGTAACAGCCCACCACCCTATAAAAACTTAGAATGTTGCAATAAGTTTAAAATTTAAATTTAGTCCTTGTCACTTTGGCTCAGTGGATAGAGCTTTGGCCTGCGGACTGAAAAGGTCCCGGGTTCGATTCCAGTCCAGGGCACATGCCTGGGTTGCGAACTTGATCCCCAGCAGGGGGCGTACAAGAGGCAGCCAATTAATGATTCTCTCTCATCATTGATGTTTCCATCTCTTTCGCCCTCTCCCTTCCTCTCTGAACTCAATAAAAATATATTTTAAAAAATCTAAATTCAAAAGTAAACACTGTGAATAATTTATATTTGTCTTTTCTATGATCTCCCATGTAAAGTTATATAAATACTACAGGTTTTAACAATACCATAAATATATCTTTGATTATCTCTTCACGTTAGAGTCTAAAAATATGAATATATTTGATACTTCTAATATGTATTATCTTCCAGAATATTTGTAAAACAAATTATCATCCAAAAGTATAAGATATATTCATACCATTGTCCATTAACAGCTTTAAATCTGAGGTGTATGTTACCTTTATCAATGTTATAGACAACTAATAAAACAATCTCACTTCAATTTCTCTATAATTGCTTTGTTTTTTTTTATAATTACTAGTTTTATCTTTCCTTAAAGTCACATCTTCATATGTCTTTCTTTTCTATTGAGTTATTAAAGTTTTGAAATCAAGGGTTACATTATTTTTTCTATTTTTACCACAGTCTCTGGAACAATCCTAGTCCTACTGAATTCATTTATTAAATATTATTAAATGAACTTTGTAGATATAGTTGATCTTAAGTGATCAACAGCATCAGAGCAGGAATTTCTGAGTGCGTCCAGTATATTGGAATGATACTTTTGTGGACATTATAAAACCTTTTAACAAAGGCCCTTTGTTTTTTCAACTTTAAAATCAGCAAAATAATTATAATGCTAGTTATAATATAAAATAGTTGTGAGTGCAAACCAGATAATATGAGTGAAAATAATCAGGAAAAAAGTCACAATATCATGTAAATGGAATAATTATATTGAAAGGGTAATGTTACTAATTTATATACATTAATAGGTTATATGAAGATATTCCTAATTTCAAGTTTCTTCGTCTGCTGTTATACTTTTCCAAACCCTAGAGTCTATATTATTTGTTCCCAAGTCTAACAGTGAACTTTATAAAAAAAATAAATAAATGCAAATGCTGTTATGTGTATGCTTGTGTTTTGTTATTAATCACTCCATAAAAATGTGATGATATTGAAAAATAAATAAAAATTATGAAAGCAGAATAAGAAATGAAACTCAAAGGAAAATATAATTTGAAAACTAAAATGAAGCCAAGATTATACACAGGTATGTACACCAAAAAGATGTCCAGAATTGTTAAAACTGGACCACGCCTGCCGGGTAGAATGTATTTTTAAAAGCTTTCCAGAGAAGCCTGGTGTACATCTCTGAGAGCCACAGCCTTACAGAAATGAAAGGATTGCCTATCCTTAAGGAAATTTTTTTTAATCCTCATCTGAGGATATGTTTTTATTGATTTTAGAGGAAGGGAGAGGAGAGAGAAAGAGAGAGAGAGAGACATCGGTCGATTGCCTCCCATACATGCCCTGACCAGGGATCAAACCTACAACCTAGGTATGTGCCCTGACCAAAATTGAACCCTCAACATTTTGGATACATGATATAATTCTCCAACCGACTGAGCCCCCGGCTGGGGCAAGGAGTTTTTGATAAATATTTTCTTACAGAGCTATAATTCTTGCTTTCTGTATTAGCCCAAGAAGGTTACAAAGTCAAAACAGAAAAGGTGAGAAATAGACACACACAAAAATATATATTGTTACAGAAGATATTACCTGTTGGGGCTACTGTTAAGCACCCAATGTTATGTGTGAGGAAAGGCTGTCAGGTGACCCAGGCACACAGATGAAGGTGGGGCTCATAAAAGATACCGAGAAGGCAGCCATAGGAGGTGGTGGAAACCGGGACACAATAGTATGACTCACGATGAGCAGAAGCTTCATCCTTGGAAAAGCAGGAGACTTATCCGAAAAAGTGGCTATCCAAAATGGTGCAGATGGAGCAGGGACTTCAAACAACTCCCATGTCTGGCATTTATTTTAATTCTCCCTTCTGGACTAACTGCACCTACCTCCACCCCCAAACTCTGTTCACAGACACAGCTGAGCCTCATTCTGCCTTGGGGGTCATTTAATGGGACGGTCCCGGTGGAATGGACTTGGGGGTTAGCAGGGCTGGGGTTATCCCAGGACCTCTCAGGCTGCCTTTTCCCCTCTTTCCTTTACCGTCTTTCTTCAGTCATCACAAGTCTAAAGGGATGAACAGAACCCCAGTGGAAGAAGAATGAAAAGATTAGGGGTCAGTGGAGATATTGTATGACCTTGGAAAAGTCATCTTATTTCTCTGTATATCCATTTTCAATTATCTATAAATTCCTAATTCTTGTAGTCTGAGTGAGATATTTATTGAGAGAATGTGTGTGTGTGTGTGTGTGTGTGTGTGTGTGTGTGTGTGTGAGCGTGCATATATAATTAAAGTTTTTACTTGCTAATGGTTAACTTTTAAGTTCCTGTGAGTTCAGAAGGTTGTAAAATTCTTGTCTGGCATAAATTTCCTGAAACAGTTTAATAGGCTAAGATTGGAATAAAGTCTATAGCTATCTTCATTTCTAATCCTAATTTATTTTCCAAACTATTAACAAACATCATCTCATCAATTCCAAAAGTAATTCCTCTCATTTTATCTTTTCCATCTTTGAAAAACTACAACCTATTTTTTTTTTCATCTCCTTAATTACACATGCAGATGTTGAAAATAACAGTGGTGATAAATATATGGTTAACGCTATCCACTGGTAAGTAATGATATTTCTTCTCAGATTATGATAAAGAGGAAGCTAAATGTGTACAGATAGTGTATCAAAATATGGTACACAGTTTGTACACCAAAAAGATGTCCAGAATTGTTAAAACTGGACCACGCCTGCCGGGCAGAATGTATTTTTAAAAGCTTTCCAGAGAAGCCTGGTGTACATCTCTGAGAGCCACAGCCTTACAGAAATGAAAGGATTGCCTATCCTTAAGGAAATTTCTTCCTAATACCCATTTCTTATTTGTGTGTGAGGATTTAACACATATAATATTCTGGCTTCAGACTTCAAGGTACTCATAAAAGATGCTAGTTTACAAATGCAACAGTAATAACTCACCAAGGGACTAGATTGGGTGCCTGGTTGAACTTTAATTTCCACATTTCATAGGATCTCATGTGTCTAGGTTCAAGCTGGAGCCACAATTAGGAAGGGTGGTTTCCTATTTCCTTGTTCATTTCCACCAGACCCCAGGGGAGATACAGTCCTCTCCAGGGTGCTGATGAGATAGATATGTCTTCACACTCTCCTCTCTTGCTGTTACCTTCTAACTTCTGGCTGGAAATATCCTCTTTCTATATTTAAACACCCTCCCAAAATTTGTTCTCAATAAGAAACAATGAACTTCACTTAAAAGGGGCTTCAAATATATTAATTAATTCGTTTTATATCTATGCATACATGCAGCAAGGCCTCCTGCAGGGACTTTTTACATTAAATTGTGGCCCGTGCCTCTGTGTGGCTACATATCACAGGAAAACACTCAAAACGAGGTCCATAGCATATCAGGAAGGAGAGGAATTTGGGGGCGCAAAGAGCTCCTCTCAACACCTCAGAAACAAAACCGTAGCAGCAGACATATGTCCCTGAAACAAAAGGAGAGACTTTAACCAGAAGGAACATTTTCTGTGCTGGACATTTAGGTAAAATGTTTCCAAAAGTTTTACACAACTGCAAGTTACTGCTTTTATATTATTGTTGGATGTAGCAAAGTATGTTCTCGCTCTCCCTAAATGCCTGTTACTAAGCCATTGCAGGTCTATTTCTGGTCCTGGTTGTCCTTGCCAATAGCCCATCTAGGAAGTCAGTGCAGGAAAGGTGGATTTGCGGGCTGTATAGGAGAGCTAGCTTTGCCCCGGACAAGCCACGCGTGGCTATGAGGATGCACGTCAAAGGAAGAAACACTGGTAATGGACACATCTTCAGGAGAGGCAGTAAATTAAGAGGATAGCAGAGAAAGGCCCGTCAGGAAAAGCGATGGCTCAAAAGGGAATATACATAAGTGCAGAGAGAATGGCGAGACTGACAGGAGGGATGCGACTTTTGTCTGTAGGTGTTGTGCCCAGAGTTCGGGGTCCCCAATAATCAACCACAGGGAGCCTTTTCTCCGATGCAAAAGCAAAGAGTCTTTATTCAAACCCGGGTTTGGCTCCCAGCCTCTTTCTGGCGCAGCAGCGAGACGAGAGAGCGAACTCCGGGAGAACGATGGGTTATAAAGGGTCGGTCATTTGGGTGGACTTAGGGAAGTGACGTGGGTTACAGAGATCGCCTTATTAGGTCAGGGTTTTTCAGCAGGGTCTTACAGCGCAAAGGTCAGGAAGTGACCAGTACATTCTGAGGCTGGAGCCATCCCCCATTGTTTCCTGACTGGTCAACAGTGATGTCCTGTGGTTATGCCTTATTAGGACCTAAGCTGCGTCTCTGGAGCTTCATTGGTCCACTCAGGCAGTGGTTGGGGAAGTTAGGACATTCCTGACGCTCCTGTGGCCACTCCCAGCACGGGAGGAGGGGGGATCAGACTGACTAGCTCCGCAAGATGGAGGATAGCCAGTTCTGCTTTGTCCTTTCATAGGAACACGGTTAAATGATTCAATTCATTAAAATGTACTGTGCTCCAAATGTTTCCGACATTATGCTGAGTATTTCATTCAAGGTAGGAAGAATGTACCAACCAATTACTTGTGATGAATGCAAAATGATACATGATATAGTTGAAGTATAAACAGAAATCTAGAGAAAAGCAGAGGAGGAAACAATTTATTTTGTTGGGAGACAGTTTGGGTGTTGGGGAGACTCAGAAAGGATCCATAAAGAAGATGACAGGTGATAGACCTGGAGCAGAGTTTTGATAGATATAAAAATATATGACAGGCAATGTCAAGGCATTCCACAAAGAAAGAAATCAGAAGCTACAGAGGAGACCGGGCTACATTATTCAGTCTAAAAGTCTTAAAACGTGGTGTAGATTAGTGGTTCTCGGCCAGGAACGATTGCATGCCCCCACCCCTAACCCTGGGAACATTGGGCAATGTCTAGAGATACCTTTGTTGTCACCATTGGATGGAGAGGAGGGAGACCGTGGACGATACTGCCATCTAGTGGGTAGAATACAGGGATGCAGTTAAAGTTCCTACAATTCACAGGTCAGTCCCACACAACAAAGAATTATCCAGACCAAAGGTCAGCAGTGCAAGGCTGAAAAAACTCTGCTGTAGATTATGGCTTCTGACCCAAGTGCAGGGGGGCACAATGAATATGTTTTGAACAGAAGAATTTAAAAGATTATTTTGGCTATTGTGTGGGAAACTGGGTGGGTGGGTGGCAAGACAGAATTAGGGAATTCAATTGGAGGCTACAGCAGTAGTTTCCATGATAGATAATGGTGGTGTCAGGGAGGGAGAGAAGGCCTCCCCCCCTTCCCACCCCTCCCCCCCCCCGTGCACACCCTTCTTTCCTTCGTACAGCTGGACTAATAATAAAAAGATAAAATTGACACGATATTTCATCAACAAGAGAAAAGTGTAAGCATAGGAGAATCGTAATAGGATGCTCAGATCATGAAATGAGGCTCAGAGAAGTGATCAAGCCAGGTATCTTTTTATACTTTTTAGACAAAGAAATAATAAATTTGTAAGGAAATTGCCAGGACAAATGAAAAGCATTAGTGCTCATCAGAAGGGAATGTAAGAAAGTTTTAGGCGTTTATTAAGAGAGAAATCTAAGCAAAGTTTGGGCTTGGGTAGTAAATTAGAAAAGAGGCGATAAGCCTTGCTTATATGGACTCCTCAGCTCTGAGGTGTTTAACTCTCGCCATGAGGGGTGACTTAGAGTGCGGGGAAGGCACCTTTCACATGGAGCATGGTAAATTATGGGGAACAGAGAGATCCAAGTATTCTTGCCCTGGCAGTATTTTTGTTTGCTTATTTGTTTGTTTTTGTTTTATGTGTTAATCCTCCCCAAATGTTATTTTTTCCATTGATTTTTTTAGAAAGAATGGAAGGGAGGGGGAAAAGAAGGGGGAGAAAGAGAGAGAAAAACATCAATGTGAGAGAGACACATTAATTGGTTGCCGTCCACACGCACACCAACGGGGGCCTGGGAACAAACCTGCAACCCAGGTATGTGCCCTTGACCAGGAATCAAACCCGTGACTCTTTGGTGCCAACCACTGAGCAACACGGGCCAGGGTTGAACTTGCAGTTTTTAAAGTAACTTTAATTTTAAATAATCAATATGCCATTATGGAATGTCTTAGGGCAGCCTTCCTTGCGCCCCAGTGGAGAAACACCATGTGCCATGAGTCTGAGACAGAAAAGAGCGTGCGTGTTCAAGGATCAAAAGAAGGCAGATGTGTTGCTCGGTAGTTACAGCGTCAGCCCGCAGGTCAAAGGGCCATGGGTTCGATTTCAGGACCAGGACATGTACCTGCGTTGTAGGTTTTATCCCCCACCCAGTTGGGGTGTGTGCGGGAGACAACCAATTGATGTGTCTCTCTCACATAGATGTCTCTCCCTCTCCTTCTCTCTCTCTCTCTCTCTCTCTCTCTCTCTCTCTTTCTCTGCTCCCTTCCCTCCCTTCCTCTCTTTCTAAAAAATCAATGGGAAAAATATCCTTGGATGAGGATTAACAAAAAAATAAAATGAATGTAAAAAAGAAGGCAGGTGCTTCTGTGGCTAGACCACAGTAGACAAGAGAAAAGGGAACCAACTTGGCTGTGTATCCAGGTCTTGATTCTGTCCTGAGAGCAGAAGAGGCACACGAAGAGCATTCAGCGTGTTAGGGGAGGGGTGCACAGTAATTTCCTTAACTCAAGGGTTGATGGGTGGAAAGTGGCTTGAGAGAGAGCAAAAGAATCAAAGTAGGAGAGGAAGGACGGTTCTGGTGCACAGAGAGAGATGGCGGCTGCTTGGGGGGAGGAGGAGGCAGTGGAGTTGGAGACAGTGAGGTTGATGTAAAATAAATTTTTTGTAGATTTGACAGATTTTGATAATAAATTGGACTTGAGTCACATTGGGAAAGAAAATATTACAAATGCCTCCAGGAAGAATTTGTGGAACATTTACAGAAATATATATCCATTCACTAAGGAAATCTCAATAAATTCTCCTAAGCACACATGCACAAGACATTGTCCCCGACAATTTAATAAAAATAAAAACAATAGTATAAACAAAAATAAATGACCACGTGTGCATTAAAAGATAAAAACTAATAATAAAATGAATAAGAGCCTTTACCATTCTGAATAATAACTCTGGATTTAATGAAGAAATCACGTTGAAATGATAGATTATTAGACATGAAGAACTCTCTATATCAGTTCTAATGGGACAGGCAGTAAAAGCCATGTTCAGAGGCAATATCGTAAACTCAAATTGTTTTGTTCATAAATTTAAAAAAAAAGGAAAAGAAATTAAATTATGCCTTGAACTCAAATTAGAAAAAGGACAAGAACAAAATCCCAAAGAAAGCAAGAGAAAGAATTAAGAAGAATACAAGCAGAAATACAAATATAAAGCCCAAAAAGAATAGTAGAATGGATTGACTGGTGTTCTGAAAACAAAGGACCCTCCCCCCTGAAATAGACAAAGATCTAGAATGTCAAATCAAATCAAATAAAGAAAAAAAACAAATGCTCAAAATTTACTATAAGAAGCACTAGGACTTCCACTCTGGCAGGACCCATTCATCACCAAGGTCATAGAGAATGACCTTGAATCATACAGAAATCTGTTTTATTTCTGTCAGGTGTCCACAATAGGGATTCCAAGCATTAATATCAGGCAAGGGGGTCTCAGTTAGATTTTGCAGAGATAACCGATAGAGTAATTCTAGGAGTTCAAGAGGAATCTAGTATTTTATTCATTCCCCAACTCCTTCTCTCCTGGGATGAAGATGGAGGTGGAAGAATGGGCCAAAGCAGAGAATGTGGGAGTTCTGCATCATTCGTCATTATGGGAAAATACCTAAGGACATTTTCCTATAGGGCTAGACACATTGTTTTATCTTAATTTAACATCCTATATAATAAAAGGCTAATATGCAAATTGACCAAACAGCAGAATAACCAGTCACTATGAGGCTCACTGACCACCAGGGGGCAGACGCTCAATGCAGGAGCTGCCCCCTGGTGATCAGTGTGCTCCCACAAGGGGAGTGCCACTCAGCCAGAAGCCAGGGAGTGGGCCTAAGTCATCAGTCGGACATTCCCCAAGGGCCCCCGGACTGTGAGAGGGTGCAGGCCGGACTGAGGAACCTCCCTCCCCCAGTGCACGAATTTCATGCACTGGGCCTCTAGTTTAGTAATAATTTCTGGTTCTTACTATATTCAGGCCTTGCTCATTTACTCATTTTGTCCTCATTGCAAATCTATAAGGTAAGTGCGTTTACAATCTCCATTCTACAGATGAGAAGCTAAGATAAGTAAAGTAAGTTGCTCAGGGTCATAGGACAAGAAAGAGAAAATCTGGGAGGCAAGTCCAGGTGGTGAGACTCCAGAATCCATGCTTTTACCCACACAAGCTTTCATTCGATCTCAGCCATTTATTAAAATGCCACATCCACTCCCTTTTTTATCATTAAGAGTAAGGTACTTCATAATGAATATAAAGCTTATCTATCTCAATGTGACTCTCAACTTCATGTAAGTCAATTGTCAGAGCAATAAATTCCAAACTGCTATACAACTGGACACTGCTTCTGGAAAGGTGAATAGATGTGCACAAAAAAAAAAAAGAAAGAAAGAAAGAAAAGAAAGGTCAGATAAGTGTTAAATGCACTTAAGGAATTCTGCAGACTATACCCTACTCTTAAGTATATCATGCCTATTGCTTTCAAAAATACTTAAATAAAATGGCTCAAATTTGATAAATTCTCCTAATTTATCTGAACATGGGACACTCTCCCTTCCCCAAATCAAAGATCATAAAATTCAACTACCCACACTGGACCATGTGCACTAGTTTGTGAAACAAACAGAACGTCTTGGCAGTGCAAAGTGAGACTCCCCCCCACATTACTACTGTCGTGTAACATTGACCTGTCAGGTCTAGTCAATGGAATAAAATGGGAAATATGGGTTATGAAATATAACTATTAAAAATATAAATTCCATTTTATTTGTGTTGCTATTCAAAGCAAGAGAGGGAGTTGCCGCCACTGAAAACTAATGGAACCAAGAAGAGGTTAATAAGTTGTCCAGTTAAAAATAAATTTATAAGAAAGTAAAGTGTTACCCTATATGCTAGTAATTACCAGCTATAAATAATGAGGAAAAGAAAGATTCCACTCACAATAAAAGCACAAAACACTTGGGGTAAACAATAAATATGCAGGGACTGTAGAAGCAAATGACTTTCTTTACTAAGAGGCCATCCCCACTGCTGAGGTCATCGGCATGTTCACCCTTAATGGCACGCTCACTCTGTGTAGATCATGTTAGGGCTCTCCCTGTGTCCTCTCGATTTCTCTTCACCACAACCCTATGAGCTGGATCCTTTTGTCTCCATTTTACAAATGAGGAAACTAACATTTTACAAATGAGGAAATCTCTTTTTTTAATAATTTACTATTGAAAGTATTACATATGTTTCCTTACCCCCCCCCATTGACCTCTCCCAGCCTGCCCCCACCCCCCAGCACAGACATTAACCCCCCTACTGTCTGTGTCCATTGATTATGCATATATGCATGCATACAAGTCCTTTGTTTGATCTCTTACTCTCCCACACACCCTCTCCTGCTATCCACCTTGAATATACACTGCAGGATCAATTATAACAACTATGACCACCACACATCTGCAATTGGCTTCTGTTAACTGAATGTAGTAGAACTGAGATCACATCCTTTTATCAAGTGAACTCCTTCTCTCCAAGAGAAGTGTTCGTACCAAGTACAACCACTCTCCCAGATGGTGTGATAAAATCGTGTGCTGACGTTAGTTTTCCCGGGGAAAAGTGAATAAACGAAACTCTTCAGGTGTTAGGGCCCAGCAGCTTCTCCAGCTGATTCAAATCCCGTTATTTATTTTGCACATCTGGATGGTAAATGGAAGCATCTCCAGCATCATTTTCTCTAGGCTGCCTTCAAACAGGTTTAATAAGAGAATTGGGAGTTTAAATAGGTTTCCAACTGTTAAAAGTAGTTTTCTCATTTTTCATGTTGACATTCTCAGAACCAGTTTATCTTCTTGACCTTCTGGCTTGCAGCTGCCTCTGGAATGGGAGGCTGCTTCAGCCAGGAGGGAGAAGGGACTGTGATCTTGGCAACGCTGACCTGCCAGCAACATTAAGAACCTTCTACATGCCCTAGCTGGTTTGGCTCAGTGGATAGAGCATCTGCCTGCAGACTGAAGGGTCCCAGGTTCAATTCTGGTCAAGGGAACATGCCCCAGTTGCGGGCTCGAACCCCAGTAGGGGGCGTGCAGGAGGCAGCTGATCATGATTCTCTCTCATCATTGATGTTTCTATCTCTCCCTCTTTCCAACTCTCTGAAAGTCAACAAAAATATATTTTAAAAAATATATAAAAAAAACCTTCTACATGCACAGACATGGGAAAGGTACTAAAGAGAATTCAAGGATGTGTGTGTTTCTTTTTGTAGGAAAAAGTAGGGAATTCCATGTGAAATATTGAGCTTCATTATAAGAAACAAAGTAAGAGAAATCAAAATGTTTTGTAAGATGTTGCGGGAGAAATAAGAATGTAGACAGAAATAGAATCAAAAAAACTTGAAGATCTAACAAAAGTGGTTCTCTACCCTGGCTTTTCATTTGAATCTCCCAATAACCAGGCCTTACCCCAAACCAATGAAATCAAAATCTCCAGGATCTCTGACAATGGGATTTGGCTTTAAATACTGGTATATATATATTTAAATCTCCCAGGATGATTCCAGTGCCCGTGGTTCCCTACGGGTCTGGAACATGACCATTAAGTGGTGGTAGTGGTGGTTGAGGGGGGCGAAGCGGGGAAACGGGAACAATTTTGATTCTTAATAGTAAATGCATTTGATTATTCTGACAGGGAAAAATTATTCCTCGTAAAGCAATAAGTACAGGTATCTTTTTGGTTAGAGCCTTGAGGAAAATACACAGACTCCCATGGCTATAAAGTAAGGTTGACAGAATGTTCACCAATAGGCTTCTAAGGCAGCACCCATGATTGGTTATAACAACTAAGGAATTTAGCCATTCCTATTATTCCAAATTTGTCCTCAAAGTTGCTGGGTATCATGTGGTAAGATAATGATGAACACACCACAGCCAATGAAAGAAGATGCTACCTGTGAGACCAAGGAGGATTAGAGGATGTCCATGTCATATGAGTTCATCTGCCCATCAATGACTTCCACCTTCACTTCCCTGCTACCTAAAACTTCACACCTAGAAATATCATTTTTATTGTATTACTAGAGGCCTGGTGCATGAAAATTCATGCATACGGCAGGGGGGGGGGTATCCCTCAGCCCAGCCTGCATCCTCTCACAGTCTGGGACCCTTGGGGGATGCCCACCTGCTGGCTTAGGCCTGCTCCCAGAGAACAGATGATCTAAAAGAAATAATCATATCCTTGGGTAAGGATTTTTTTTTAAAGATAATGGTAGCATGAAAATTCACTGCCGGCAGGGCTGAGAGGACTGGGGGACTCCAGCAGAAGGCGTACAGTGTGGCTGGCCCTGCCTGGGGGCAGGTCTGGCCATGCCACATGCCTGCTGCCCCCAACACCTGTGGGGCTGAAGGGACTGGGAGACTCCAGCAGGGCTGAGGACTGGCCACCCCCCCCCATCTTGTGGCTGTGGGTGCCACCATCTTGTGAGGGTGTGATGGTCAATTAGCATATTACCTCTTTATTATATAGGATACTCACAGAGAAAAATAGAGTGTTATAATTGGAAAGTAATTTGGCAATGTTTGATAAAGTTAACAGCACATATCCTACGATTTAGCAATTCTACTTAGAAATAAATACAGTAGTGATATTCTGAATATAATAAATATTAAATATATACAGCTAAATACTCAATATTTCCTGTTAAGTGAAGAATGATGGAGGTGGATTTCACTATTTGAAAATATACTAAATTATACAGTATACTTGCACATGAAATAATATGCAGCACTTATAGTAAATGACAGATAGATAATTGATAAATAGATAAACAATGTGACAAATCCCAAAGCAAACTTTTAAATGGAAAAGACAAGTAGCAAAATATTATATGCAATATATACAATTTATTTCAGTTTTAAAAATGCATAAAAACAATAAAATCTAAATTTGTATGACTGGATGTGTAAGTAGAAAATGCATAAAAATTTGGCAAAAAAAGAAAATGTGATTAGATTGAATACAAAGGGAGCTTTAACTAACTGCAAGTTCTTAAACTGATCTTAAACTGATTTGCAGCATCTGTAATAATAAAAGCATAATATGCTAATTAGACTGGATGTCCTTCCGGATGGTCTTCTGGACAAAGCTGGGGCTGTGAGGGAAGGCTGGGTCCGGGGTCCCTGCTGGCAGCTGGAGGGAAGCCCCGGGTCCTGGGTGCCAGAGGGAAGCTGGTGCCAGTAGCCGGGGGAAGGAAGGCCAACTCTTGCATGAATTTCGTGCATCGGGCCTCTAGAATATGATAAAATGTCAACTATCACATGTGAAAGATGGGTACTCTACTTAGCTGTATATATTTAATACTCAACAATAAATAAATAAATGATTAGGAAAAATCCTTATATAATTTCCAGGCAGTCACCTAAACCAGCAACTCGAGACTAACAAGTAATATTTCCTACAAAGCTGCCTGCCACCACATGCACACACAACACATTTCATACAGGCCCTAGATCCACTTGCTCACTTAGTATTGTGAATGCAATTGGGTAGGTCTTATTATGCACATTTCACAGTGAAGGAAAAGTGCATGGAAGGCACAGGACTTGCTCTAGATTGGGGAGGTAGAACCCAAAAGGTATCTTCTGCCTGTTCCTCTTCCCAGAAAGTTTCTTAGGAGACTGCTGTGGGGACCCATGGAATGTATTTTTACACAGAAACAGTGTCATCAGTGGAGATGAAGCTTCCAGGCCAGCTCATTAATTAACCTCTGTCTTAGAGAGCATGTTCTCCGAGCGTCCAGGCGTGCAGGTTGAGCTCCTGGCATATGGACAGGGAACTGGCTGCTTGAGCCTCCCCTTCTGAGAATTATTTCCTTCTCAACTGGCATTCAATTCTTCTGATCATTTACAAGATGAAGAATTAGTTTAGTACATGTGTGTACTTAATACCTTCTAGGGCTTGCCAAATTATCTTTTCAACTAAGAGGGCTTAGGTCTCAGCTTGGAATTTCAGCAGGCAGCAGTGTCTAGATAGCAATTGACAATAAGAGTCTGTTTCTCTATATTTATATTTTTATTAGTACTTTCTTTTGGGGGGAAAGACATACTTGTTTTCCATTATGGTAGCAATCAGTTTTTTTAATTAATATATTTTATTTTTAAAAGTATGTTGATTTGAAGAAAAATATTAAGTAAAGAAAATACAGTGGTACATTACTAGCAAAAATGTTTAAGTAGTTTAGAAGCTTGGATATCACTGCCCCAAAGAAACATGAATCCTCTTTCTTTGGCCTCTTCTCCATTCCCACTCTATTTCTCATCTCCATCCATTGCCCACCTTCAATCTTTAGAGCCTTCCAGCAGCCAACACTAACCTAAAAATATTCAAGGTTTAACAATCACTTGTCTCCTTTCCCTCCTTATTGTCTTCCAAATCCCCAATTAACTCTCTAATTTCTTCAGTGGAGCTGAGCTAATTCATACTTAAGTGTGAATTTAATCACTCGTTTATTAATTAACTTTATTTATTCAAATAAATCTTGAACCCCTGCAGCTCTGTCGGGTATAGTGACACATGCTTAACCTTCTGACAAATGGGGAACACTGAGTGCAAAACGAATTAATTAAATAGCACTAAGGTGTATGTACTGTTAATAGATGTTTGAGCAAAGTTCTATAGAAGAAAGAGAAGAGAGGGCATAACTCTGTTATGGAGAGAGAATAGGGACGTTATGGGGAAGTGGTATTTGAGTGAGTCATGGAAGCAATTTGCCAGGCAAAGGTAAGCACAGTATATACAAAGGTTCAGAATTCTGCAATTTGAAAAAAAAATCTGCCTGAGGAATATACTTAAGGTATAAAGAGAAGTTTATACTCACAGATCCCTAGAAATAGGAGGCACTGCACACCCAACGGGCCACAGGGAGAATGACCAGGACCAATCAGCAGGCGAGGATGGGGGAGGAGACAGAGCATGAGACTTCATTGAGGTTTACACACAAAAGTATGGGTGAGGCATGTTGAGATTAGGCCATTTAAATCATTTCCAGGAGCTCCGGGCTATGGAGAGGGGGGGTGGTGGGAGAGGTCCTGAGCTGTCCTTACCTGGCCTTGAGGTGATTTACAGTGAGGTAATATTGACATGTGTGAGAGTTTGATAAAGGAGGTGGCTGGGTATGGGCTCTGGATTGGGTGGTTTGCATAGCAAAGGTGTGCTCCCAGCATAGTCTCTTGCTATCTGTAGGAATTAGCTAGCCCTGGGAGGGTCAGTCTCTCCAGGATCAAGGTCCCAAATGCCAGAGCATCGAGAATACAAAAAAATAAGAAAATATAGCCAATACACTGGTGCCTCTTAAAGTCTATGGGCAGCACCAATTTCCTACCAGTCCTTAGGTGTGTCACCATCTCCCTCTCTCTTGTGACTTCCCTTAAGCCAGTGCATACCTCTATAAATAATTATTTTATTGAACTCTTCACTTAGCCTTTCAAGTGGGCCATCTGTTTCCTGCCAGGACCATGACTACTTTAATTGCTAATCTCTTCACTTTGGGCCACATTAGATACTACTCTGTCACATGTATTTCTCAGATCATAAAATTCTTCTTATTACAATACTGCTGATTTTTGACATGATACAGCAACCTTGTCGTTTAGGATGTTATTTCCACTCTGTTCGTTAAAATTAATTATGAAAAATGCAGTCAGCCAAAACTAATTTTCTAGTATTTTCACTGTAGCTCCTTGATCTTATCTCTAAATGCCCAAAGAGTCAACAACATATTAAAAACTAATGTTCTGTAATTGAGAGTTTGAAGCCTCTTCTCCCCTACGGGAAAGTCTGTTAAATTTCTTATTGATTGTTCACGGCTTGGTCTCCAGGCAGAAAGGAGAGCAATCATGTCCATCCCCCTCTACAGTAGGATGCTGCGAGCCTCCAGGGAGAATGGAGTCTTCGACCACCCCAAGGCCATGTCTTCCCCCCCCACCTTCACCAAACTTCAGCCTCACCAGGCGTATTTCAGTTCCTCAGATGGGCTCATTTCTGTTTCAGTTTTGGAATGAGTTAGTGTCCCTGCCTGTTTGGAATACTCTTCACTGCAGGTCTCAGTGCCATCACTCAGCAAGTCCTACTTATTCTTCAGGTCTCACCTTAAACATCATTTTCTCAGAGAGGCTTCCTGACTCAATCCAACTTGCTGTGTGTCTTGGAATGGCCTGTTCCTTTCCTTCCTCACACTGCTCCCAAGTTGTCACTGCAGTTCTACTTGTATAGTATTTGAGTGACCACTATGTCCCCCGCAAGAGCATGAACTTCACAAGGGCAGTGACCATATCTATGTCCCTCCCCGCTTCCATGGGCTCAGCACTGGGCAAAGGCTGAGTGCCAAAGACTAGAAGATGAGGGGATGATGGAGCATTAAGAGTGCCCTTCAAAGATAGCTCTCTTTTGGACAATTACACTGCTATATTTGTTTCCAGGTAAATATAAATCTAGAAAATAATTATTGCAGCCTATGACATGAGTATTTATGCATATATCATAATATTGGACCTTCACCACCACCTCATGAGAGATGAGAAAAAGCCAGATATTATCTCAGTTCCCAAAACAGGCCCAGAGAAATAGCTTACTCAAAGTCATGACCTATGACTACTTAATATACCTTATGCGTTTTCAGTAAATTCATAAAAATATAATTTTACATAACTTCTCTGGACTTGTTTTGGGAACTGAGATAATATCTGGTTTTTGCCTATCATAAGGTTGTGGTGATACTACTATATGCATAAGCACTCATGTATTAGCTGCAATAGTTATTTTTTTATTATCTATACAAGGTACTCTACCATGTATTTCCAAAACCCAGCCTGCCATTCTTGGGAGCCCATAGAATGAATTTCTAAATCGCACTTTCAGAATGTGAAAGGGCCACCATCCTCATCTATTCATTTATTGATTCATTTACTCAGCACCTACTATTGGACAGTCTCCATGAGAAAGTCTGAGACTATTAAGTTAAAGGATACCTGTGCTTGGAGTCCCACGGTCTACGATAGGAGACAGATAGATGCACGGGTAACTCCTTTAAAGTCCTCCAGGCACTAGACAGAGAGCAGAAGGGGGTCCTGTGCTTGCATATGCCTCTATGACATGTGTGAAGAGACTTTTTCCATGACAGAACTGTTTGCAGAGCTATGGCCACAGTTATGAGAGATACTGAGGGACTTAGATTAGCAATGGTTGCCAGATTAGGTTTAAAGGTCAAAGGAAGGAAACAGTATTACTGGAGCCCAGTTGAGAGCTAGATCCTTGAAAAGAGGACTAACTGACAAAAGCTATAGCTACAGAGGAGAAACTACAGTCAAAATTCACGCAACAAAAAGGGAAATAAATGCCCAGAAACCTAGTCCCCACTATTAAGTCCACCTACACTGTGAGTTTTGCGCTTGTTCCAAAGATGCCATAAAAGATCTGTGGCTGTAAGGAGATAAGCGGGTAGTAGCTAGTTTAGGAGATGCTGGCTGGTGGGAATTATCAACATAAAAATGTAGAAAAAGCTTTATATCTTTGGCAGAGTTTATCTAAAGTGGTCTGAGTGCTGAATTGGGCCTAAGTGGAAATGATGTCATGAAATCACTTTTGCAAAAGACAGGAAGGGGCAATGCTCCTAGGGGTCAAACAAGGATGGGGTCAGGAAGGGATTCCAGTCTGAAGAGGGTGAGAAAAGATTGACTTTCCCTTCTCAGGTTTAATCTAGCCAGCAATCAATGGTGACTAGGAAAGTGAGGAATAGTCTGGGGGACCCTCTGCCAAGACTGCAGGTGAGGTTCAGTTCTCAGAGGAGCTACAGAGCATATGTTTTGTTGGGCTTAGGAAGACCTACTCTGACCTTAGCATGTTGAGCTATAAGCCAAGATGCAGCAACCTAAGAAAGAAAAAGTGAGCCCAATGGAAAGCTGGCGCATCCCAGGGCCTTGTCCAGGACATCACAGGGGCAAGGCGAGGACTGCTGACCAAGCTCCAAAAAAGAAATTGGTCTTCTCAGATTTCCTCTCCCTTGTGACCAACCTAACAGGCAATGCAGTAGGTCTCAATACTATTAAATGTATTCAATTACATTTTTTAGCCACGGTTAGATGCAAAATATGAGGTTGAATACCAGCCAAAGCATTTTGTACATTTGTTAGAATTATGTGACAAATCCATTTCCCAGCATCAAGTGAGGTGTGCCTCTACATAGCAGAGCATGGCATTCAGCAAGAGTTTTCAAACTGTGTTCTTTGGAGATTCAGCCATGCTTGGGGGGTGGGGAGGTAGCAAGGAGGAAAAGGAATAGCAAGTAAGCATGGAAGGTCAAACTGAGGGGTGGGCTTCCATGTAAGATTTATGTTAATAAGTGATACCATAATGACACTTGATAGAGAATCACAAGAGATGACTCTAACACACCAGCTCTAGGACTAGAAGTTCTGTCAACACAGATGACTCACTTTAATTTGTTGTGCTGCTCACATTTCATTTAGAAAAGAGCAAGAATTAAGCCATCATGAAAATACCTGGTAAAGGTAACAGCATTACCTGAGTGCAAAGCATTGATGTGAACCTTGGCCTCATCGACACCATCATCATCACTACTGGCTCAGTTTGGCCTTTGAAGCTTAACTTTCCTTGGCTGCCCTTCCTAAGCTCACTAATTTCATTTTTCCTTTGCTCCTTTATCAAGACCTTCAGTTCCAGTCCACGTATGAATAGTTCATTCATGCATCCACTGTCACATTTATTTGCTAGTTTACCTGTTGTCTGTCACTAGGCCATAGTCTCCAGAACCATGACTGTTTTGCTCACTGCGGCATACCCAGTTCATAATGCCAAAAACAGAGTACATGCTAAGCAAGTATTTGCTGAATAAATGAATGAATCTAGTGTGGTCTGGAAGTGGGTAATTTATTGCCAACATCTACATTAGTCATCTTAGAAATCAAAACACAAGGCACTTAATTGAATTTCTGATGCTTTGAATGGCACTTTGGTATAAAGGCCCTTGATCGCCGAACTTACAGCCACAACTGACTGGCAAAAATAGTAAGCATGCAGTAACTAGTTTCTCTGTGGCCAATCTCGTCCCCACCCTGTAGATCTTCCCTTTTGCCAGTCCCCTTCTTTTCCTGTATGCCAAGGACTTCTTTGTTTATTTCTTCATGTCTCAAATATTTATTGGAAAAGTGAAAGAGAAATGCAGAAAGAGATAGGAAGGAAAAATATAGTTTTTGAGTGTTATAGATATATGGATGACAGTCAGACTAACCAGCTTAGACAGTGTCATTGAGGTAAAACTTCAGAAAAGAAGCTGTGCAGTGAAATGAGTTCATCAGACAAGGCCACACGAGGTGAAGTCTCCTGGCAGGTCCACCGGCTACAGAACCATAGCCTCACTCCACAATGAATAAGAGCCCAGAAGGCATTTTTCTTGAAGGATAAGCACTTTGGAATTTTCAAAACTCTTGAAGTAATTCAGATTTCTGGCAGTCAGCCTAGACAGCAGCCTCGTTTTCCAATGGGTGAACAAATGAATTAATGAATAAAACGCTGGTTCTGGTGAAGAAAATACAAAGAAAGAATAAAGGGCTCATCAAAAGTAGATCAGAGACCAAGTCTAAGCACAAATCAATAAAAAATAGAGTGGGGAAGGGTTTAAAATAAAATGTGAAGCCAGAAATCCTCATTTTTAGATGATTCACTTACCACTGGAGTGATCTTGGAGATTTGGCTCAGCCTGAAATGCAGGCTCCTCCCCTGCATGATGGAGGTGCTCCCATGTCCCTAGCACACACTGTCGTGGGCATTTGAGGAGGGTGAGATAATGCATGTGAAAGCTCTTAATAAACACTTAATCAGTTTACCTTTTTAAAATAAATTTTTATTGATTTCAGAGAGGAAGGGAGAGGGAGAGAGAGATAGAATCATCAATGATGAGAGAGAAGCATTGATTGGCTGCCTCCTGCATGCCCCACACTGGGGATCAAGCCCGCAACTAGGGTATGTGTTCTGACCAGAAATCGAACTGTAAGCTCCTGGTTCATAGGTCGATGCTCAACCACTGAGCCATACTGGCAGGGTAATCAAGTTAACTTTTTTACAACGTTATTAAAATATCATTTCCATAAAATTGACACATTTAAAATATACAGTTTAATCATTTTTAGTATATTCACATTGTTGTACAATCATCACCATGCTCAACTTTAGATTTTCATCACCCAGAAAAGATACCCTATAATTATTAGCAGTCATTCTCCTATTCTTTCTACCCCCCTCACACACACACATACACACACACACCACCCAGCCCTAAGTAACCATTCATCTGTCTCTAGAGATTTTCCAGTTCTGAACATTTCATATAAATGGGTTCACACAATATGTGGCCTTTTGTGGCTGGTTCCTTTCAGTTAGCATAGTTTTCAAGGTCCATCCATGTTTTGTCATGTACTTTATTCTCTTTTTTTAATCCTCACCCAACGATATGTTTATAGATTTTTATTTTATTTTATTTTTTGAGAGAGAGAGAGAGAGAAACATCAATCTTTTACCTCCCATAAGCACTCCATCTGGGGATCCAACCCACAACCTATGTATGTGTCCTGACTAGGAATTGAACCCACCACCTTTCAGAGTATAGGATGATGCTCCAACCAACGAGCCACCCAGCCAGGGCAGTACTTTATTCTTAAACTAGTGGCCCGGTACACGAAATTCGTGCATTGGGGGGGGGGGTGTTCCTCAGCTCGGCCTTCACCCTCTCCAATCTGGGACATCCCTCTTGCAATCCAGGACTGCTGGCTCCTCCTGCCTGATTGCCCCTAACCACTCTGCATGCATGCCAGCCTGCTTGCCCCCAACTACCCCACCCCCACCCCCCGGCCAGACTGATCGCCCCCAACTGCCCTCCACTGCTGGCCTGCTTGTCCCCAACTGCCCCCTCCTGCTGGCCTGAGCACCCCCAACTGCCTTCCCCTCCTGGCCTGATCACCCCTAACCGCCTCTGCCTCAGCCCCACCACCATGGCTTTGTCCGGAAGGTCTCCCAGAAGGTCTCCCGATCTAATTATCATATTACCCTTTTATTAGTATACATTTATTATCAAATCATATTCCTTCCATGTACACATCACATTTTCTTTAGCCACCAATGAGCTGATGGATATTTGGGTTGTATACCCTTTTTACTGCTATGAATATGTGTACACAAGTTTTTTGGTGGACTTATGTTTTAATTTCTCTTGTGTATATGCCTAGGAGTGGAATTGCTGGGTTATATGCTAACTCTGTGGTTGACCTTTTGAAGAACTACCAGCTTCTTTTCCAAGAGGCTGCACCATTTTACTGTTTTACATTCAGGGTGCCTTTGAGGCGCACCCAAGAGACCAATGTTCCTGGATGGAGTGCACAGTGTAAAGTCCCATAACAGGGGTCAGGTCATGGAGGCCACCACAGAAACATTTTATTATTAGTCTCATGAAGGTGGGAAGCCCTCAGGAGATTTTCATCAGGAAGGTGACATGATCTAACTTACATTTGAAAAATATTTCACTGGAAGCTGTGTTGAGAACAGACTGAAGGGGCAAGGATTGAAGCACCAGGCTTGTTACAGGTTACTGCAATGATCCACATGAGGAACGTTGGTGGCTTGGACAAAAGGTTGTGGAATATATTTGGAATATAGTACTTCATCCCTCCAATGAAACTGAGAGTCATTTGATAACTGCCTCTGCACCACATCCAAAATGTGATTGAGATTTTTATTGATATCCTATTAGTGTACTGAATGGGAAGGAATCCACTGAATTTATAGGTTAACTTTGGGGACATCTGTTACAATATGGGTTTTCTTGCATGAACATTTGTCCCCATACTTAATGCACCATGATAAAGGTTTGCAGTTTTTCTCATGTGGGTTCTGAAAATTTTATTTAAGATCCATTTTTCTTTTTTCTTTTTAAATTACAGATAATGTGTAATATCATATTCATTTCAGGTGTACAATTCCATGATTAGACATTGATATAACTTACAAAGTGATCACCTGATAAATCAATACCCATCTGACACCATATATAGGTATTAAAAGATTATTGACTATACTCCCCATGCTGTACTTTGCATCCCCATTACTATTCCATAACTACCAATTTGTACTTCTAAATCCCTGCACCTTTTCCACCCATCCCCCAACCACTCTCCCATCTGTCAATTTGAAAATGTTCTCTGTATCTATGAGTCTGTTTCTGTTCTGTGTGTTTGTTTATTTTGTGTTTTAGATTCCACATCTAAGTGTAATCACCTGGCATTTGTCTTTCTCTGTCTGACTTATTTCACCCAGTAGGTCCATCCATGTTATTGCAGATGGCAAGATTTCATTCTTTTTTTTATGGCTGAGTCACATTCCAGTGTATGTATGCACCACTTCTTTTTTATTCATCTACTGATGGGCTCTTAGGTTGCTTCCATATCTTAGCTTTTGTAAATAGTGCTGCAACAAACATATAGATGTATATGTCTTTGCAATTTTGTGTTTTAGGTTTCTTCAGATAAATACCCTGAAGTGGAGTTGTTGGGTCCTTATGAGTCTCTTGCTATAGCCTTTGTTTTAAAGTCTATTTTGTCCGGTATAAGCATTAATACCCCAGTGTTTTGCTTTGTTTAGTTTTTCCATTTTCATAAAGTAGCTGTTCCCATCCCTTTACTTTCAGTGCATGTGTGTCTTTTGATCTGAAGTGAGTCTTTTATGGACAGCATATGTAAGGTCTTGTTTTGTTATCCATTAACTGTGTCTTTTGATTGGAGAGCTTATTCCATTTGCATCTAAAGTAATTGTTGATAGATATGTATTTATTACCATTTCATTATTTATATTTTTATCTTTTTTTTTCTTCTTATCTTTCTTAAAGAAGACACTGTCACATTTCTTGTAATACTGTAATACTGGTTTGGTGGTGATGAACTCTTAGCTTTTTTCTTGTCTGGGAAGTGTGAGTGTGTGTGTATGTGTGTGTGTGTGTGTGTGTGTGTGTGTGTGTGTGTGTTTAACTGGTTATGGCTGATCTAGAGAAAAAATACAGTCTTTTGTGTATTTCTTTCTTAATTGGACATTTTACTCACTGTCATTAGTTTTAATATGTTTGTACGCTTTTCAGTTTAATCTTCATATTTACCCATTTTATTTACCCATTTCCAAAAGTTGGGCATGTTAGTTCTCTACTTGCATATGTGAGTTTTGATGGTAAAGGGGCTTTGGAATGGATCTCAATAGTTAGGCAATGAAGAGGGGTCCTAGGGGCACTTAACAATGGAAATCCAGGCTTTGAGGAGCAGCAGAGCATTGTGTACTTAAGATATGTGTGTGGATGGGAGTGGGGCTGGGGTGGGGAGGGTGGGCGCAGATGGAGCAGAAGCAAGTAGAGGAAGTATTAACAAAGACTGCCGGGGGGAAAAAACTAAAAACAAAGACTGCTGGAATAAGGATTTAGAAGAATATTTAAAGCAAGTTTGGATTCACTTGGATTAGACTGGCTACCTCATTTGGATTCACTTGGATTAGGCTGGCTACCTCATTTTATCTATGAAAAGAATAAGATCCAAAGAGGAGAAGAGAATTTTCCAAGGCTGCAAGGTTAGTAGCTAAACCTGGGCTAGAACATGGTACAGGTCTCTTTCCACTCTCACTGCACAGAACAGGGGCCAACTCCCAAGGGAAGAGCCAAGCCAATAGGAATCCAAGAAGCAATAGGGGGTCTTTATCCATATCTTCCCACTTTTGATTGAGGAGAGGGTAGAATACCTTATGTGCCCACATCTTCTCCACAGTGTGTTGGATTGGAGAGATAGAGAGAGGGAGAGAGAGGAAGAAGGAGAGAGAGAGAGAGAGAGAGAGAGAGAGAGAGAGAGAGAGAGAAATACTGAGCCATTAATTATTTCCTCTTCTACAATTATTGGCCCTTGGAAAAATACACTAACTTCTCTGAGCCTCAGCTATTATCACCTTAAAAATAAAGGATGCATTTAAATCTGAGGCTTCATCCAGTCCACAGATGTGTTTTGCTTTTGCTGTGTTTGCAAACAGTTTCAATTATTCAACAGCATTTGGAAGTCCTGACAGTTCACATGCAATCTAGATCTCTGGCTTTTCTTGAAAAATGTGAAGATCTTGCAACACTGGGCCAACTTGCTACATGACACCAACTGTTTGGATGGGAGGCTCACCACTCACCATCTGCCGCCACCCCTCCTTATTCACTTAGGCTGCCCACCTTGCTCAATGGGCTTCTCTTACAGACCTCACAATCTTCCCAGCTCTGAGGTTCTGTGAGATTTTGTGGTGCTTTGATTCTCAGCATGGCTTGGCAAATACATCTCAAGTAAACTTAACCCATGCATCTGTCCCTCTGAATATCTCCTCCTCTATGTCATTTCAGACTCAGGTGACTTCTCCAGTTCCCTACTGTTCTGCATACCTCCTCTTTCTGATGCCCAGGCTACTAGATCTTGACAGTATAATCCCAATGCCTTTTCTAGTTATTCAGATGTTCTCCATGTCTCCCCTGAGCTAAATGGACTGGCTTCTGGCTTTTGCCCAGCATAGCCTGGGAAGGAGAAAGAGACAGACCTGGTTTCCCTGGCTCCCTCCCAGAACAAATCCCTCTGATCTGTCTTTATGCCTTCATTCCACAAACCCTAGGGTAGTAAATGACTCAACAATGAATATATCTAAGGAAAAGCGGTCAGAGTTGACACACGCCGCTTAGCCTGCTAGTGGCTCCTGCAGTAGTGAGGAGCAAGCAGGCAGAGAATGTGTCCTGATGCAAATAGAGGCTGGTGTAACCTGATAGGGCCTCAGGAACAGCCCTGTCCAGGGTGAGGTTGGGGGAAGGTGAGACAGCGTAGGAGCAGGAAGATGGCAGGAAGGCAGTCATGCTGCAGTCAGAATAGAGTTCTAAGAGCACTGTCAGTCTTTACAGTCTGGGAAAGGGTGAGAGTCTTAAGGACATCCAGGCAAAGAGAAGAAGGTAAACATCACATCAAAGGTGCCACGCTGAAGCAGTTACCACAAGAGAAAACAAGTTCAGAGTTCATTGAGTTGAGTCCAGGATGATTATGAGAAACACATTTTAGCCATGAGGCCAAGTTATAAGAAGAAACAGACAAAATGTGGGGCCACCTAGAAAACAGATCTGGCTCACAATTTAAATCCCCGGGGGGTGGGGGGGGGGAGCTTCTCTATGGGAATCTGGCAGGCAGTGCTGGCTAATGGTCCAATCCTCCCCAGAGCTTAAACCTAACTAGAAAAAATGGTGTTTATGCAGAAGTAATGTCTGTGTGGGACTGGGTTTGTGGGCTTGCTTGGTGCCTGCCCTCACCTCTAGGTCAAGTACTCACTCTATGACTTTGATCATTAGGCACACAAGACTAGACTTTGTCTAGACACAACTTGCCGCAGCCAAGCAAGGTGCTGCTAACATTAGGTCAAGATGGGTTTGTTTTGCTTTGGGGGCTTATTGGGCTCCTCTGCAGGTGATCTCCATGGGCAACAGGTGCAGCTAGGGAAGACTGGGACTCCCAACTGGTAGCTCACTAAGGTTCCAAGTCAAAATGTGACAAAGGGGAGCCTACCATGAAGGTATAACCATCCAGTCATAGATAGTGAGAGTCTGAATCTTCTTAGGCCTGGTTTAGAGAAAGACCTCATAACAACCATGAGCTCTCCAGCTCCCTCAGGGCTCTGGCTGTATGTGTGTGTCTGCCAAGCACAAAGCACCAGGGAACATATAGCAGAGGAGTGAATTATGGTGAATTGGCAAAATGTTGTTTCGTATCCTAAAGCTCCTCTTACAATTATTCCCCCCACCTTCTGTGAGAAACAGTCTTGAGCTCTGTGTCCCCCTCCTCCACTACATCCCTGGGGAAAAGCCATAAGTAAATGAACAAAAGCAATGTAATTCCTCTTGCCTCACTTGGAAAGCTATGAATGGATCTTATGTGAGAATGGAATGCCAGGTAAAAAGATGAATCAAGGCAAGAGGAGAGCTCAGTGGGAGGGAGTTTCATCAGATAAAGATTTATTGGGTGCCCTTTAGGTGCCAGGCCTATTAGAAGCTGAGGTGACAAAGGTGAATGAGATATGGATCCCCCTGCCCTCAAGGAGCTCTTGGGATGTCAGGAGAGACAGGTATGCACACATAATGACAATCCAATGGGAAGAGGACTCAAAGAGCGATGGGACTTAGCTCTTCCATTGAAGTGAGGATGGGAGTAGAGTGGGTGACAGGGGCAAGGATGGGAATGGTAAGAGGATAAGATAATAAAATTTTCCCAGAGAAAGCACCATCTGAGATTACTCTTAAATCAGAAATATAAGCTCATATAGAGAGAACGGTGGTAGAAGGATGAGACATACCAAATAGAGGTAAACTATGATCAGGGAACATGGGTCTGAGAACAGTCTTATGTCAGTCTGATAGTGTGGCTGAGCCTCAACTCAGCATCAGTTCTGTGACTTCTCTTCTTAAACTGACTGTGCTCCTCAAGTAATTTGATACACATTCCTCCCCCTGACTGTCCTTTCCATTGTGTTCACATCATGAATGATATCCTTATCACCTAAGTGCCTAAACAGGAACATGGTTTACCATTGCATGGCTTCTTATCTACCATAATATCTCAGGTTGTATAACTTTTATCTTCCTCATATCTCTGAAGCCTTCTCCTCCTTGCCATAGCCTATTGTTATGAATAAGCTCTGAGTTTCATTATTCCTTGTGTGAATTCTTCCAACACTTTTCTAACTTTCTACTGGGAATTTGTGCCAAATCCAGTCTTCCCTTTGTACAAAGTGATCTTTCTGAGATGAAAATCTAGTGTATCACCCATTGGCTTAAAACCCTTCCAGACCTGAACTGGTTTTTAGAAGAGGTAACCATTTCACCCCTTCCAGCAACTTTTTCAACCACTCTCCCCATTTCCTTCTAATAGTACAAAATGTATAGAAATTTAAAGGACCAGAATCCTTCTCACAGCTGTGCCTCCAACTGGAATGCTTTCGTCATCCAGGTAGTTTTGAACCCTTCTTCAAAAAGCAGCTCAGATTCTTCCATCTCTGGGAAATCATTCCTGAAATTCCAACCTGTATTGGATGTATTATCCTGTATTATCCTGTAATTAATGCCTTTGTTACTTGACTATCTTCCCCTCAGGATAAAGGATAGACTCTGTAGGCCCATCATTTATCAATCTGGGTGTCTTCTATACCTCGCACAATGCCTAAGCATATTAGGACATAATTATTGAATGAATAAATACATAAATAAAATCTTTGAATAAATTAATGGCTCAATCACTCCATCATCAGTCAATCTACCAGTCCCCAAGGTCTCAGGCTGAAGTAAATTCTCCATTAGTTGAAACTTACTGTGGGACCTTTATCAGGCACTTAAGAGAGCCAGCTGAATCAAATACAATCAAATTACTAATCAATTTATTCACTTCTCTGTTCTCTAAAATTAGGAGCATGGAAATGAATATGTATGAACATGTGTAATTATAGACACTTACGCACATAAATTATTTGGCAGAGCTCCCTGTGCTGTGCTCATAGGAGTAAGATGTTTATTTTCCCCTCCCTTCACTGTAGAGCTGCCTCTGAAGCACCATACACTAAAAGCAAAGTGGCTAAAGACTCCCTCCCCACTTTTATTACTTACTCATTGCCTGTTCCTTGATATTCTGCTCTCAAAAGCATTGGAATTCTCCAGTGGCCTTCCTGGGTGGCATGGACCTATAGGATTAGAGGAGATGAAATGTGATATTGCTGGTTTTGAAATTTCATCACAAGCCCAGGAACCTAAATGTTTCTCTCATTGGTCTTTTTTCCAAAATGTAATTGATGACAGCAAGTTCTCCATTCCTTCGATTATTAAACAAAAAAGACAAAAATATTTTTCTTGTGTTGTCACATGGAGAGACTAGAATTGATATAGTCTATTTCTAAAAAAGTTCTCAAGAAACTCATATCAGGTGCTAAACCTGAATGCTGGCCATTCATTGTTGCTCAGCAGTTCATGGTTGCTATAGTCCCCAGACCACAGGTGACATTATGGACAAATCTATCATACTGATGGCACAAGCATTTGGAAATTATGTGTCCTACATGTTAGGGAAGGACATCTGTCACCTTTATAGGAACAATAATGTGAAAAGAACAGGCCTTTGAAACTAAAAGATACTGGTTCAAATCCCAGCTCTATGACTTACTACTTTTATAAACTTGAGCCAATTAATTCACTTTCTAAATCCCTGCTTCCTAATCAATAAATCGGGAAAGACAATAAATATCTCATCAGAGTGTTTAGCATAGCATATGTCACATCTAGAAAAATTCCTGATATTTAGTGAACAATTAGTAATAGTCCCTTTCTCCCTCTGTCTCAGGTAATTACTAAATTGAAAACATAGCCCTGGCCGGTTCGCTCAGTGGTTGGAGCAGTGGCCACAACCAAAGGGTAGTGGATTCAATTCCTGGTCAAGGGCACCTACCTTGATTGCAGATTCGATCTCCGGCCACCTTCAGGGTGTAAACGGGAGGTAATCAATTCATGTGTCTCTTTCTCATGTCTCTCTCTCTCTCTCTCTCTCTCTCTCTCTCTCTCTCTCTCTCTCTCTCCTTCCTCCTCCTCCCCTTTGCAATGGAAAAAAATATCCTTGGGTGAGGATTAAAAAATAACAATAATAATAATAATTCAAAAGAAAACATAATCTTTGGCAAGTAATTGAGTCCTCAATTTCTAGATTTAAATGATCCAGTAAAAGAGAAAATTATCCATTTTACACTAAAATGTAGTTTTGTACAGAATACCAAAGCTTCCACATGAAACGTATATAAGAACTATTAAGCATCAGGCAATTAGTCTGTAACAGGACCTATGACATCATCCCCCTGGATTTACAAACTTTCTTTGGTTCTGAGGTGAAGGTTAAGCAGCTCTCTAGTGGGCTCACATTTGCAACCATGAAGATAGCACATGGCTACTGACCTTCTAAGTCACTAAGGGTAAATAGAACTGGCTTAAATGAGAACTGAGGTATTACAAGAGATTTCTAGTGAATGCAATTTAGTATACTGCTAAGTCTTTCTGCTCTGCAGTTCTTGGCAATCCTGTGAAGGTCCTAATGTCAATTTATACATTAAGAACATCAGTAATACAATAAGACAATGTCAATGCATCATTAATGCTGTCATCAATAGGTCATGGTTTTCATTTGCTGACATTCTTTTTTTTTAAACTATATTTTTATTGATTTCAGAGAGGAAGGAAGAGGGAGAGAGAGATATAAACATCAATGATGAGAACCATTGATCGGCTGCCTAATGCATTCCCCACACTGGGGATTGACCCCACAACCTAGGCATGTGCCCTGACAGGGAATCAAACCATTACCTCCTAGGTCATAGGTCAATGCTCAATTACTGAGCCACACTGGCAAGGCCATTTGCTGACATTTTTTTCCAATTCTGAAATACTATGAGTTTTATCTTATTGTTATTAATTAGGTTTCCTGTTGGTTGTTTTTATAAATCTACCATGCAGAGTGGTATACATGTTTATTAGGATCTTTCACTGATAATTTTCAAATAACCAGATATTAACTTATAAATATTTTATAAGTAAGATTACACTTCACCCCCCATTGCTAAGATACAGATACATAATTTCCCCTAATATTTTCTTGTACAGTAACACTTCCTTGCAATTAAACAAAGGTGATTTTTTCCCCTCCTTTTAAAAAAAGCAAATGAGAAAAGGTCTTTATTATATTTTGCTTCATATAAGTGAATAACTGACAAGAAATGTTAAAGGCTGCTGATTGACAGGGTGCTCATTATCTCTGGAAATATCTAGGATATTGGCCAATTAATCTCCCCTTCAGAATGAGTGTTAATTTCTCATGTGCTCCTAATGAGTTTACGCTACTATTCAGAGAGCAATTATTCAACTCAGTGATTTGCAGAATCCTGCCCTGAGGACATTATGAGCTTATCTCTGACCATGAACCCATGAGGGATGTATAGTGTACACCCAGCTAGATTTATGGTTCAAGTGGTTCATCAGGTGTTCCTGCAAGAGGCATCATACAACTATCTGATAGCTATGTTTCCAATATAAATTCAGAAACTGTGGTTGTAAGTCACTCAGCTCCAGGAAAGGATACTGTGAGGTCAAATACCCTTTCCAGCTTCTTAGAGTCAACTAAGTCAGGCAACTTTCCAGTGATGAATCTTCCCTTTCATACCGTAGAATATGTTAGGTTGCCAGTGGCAAACCCCATAGGAAAGAAAGTACTACAGGACACTTTTTCAAGAATTTCAGGCTACCATCCTATCTAATAAAAGGGTAATATGCAAATTAACTGTCACTCCATCACAAAGATGGCGGCACCCATAGCAGCCTGGGCACAACCAGCATCCTGAGCCCTGGCCATGTGGAGGGAGCGAGGGGCCTCTGGCCAGAGGCCAGGGTGCGGGACACTGTCGTTGTTGCAGGCCAGGCTGAGGGACCCCCTCCCTCATGCATGAATTTTGTGCACTGGGCCTCTAGTTTTGTTATAAAATCATAGGCTCTTAGAGCTGAAAGGGACCTGAGAGTTTATTTACTTTAATTCCCTCTCAAAAAATAAAAATAAACTGGCCCTGCCGGTGTGGCTCAGTGGTTGAGCATCATCCTATGAACCAGGAGGTCACAGTTCGATTCCTGGTCAGGGCACATGTCTGGGCTGCAGGCTCGATCCCCAGCGGGGGGCGTGCGGGAAGCCGCCAATCAATGATTCTCTCTCATCATTGGTGTCTCTTCCCTCTCCCTTCCTCTCTGAAACCAATAAAAAAAAAATTTTTTTTAAAGCCTTTCTTTTTTTTTTAATATATTTTTATTGATTTCTTACAGAGAGGAAGGGAGAGGGATAGAGAGCTAGAAACATCGATGAGAGAGAAACATCGATCAGCTGCCTCCTGCACACCCCCTACCGGGGATGTGCCCGCAACCAATGTACATACCCTTGACTGGAATCGAACCTGGGACCTCTCAGTCCGCAGGCCGACGCTCCATCCACTGAGCCAAACTGGTTTCGGCACCAATAAAAATTTTTAAAATAAATGCATAAATAAATAAACAAACTGGTGTACTATAACTCAGAAGAGTGAAGCAACTCAGCTAATTAATAATTTAAATTAGTAAGTAATCCAATCATCTTTTACATTTATTGTTTGCTATAGAAAACACTGTCCTGAAGTCTCTACTTAACTCTTGATAACCACTTGCAGTGGGCAAGGCAAATGACAGGATCATTTTGCAGGCTGGGGAATAAAAGATTAAAGGGTGGCCATAGGGAATGAACACAGGGCTTCTGACTGTAATTCCAGGAGTTTGGCGGTTTTCTGCTGCTACATAGATTTCCCCTAGTTAGTCACAAATCAGGTCTGGGACGCAGATCTGCTGAAGTAAGCCAAATGGGAATCGGGCTGTGCTAGAGGAGTAAGCAGGCCAGTGTCTTTTTTCTTTCTTTTTTTCTTTTCAGGGCTTTCAGTTGATGAGTGTGAGTGTCAGGGTTGCAATAATCCTGCTCTCTCCAAATGAAACCTGAAAATGGAGAAGCAGTGAAATTTGGTGACAACAGGCAAGTTTACCCTCCAGGCAGCTGTAGCAATAATGGAGCCTCCTCTCCCTCCCCCACCTCAAATCTGTAAGTCCCATCAGAGACTTGATTCATAATTTACTTTAAGTTCGTGATTCTTAGAAATTGAATACACAACTTGCAAGAATAGGCCCTTGTGACTTTAGGCAAATCACTCTACCTCTCTGGACTTCAGTTTTCCTGAGGAAAAAAGCAGACTCTCTAATCCTCCTTCTATATTTCCAGGTGACTATGCTGCACCCTAGTGCTGGAATTTATACTTTCTTTCATCTGTGTCTCAGGCTCTACCCCCTCTAGTTTGACTTCTGTGCATGTCCTAGGCCTCCTGCCCAGTACTGTGCTACTCCTCTGCATACCCTATGCCCCTTGCCCACATACAAGCAGTTTGGTCGATTGAACAGTCGATTTAGAACTATCCAACCAGGGAATAATAAGTTATTTGACAATTTAGTGATGGCTCCTAATAGCCTGGTCCCACCCCCACCCCCATATTTATAGAGTAAGTTCTTGAGAGTTATAATTTAGGATAAACATAATTTTCCCTAGCCTGACCAAAAAAAAAAAAAAAAAGCCTTTTTTTTGTCATTTTCCTTTTAACTGAAATGTCACCTCCTCAAGGAAACCGTGTCTTATTATCCATTCAATGTAGAGCAGCCACCAAATCAGTATTAATTACATCACATCACATTTTATTTTTCAGCAGAACATTTATCAGCGTCAGACATTGTTCTCATTTATCAGTTTGTTTATTGACCGTCTCTTTCCTGCAAGAAGAGAACAAGATCCAGTACATGGTTAGGCACGCAGTAGACTCAAGAAATATTTGTTAGATGGATAGATGCATGGCTATCAATGCTAAATGGGATGTTAAAGATTACTCAATCAAAACCTCTGATTTTGCAGATGAGTAAGCGATGCTCAGTGCAATAAAAAAAAAACTTGTCCAAGGACTCAAAATTAATCATTGGCTCAGCAGGACAACAACAGCTCCTAGTCCAATTACCTTTCTACTATAACTTAAATTAGGAAGGAGGAAGTTCTGTTTAAGAGCCCTAAGATATCTAAAGAGAAAAGCTCATTGACTATATACAGAATAAAGTGAAAGGGGGGGGGGGGCCTTTGTGATGGGAATGGATTGGTCAGAGGAGGGATTTTTATAGGTAGAAGCCAAGAAGCCTAGGATATTGCAAAATTCATCTGCTTAAAAATAATTTTGACATAAAATTAACATGAATTATCTTCCTTTTATTTTGTGATTTTTTCTGCTTTTGCTTCCAAAAATTTATCATTTTCATTATTGCTGCAATGGATTTTCTCCTTTTGGGGAACAAATACTATTTTAATTTTTTTTTTACTTCTTAGAGTCACGGAGCCTCTTTTGTATAGTATACCAGGCATTTCTTGTTTATTGTGTCTATTGTCTTTTCTTTCATCATTCCTTTATTAAACCTATGTGTGCTAAATAAAGCCCAAATACTAAAATGCTAAATCATGTTATTGCATTCTTCTGAATTATTTTCCTCCATATCTCTCTTCTGAAATATCCTTACCCCATCTTTTTCTCCTGGTAAATCCCTACACCTCCTTTAAAACCCAGTTCACAGATCACTCCTTCTAAAAGATCGTCCTTGAACATCAACCCTATGTCCGTTAAACATTGCTGTGGAACAACAATTTTCAGACAACAATGAGCATTTATTTCTTGTTCATGAGTTTGGGGCTGACTGATCTAAGCTGGGTTTAGAGTGGTAACTCTGCTTCAAGCTCCATATCTGTGGGTCTGTGTCAGCTCCATGTGTCAACATGTTTCTCATATTCCTTCTAAGACAAGCAGGTAGCAGGACATGTTATTCACATAGCTTAGCAGAGGAACAAAGACCACATGCACAGGTCCACAAGCACAATTCAAGCCTCTGTTTGTTCTGTTGCTAGCATTCATTGGTCAAGGCAAATAGCACAGTCAAGGTATAAGAAACTATAATTTTCCTATGGAGATGAAAAGAACTTCATACAGCCATGGACACAGAAAGGGTCATGACTTGGCATCAATAATTGGTATCAATAATTCAATCCACTTTCCAATTAACTATATCTCCAGGTCTTTCCTAGGCAAATTGTATCTTACCTGTGTTTCTACTGTTACATTTAATCATTCTGTATTGTGACTGTTTTGACAGTTGGTATTCCCATTGATGAAACTTTAAAAATAATAACTAGCTCCTGGCTGGCGTGGCTCAGTGGTTGAGCATCGACCTATGAACCCAGAGGTTGGGGTTCAATTCCCAGTTGGGGCACATGCCAGGTTGCAGGTTTGATCCCCAGTAGGGGGCATGCAGGAGGCAGCCAATCAGTGACTCATCATTGATGTTTCTATCTCACCCTCTCCCTTCCTTTCTGAAATCAGTAAAAATATTTTTTAAAATAATAATAATAATAATAACTAACATTTCAGTGGGCACACTATACACTAGGCAGTGCATTAAAAACTTTTCAGGTATAATCTCAGGTTTGCTTCCAAACCAACCTGTGTACTATAGTTATCCCAAAATTACAGGTGAGGAAAATTACACTGAGGTACCTTGTCCAAAAATTTAGAGTTGAGTCTCACACTCCCGAATAATTACAGAGTTTCTTGACTTCTTCATTAAACTATATTCTTCCTCATTTGATTAAAAGCTTAAGCAAGACCTTTATCTGATTTGCCTTTCATCAACCCAGTAACAATGGCAGTTTCTGGCACACAATAGGAACTTGATACTTGCTAATTGAATAGAGTTGCACCAGCTCTAACTTGTCTTTCCAGCATTATCTTCTGCTTCTCTTCCAGGTAAACCCTGCTCAGGATGGCTTACTACTGCTCAAATATCATATGCCTGTGCCCCTTTTCCTGCCATTTCAAATATTAAATCACTCATACTAAATCACTCATCTCAAATTCCTTCATCCCTATCTCATATGGACAAAACTTAGGAGGCTGTTAAATGCTGTTGTGCTTGTCTCTATCCATGGCTGAGGTGAGCTTCACAATGATATCTGAGCTTCCTAGACTATGCACCACTGAGTGCCTGTAGGCCTTTATTGAATTCACCTTGTCTATTACTAGTAAGTGACAGGGAATGATATAGGGTGAGATACATTTTTTATTTATGTCATGGTCATTCTTTCCAAGATGACAGTCACAGGCCCAGAATGACATGCATAAATATGGAAGTCTTGCTATAATAGAAAATTCCATGTATTTATATTATAAGACCTGTATTCTGATACTCAGTCATTATCTTAACATTATGTCCCTCATTAATCACTTCAACTCTCAGTTATGTCATCTGTTAAATTGAAGGGCCATGTGCAGGGTTGTGTGCAGTGGGCAGAATTAAATTCTCCATGTGTGAGCAAACATATATGGAAAATATAAATTCACCTGTTATTAAAGTGTGTGTGTGTGTGTGTGTGTGTGTGGTTATATAAAGAGTTCAAATATAATGTGTTTATATATGTAAAGTTTATATATAATGTATTTACATATAAAGTATTATTTAACTGCAAGTAAATTATAAAAGAAAAAATAAATTCTCAACTTTAGGAAGGTTGATTATAACTTGTATCCTTATATCAACTAGGGGCAATGTAAACTGATACATTACTATAAAACAACAATTTGCTAACATAATTCTAAGAAATCATGTTATAGGCATGAGGGAAACACAGGAAATGATCTGTACAATATTTTACAAATAGTGATGGTTAATTTGGCACATCACTTAACATGGAATATTATTCACACATTAAAATCATAACTCTGTGTCACATGGAAGACTATATGGTAGGTAGAAATTCTATATCCAGCAATGTCCATTTTTAAGTTAAAAAAAAAGTTGTAACTACCTATGAAATTTGGTAAGATATATATATGAGGGAAGGCTAAGTGTTATAAAAATAATCTCAAAATCTCAGCAGTCTAATTTAGGTCAGCAGGCAGGTGGGTGGTCTCAGCTTCACACAGTTAACACAGTTTTAATTAGGGAGCCAAGATCTTTCCAACCAGGGCCTCATCCCCTGCATCCATCGCATCTAAAAGACAGATGAAGGAACTGGGAGGTAGAAAGAGGAGACCACCACCGCTTAACCTTGAACAGAGCTTTTGCTCAAGGACATTGGCAAGAACAAGTTCATGGCTGCTGCTGACCCTACATGAAGGGAGCTGGCAGAAGTAATGTAGGTGAGAGCTCTGGAAAAACAGGGTGGATCTAGTGAGCACCTGGCTACTCTGTGCCACAATATGCATATGAACAGATAGTATGAGATGCAAAAAAGGAAAGAATAGATTTACTAAGGAGATAGGTTTATTTGCTAAGTACAAGGTTTATTTACTTAGGAGATAAGCATTTTTTTCTTTATTACTTATGTTATATGTAAAGATACAAATTTGTAAAATAAAAATTACTATAATCTAACCATTATGCTGTACACCTGAAACTAAGATAAAATAATATTGAATGTCAACTGTGATTGAAAAGTAAAATTTATTTTAAAAAACAGCTTAAAATACTGGAATTAGCTTAAATAATGTATAAGGCCAATTTCATCTTTAATATCCAATGACTAGTCATTGCAGCATATTGAATTTCATTATCCAACCTGTTTTCTGTCCATACCTTCTCATGTCTTCTAAGAACCTGGCCCTCAAGAAATATGGTCTAAATTTTGCAGATCATTTGATAGGAGATCTGAAGCATGGACACTCATTAACAGGATAGAGTTTAATTAAGCTCCAGATGCAATTATAACTTTGCTAGTTATTAACAGTGATGAGAAAAATTACACAGCTATGATCGCTGGAAGAGCTATTAATGGGTTTCTTGATGACATAACATTTGCTTAATGGAAGTGTTTCCTTTTATGTACAAGTGCCATCTGAGGAAAATTCATCATTGATATTAATTTAAGAGTATTTGATCTGTCATTCAGTGCCAGGTCCAATGAAGAGGGAGACAATGGCATAAGCTGAGTATTCATACCTGGCAAAGAGGTATAATAACAAAAACAAAATTGGGACAAACAGCAGTCTCTTTAGAGGATCATGTCCCTTAAAAAACACAAAAGACCAGAATGGTGAACAAAGAGAAAACTGCTTTTTTCCCCAGAAAGATGAAAGTTGTTTATGCAGCTCAGGTCATTAGTGATAAAATTCTTTGCATGCAAATTAAGGTCATTATTTCTTTTTTATAATTAAATGATGAGAATCACTTTGGGAATGGCCAAGTCCAGCCTTGAATGTTCCTCTTATACATACTTATGCCAAGCCCAGATGGAATGAATGCACTCAGAAACAATCATCTTTAAATAGGTTTCATAGTACAAAGGTGATTGGATTCATTTGCTCGGTCTGCTATAGCAAAATACCATAGACTGGGTGGCTTAAACAACAGAAATTTACTTTTTCACAGTTTTGGGGACTGGAAGTTCAAGATCAAGGAATCAACAGGTTTGTTTTCTCCTGAGGCCTCTCTCCTTGGCTTGCAGAGGGCCACCTTCTGGCTGCATCTTTGTGTGCATTTCTGGTGTCTGTCCATCTTCTTACAAGGACACCAGTCATAATGGATTACAGCCCCACCCTTATAAGCTCATTTAATTGTAATCACCTCTTCAAAGTGTCTATCTCCACATACAGTCACGCTGGGGGTTAGGGCTTCAACATATAAATTTTGGAGAGAAATGGTTCAGTCCATACCAATGATCATATTAACTTTTTCATTCTAAATACAGATCAAATAGAAATGCTCTTCCCACTCCAGGTCTCTATTTCACACTGAATCTACAAAGAAGACCAGCATAATAAGCACACTCTTCCCCTCCTGCAAGAAAGTGGATCCCTTGTAATTACGATTGCTTGTCTGTCATACTTGTCTACCACAAGCCCTCCTTCAGAACTATCCTCATTTAACAGATGAAAGATTATAGGAGGAAGGTATGCTAACCTCTCCAAGGTCACATGGCCACCAGATTTAGTTTCAAATTCTTCCTAGTACTGTAACCCTTTTTGACAGAATTTATGACTGTGGTCACACAAAGAAGGACCCAGTGAGATGGAGAGGGATTCTGAGAGAGCTTGGATGCCCCCTGCAGCCACATTCCTTCCTGAGGAGGCAGAACAGCAATTCCCAGATGGAAAGTGCAAGTCCAGTGTAAGGGGCTGGTGGATTATGATGCAGATGACCAGGCTCCTGGCAAAAAGGGAGATGCAGAAGTGGATGACTCCAATTTCAGACATGTTGAATGAGGTACCCAGGGTTGAACCAAGAAGAAGTACTTAGGCAACAAGGTCAAATAAGAATCCAATGAGCTGTGTGTATTATTTTGTGTAGGGGAGTAAAAAGTTTTCCTCTACCTATCTTAGGTTCATGGTAGGGCTTCTGTAACAAAAGACAGATTAACTAGAGAAAAACAAACTAGCTTATATTTTTAATATATGTTATTGATTTTTTTACAGAGACGAAGGGAGAGGAATAGAGAGTTAGAAACGTCAATGTGAGAGAAACATCAATCAGGTGCCTCCTGCAGACCCCCTACTGGGGATGTGCCCTCAACCAAGGTACATGCCCTTGACCTGAATCGAACCTGGGACCCTTCAGTCCACAGGCAGATGCTCTATCCACTGAGCCAAACCAGTTAGGGCCAAACTAGCTTATTAACATGTGTATCTCGAGGGAGGAACCAAGATGGCGGCATAGTTAAACAACTAATCTGCTGCCTCACACAACAATTTCAAAAATACAACTAAAAGACAAAAACGTCTACCACCCAGAACCACGGGAAAGCTGGCTGAGTGGAAGATTTACAACTAAGAAGAGAAAGAAGCACAATCGCTGAAAAGCTGAGGTACGGAGGCACTCGAATCGGGCCGGCGGCAGGCGGCTGGGTGCGCGGCTTTTCTTCAACCCGCAGGGAGACAAGCTCCCGATCACTCTGAAATCCAGTTTCTGGGGACACTCGGGGGACCCAGGAACCTACGGGGAGAAGCTGGACTCTCGGCCATCGGGTCGGAAAGTGAGAGTGACTTTTTTGCAGTGGTGCGCCCAGCAATCATTGTTTACTGCGCTGGAGCGCGGGGCGCAGGGACTTGGAAACGTGGAAAGGCAGAGACGGCTGACGGCAGCCATCGCCGTTGGCCACGCCCCAGCCTAGTGACGCCCTGAGACACCGCCCTGCCCTGAGGCCCCGCCCCGCACATTCTACAAACCCGCCCCGGCTCCACACAGCGGCTTTTGCATATAAATGGCCTGTTCTGGAGCAGCTTAACCAACTGCAGCTCCAGTCAGACTGCTCCAAAACCGCCCAAGCAAAGGAGGAGAAAACTAGCCCTTGCTGTAGCTCCTGCTGGGGGACACACAGTACACAAGGGTACACCAAGAGTGTCCACCTCAAGTAACTGGGAGGCTGACCCGTTGAACCAATAGGACACCTAGTACACAAAACTACCCTACCAACTTAGGGAAGCAGAGAATATGAGAAGGCAAGGAAACAGATCACAAACCAAAGAAATGGAGGAGAACAAGCGACTGGACATAGAGTTCAAAACCACGGTTATAAGGTTTTTCAAGAATTTCATGGAAAAGGCCGATAAATTCCATGAGGACCAACTAGAAATTAAACATACACTGACTGAGATAAAAAATATTATACAGAGACCCAAAAGCAGACTAGAGGATTGCAAGAATCAACTCAAAGATTTGGAATACAAAGAGGCCAAGGACACTCCTCCAGAGAAGCATGAAGAGAAGAGAATTCACAAAGTTGAAGATAGTGTAAGAAGCCTCTGGGACAACTTCAAGCGAACCAACATCAGAATTATGGGGGTACCAGAAGAAGAGAGAGAGCAAGATGCTGAAAACCTATTTGAAGAAATAATGAACGAAAACTTCCCCCACCTGATGAAAGAAATAGACTTACAAGTCCAGGAAGCGCACAGAACCCCAAACAAAAGGAATCCAAAGAGGACCACACCAAGACACATCATAATTAAAATGCCAAGAGCAAAAGACAAAGAGAGAATCTTACAAGCAGCAAGAGAAAAACAGTTAGTTACCTACAAGGGAGCTCCCATACGATTATCAGCTAATTTCTCAACAGAAACCATGCAGGCCAGACGGGAGTGGCAAGAAATATTCAAAGTGATGAATAGCAGGAACCTACAACCAAGACTACTCTACCCAGCAAAGTTATCATTCAGAATTGAAGGGCAGATAAAGAGCTTCACAGATAAGAAAAAGCTAAAGGAGTTCATCACCACCAAACCAGCATTATATGAAATGCTGAAAGGTATTCTTTAAAAAGAGGAAAAAGAAGAAGAAAGATAAAAATTATGAACAACAAATACATATCTATCAACAAGTGAATCTAAAAGTCAAGTGAATTAAAAATCTGAGGAACAGAATAAACTGGTGAACTTAATAGAATCAGGCATAGAATGGGAGTGGATTGATAATTCTCAGGGGGAAAGGGGTGTCTGTGTGGGGAGTATGGGAAGAGACTGGACAAAAATCATACACCTATGGATAAGGACAGCAGGGGGGGGGGGGAGGTAAGGGAACGGGGGGGGTAGGAACTGGGTGGTGGGAAGATATGTGGGGAAAAAGGAGAAACAATTGTAATCTGAACAATAAAGATTCATTAAAAAAAAAAAATGTGTATCTCATATATACTTGAGAGAAACTTGGGAAAGAGTAACTCGAAGTGGTAGCTTAGAATTCAGGCTTCTATAGCATCTTCAACAAAAAACAAATTTGTAGAGAAATGACAAAATAGAGGAAAAAGTTTTCAGGCTTCCAAGAACCACAAACTGTGGAAAAGTAAATATACGGGAAACTGATGGTAGGTGAAGGCTAGTTAGCACCTTGCAATATAGATTCCTCTGGTGCCATCTCCACACTAAGAGTCTAAAGTTGTCTCCTCTGGTAATTAATTAACTTTTGTCCTTCCTGGTAGAAAGGGGAGGAGGGACACCTTTGGGAAAATGTATGCTCTACTCCTAGGGAAACAGAAGGAGGATAGAGAGCTTTTCTCATATCTGCTTCTTAATTGCCTTTAGTCAAAATATTCTTTATGCCAAAGTGACATTTTCTAGCTTTTTTCAAAAGATAGGGATCTGGAAGTTGAAAACAAGGATAAAGAAGAGGGAGCAAAATACCGAGAAAAAAAATGGAGTCTAGGCCTTGACTACAGAACATTGAGAGGCAGCATGGCACAGGCTTAGGAACAGAGCCTGAGGAAGACCCTCTGAGGCTAAGTTCTGGCTCAACGACTTCCTCCTTAGGAGAAGCTAGAAAAAAAATTGTTGGCATCCTATGCCTTGGACCCCTTTTCTCTTTCTCCTGTGCCTTTAATTTTTTTTAAGAACTAATAATAGTATATTTTCATAAGAATGTTGAAATAATTAAAAGAAATAATGTTGGTAAATCACACAAAAAAATGTTTTCTACATATTACTAGCTTCCTAGCATTGGATAAGTGACTTAAATTCCTTATTTCAAGTTCTTCGTTTGTAAAATGGGGATAATGACACTTTTCTCAAAAGGTTTTTATGAGCCATATTTTTATTCATCTATTTAGCATAAATAGATGGGTAAGTTTATATAAACATATATAAATATGTTTAACATATGTAGGATATATTACTTATATATACTGATAATAAATATTTTATATATACATTTAATTTATAATTTTGATGATATTCTTAAAAGCAACAACGGTGACATACTAAATTGTAGCATAGCAACAGGGCAGGATGAGAGTGTAGAGAATTTAAAAATAGTAATTAATAAAACCAACAAAACTCAGTCTGCTTTTTATTATTTCTCTGGCAATTCTTTCTTTTTAAATCCAAGGATATGTTTTTATGGATTTTTAGAGAGAGAGAAACATCAGTGCAAGAGAGAAACATCAATTGGTTGCCTCCCGTATATGCCCTGACAGGGAATCAAATCCACAACCTAGGAATGTACCCTGACCAGGAATCCAACCTGCAACCTTTGATGTATGAGCCAACGCTCCAACCAACTGAACCGGCCATGGCACTCTGGCAATTCTTAACATGATCAGTGATAAAAATATTCCTCCCCACTGTAGCAAACCACTTCCACCATCCCTGTCTACCCCCACCCTTCCCACCTCTACTCCTTCCTACTTAAGCGAGACTCTGTACATATCTGTTTCTCTAGTCAGTGGTATGAACAAAGAAGATTTGGATAAGTACCAGCTTAATAAACATCACATCGAATTTCTTATATGTGTGAAGCACTTGGCTTTGAAAAGCACTGGGGCACATTTACTCACTTGGTGTGGTCAAGGTTGAGTCACCCTGATTGAGATTCAACACAAGTCCACTGCAAGCCTCTTCTTTATTAGTGCTCAGCTCCGGCTGCCATGCGAATCACCTGGGGAGCTGTAAAAAGGATCAATGCCTATGCCCATTAAATTGGAATTTCTAGAGGAGGGGGAATGATGCCCAGTTATAGGTACTTTTTTTTTTAATATGCCTCCAACAATTCTACCACATAGCCAGGGTTGAGAAGAGCTGAGCCAGGTGACATGGCATGATGGTTTTGTGCTTAGATTCTGGCATTGGATTCGCAGTCCCAAGTGGGATACCTCTCCGTGCCTCATTTTTCATCCATAAAAAGAGAGCAAAAGAACCCAACTGAAAGGGTTGTTGTGAGGTGTAAATGAGATAATCCATGTAATGCATTTAGAATAGTGTCTGGCGCACAATAAGAATTCAATAAATGCAGGCTATTATAATTGTAATAGCACTGTTGTACATGACCCTGGCAGAGTGCCATCGCTGCCCATTGTATGCAAGAGGAAACCGATTCAGATAACTCAGTTGCTCATCCAATCACAGAGCTTATAAGTGAGAAAGCAAGAAAGTGATTAAATCTAGAGCTCAAGAGTAATGTGTACAACGCCAAGATACTTTCAGATTTCTTAAATACCTACTGCATATAGAGTTTAGTGCATGCTTATCAAGGCTTCTATTGCAATTATCTTGACCATAATTTCCTTATTGTATGTTTCCATCAGTACCACACTTTAGACCCAGATAAACAGGATCCAGCCTTGGCCCCCACCCCAGGGCCCTCGGGCTTTGGAGTGCCTTCCTCTATAATTTCTAAATCCCATCTCACTGGCTGGGACTGTAAGGCCAGATGAGGGCATCTAGATGAAGCAACCTGGGCCCAAATGGGTCCCGTGTGGGCTCCAGGTCCCATTTGGACCAGGGTATTCCCACAGTCCATGATGGTTTTCCTTTAGCAGAATGTACACAGTTGAACTGTCAGAATAGAGCTGGCATGCTGATTTGGAATGACTCAAACTGTTTAACTAGGTAAGAACTCCCCAAAACTTTTACTCGGCTCCATACATCCAAAAGGCAGCCTTGCTTCCTGTGATCAAAATGGTACATTTTAAATTTAAACAAGCAAACATTTTCACTGGAGCTATTGATCACTGTATTTCCCCATATCGGCATGTTTTTCATTTACATGAGTCGAAGAAGACAATCCAATAAACTTATGCATATTCAGAAACAAGGGTATAATGTCGTGCAAAAACAGCAGCCCTGGGTGTTCTGTTTATAAATAGCTATTTATGAATCTTATAAAAACAAATGTCCTATATTCTATGATATCCTAGGCTGGTGAGGTAAACACGTGAAGACTATCTGGGTTGAAACCCCACATCTGCACCTACTTCATTTCTAAGCCTCAGTTTCCTTATCTGTAAAAGAGAGCTAATAACAGTGCCCACCTGCTAGAACTCTTGAGAGGAAGAAATGAGATAAATAATAGCCAGTAGCTTAGCACAATGGAACCAGTGTTCGTAGCAGATTATACTGATAGTTACATGAGTAACATTGTAAAGGCTCACTAAACTTTGGCTTCAGAGCAATTATAGTAAGTAGGATGATGAAGCGACAGTCTGTGTCAAGAACATGTAGGAAAGAAAGGCGATTTCCACTGGAAGATTATGGAATGGCTTTTTGGAAGAAGCGTTTACAGGCTGGTCTTGGAAGGAAACGCACAGTTCTTCCAAAGTATGTGTGGGGATTTGGATGTGGGATGAGGGAAGAGAAAACAGAGAAGAGACAGGCCACATGGACTACCAGCAGCCAAGTTGGGCTGGGGGGAGGGGAGGAGTAGGGTGGAAGATGGCACAGGCGGCTAGCATGGCTGTCTGAAGGCTGTAAGGGACGGACGGGTCAGTAGATTAGCCTAAAACCTCCCAGGGAAATCCACAGAAAAATACCTCAATCTTCCCCTGACAAGTCTGCAAGTCTGCAATGACCCTGAGGGCATGATGAAGTTTGACACCTGCTATGTATGTGATGAGCAGAGGAATTACACTTCTGACAGACATCACCACTCAAGAAACATTCGAGCCTCCAGGTGACAGGTGGACCATGTAACCACTAGGAAACCAGGTAAAAGAAGAGAGAAAGGAGCCAAGCTAGGCCAGACCTGAGAGCTGGTGAAATCCTTTGGCTGTGCTCCCACATCCAGAAGTATCAGCCATCCCTTTTGTCACCTTTTGGTGTTTTCTCCAGCTCCTGTAGTTGGTCCCACTGGTGACACTCAGCAGCAGGCGGGTGCTGGCCTTGTTATGAGTGGGTCTCACCAGATAAAACATGGTCAGAAGCAGCAAGATCTGATGGTCTTAGAATCAAGCCAGGGCCCCAGGATGAGCCTCAGCTTTTGGGGTTCTAGTCATGAGTACGTGGTATCTGCTAAGCTCGGGATTAGCCCCTACCACTCAGTGTGGTGCCACCACCTGCCCCATCTGTCTCACCTCCTGAACCCACAGCCCTCCGGGAAGCTGTCCTCCCACCTTGAGTGGTGCCAGTGATATATGAACAGATACCGCCTACTCATGACTGCCTCTGGATTTGCTACCACTGTGCCTTGGTTAAGTTTTATGAAGTTGACAAGTGCTAAAATCACCCCTGACCTTCTTTGTCTTGCTCTTTGTGCACTCAGCCTTTGCCACGACCTTCCTGTGCAGTAAGTCACCTTCCTTCAGCATCCTCGTCTCACACATCTCCATACCCTTCCAATCTCATCCATCCCAATGGGGCTGAGTTTCCTCCCCAGCTCAACCCTGTGACTACCTGAAACATGACTAAAAAGAAGTTGAAACCAAAGTAGCAAAAGAAATAGAGTATCAGTGTCTACATCTGCTACACACAACTCAAGTTAATTTGGACCACGTGTGCAGATTCAACAGGAAGTAGGAAAAACCACCGGCATGATACAGCAAGAATCTCTGAATCTCTACTTGTTCAACGGGAAGATTCACCCCAAATTGCGCTAAAAATCAGATTCTACATCTTAGCATCTTGCTCCCCATGTTCATCTAAGAATTGTTTAGCGGGTCCTACCAATAATTACACCAGGATCAGTGGCTGCTATCAGGGCCATACATTGGAATCACCTGGGGAGATTTTAGAAAATTTGCCAAAACCAATTAAATAGAATCTTCTGGGAGGTGGGAGAGATGGGCCCAGGGCTCCGTAGTTTCTAAAGCTGCCAGGTGATTCAAGTGCAGCCAAGGTTGAGAACTCCTATGTAGGTGGAGCAGAAATGGCAACCTGCCCCCCAACTTTGATCCCCCTAACCAGAGGCTCTAAGCCCATCCTGCTATAAATGTGGGAGAGATGGAGTAAATCCTAACCCCAAAAATTGCTTTTGAGAGAAAAAATCAAATGAATGCCACTCACTTAAGGAGAATTGGATGTGAGCAAAGGTGTCTGCTAGCAAAGAACTGCCTGGTTCTGGAGCTTTGAAGGGGAAATTCAGGTAGTCACATGGGTGCTCATAGAGGAGAGACATGGGGAAACAACACAAACTTTATTTCTTCCCACGGAGCCTCACATGCCTGGAGGACACAGCCAACCCACCTCAGCCTTTGCAGAAGCAGCTCAGTTTGAGGGAAGCTCCTCACTGGGGACCCACAGACCTAACTCCATCACTCATAACTGTGCCGACTTATGCAAGCCACTCTACATCAGATGGGCCCTGGAGAAGGGAACTCCCAGGAATCCACAGAAATCCTGGGAAGGCATTGAAATTTTGTGGGATGTTCAAGGGAGTAAGAGAATTTACTCTCAAAGCTCAGGGCAGCCCAGCCTGTGTGGCTCAGTGGCTTGAGAGTCATCCCATGCACCAAGAGGTCACTGGTTCAATTCCCGGTCAGGGCACATGGGGTTGTGGGCTCGATCCTAAGTAGAGGGCATGCAGGAGGCAGCCAACCAATGATTCTCTCTCATCACTGATGTTCTTCTCTCTCCCTCTCCCTTCCTCTCTCTAAAATCAATATCAGGGCAGCATCAGCTGACAGCTGCTGGATGACAACAATATTGGATGACATCTCTGCCCTACTGGGCAGGCCTGAGTGTATCTGAATGCATGCAATTCACTCTAACTACAATAAGTTGAGAGTACACAAATTGCTAGATACACATATATTTCATGGCTTCTTTGTGATGAGAATAAGCACTAAAATCTCCCAGGTCACCTCAGCCTCCGGTTCACAGTCTCATCCTCATCTAGACAAAAATGTCAGTTTGTGCTTCTTCACAAGGAAGGTCTCTGGTTTTCTGCCATCCCAGAATGCTTCCACATGGGAAGATGTTAGCTCTCACAAGGCCCACTGGGGCCATACGACCAGGTGTGCTCCTCACTGCCTCCCCTCAAAGCACAGCATGCCCCAATTCTGAAAGGTGCACAGAAAACTCAACCAGCTCAGCAGAACGCACTCTCCCTGATGCTCCGAGCAGGTTTCCAGGTGCTCGGGACACGCATCAGCTGCCGCTTCCTGGGATGCACAGGCCCTGCAGGTCTCCATCTGAGATACACATGAAAAGAATTTCAAGGGCAGATGTGCAGGAGGAAAAAGTCTAAGAGGGGCAGTATTTATTTTCGTTTGAAAGGGAGGTCATGGTCTGATCTCAGCTGACTGAGACATATGCTGCTTCCTAGCAGAGAAAGTAACAGCAAAACAGAAAATAGACTAAGAAAAAAATAAAAAGCTGTTGAAATGGTCTACTCTATAGAGTGCCAGAACTGAGACCAAAGGGAAGCAGATTTGGGCTCAATTTAAGAGTACTGTAATGGCTGAGTTTAAGAGTAGGATAGCAGCCATCATTTTCCTTCGCAGCCTTGAAATCACAAGACATTGATAGGTCTGAATGTGTGAGGAGCATAGGCAAATGGAAGATAAAGAATAAATAGGTTCAACCTTGCAGGTGATAATAAGGCAACAATAAAAATCTAGACAAGCCGTAACCCAAGATCACTCTTCAACATCTTAGATGTCAAGTTTGTCAAATGTTAACTTTAAATGCTTTTAAGGAAAATATGCAAAGAGAGCCAAATTAGGAAAGTGATATGCAAGGGGGAAATTAGCCTCTTAATTAGATTCTTCTAATTCAATAGACTTACCCTATTTCACCCTATTAACTGCATTGATTTTACTTTTAGAAAAAGAACAAAAAAAAACCAAATATCTAAAATACTTCTTACTTGATTAAAAGGAAAAGATCAAACTGCTGAGAAAAATATGTCCAAAGGGAAGATTGATTTTTTTTCCTCTAGTTTATAACAAAATCAGTAGCACTAACTTGGCGAAAGATTCCAAAAACGATACACATGCTGGAAACTTTTTGATGTCTATTGAATTCTGTTTGCCAGTGTTATAAGGCTCAGTTATGTCCCCCCAAAAATTCATGTTTTGAGTCCTAATGCCCAGAACCTCAGAACAGGGCTATATTTGGAATTAGTCTTTAAAGAGGTGATTGAGGTTAAGTGAAAGCATTGAGTAGGACCTAACCCAATATGATTGCTGTCCTTAAAGGAAGAGATTAGGACAGGAACACACACAAAGGTGAAGCCAGAAAGAGAGGCCTAAGAAGAAACTAACCATGCCAACACATGGATCTTGGGCTCCTACCCTCCAGTATCATGAGAAATAAATTTATGTTGTTTAGGCCACATAGTTGTGGTACTTTGTTATGACAGCCCAAGCAAATGAATATAGTCAGTATTCCAGACAATTATATATGGTTATCAGCTCACCTTAAAGAGTCTCCAGATATTTTCATCCTATCAGGAAAAAAAATAATGTTGTAAAACACCTGTCTCATTCATTCATTTACTCTTTAGTTTAATACACACATATTAAGTACCACTGGATGCTCACTGCCAGTCTCTGTGAGGTATCTCTCTGTTGGGTAGGAAAACAGAGGAACATCAAATCAGTCATGAGGGCTTGAGTCATGTGGCCATCCACAAAGGAAGGATACAGCTTACAAAAGAGCCATTCAAGTCCTTGCATGAGCAAAGGTTCAAAGGACAAGATGGATGGTCGGATGAAGAGCAAAGGAGGTGCTGGATGTTGAAGTTGAGAGCAGGCTGGAGCTCAGTGACCCTTGGGCTTCTATGGACCTGAATCCAGCTTGAAACTTGAGCCTAGAAGCATCACAATAGCCCTCCTGAGCTCTAATGTGTATTCAGTTATGCTTTTTCAACATTTTTATAAGTTCCTAGCCATGTTTATCAACTTCCTGGATGACATTAGGCTAAAAAGGAAATTAGTTTCTTATAATCCAGTTTCAACTGTATCTTAGCAGCCTGGAGTGATGAGCTGGATCTTACAAGATGTCGTTTTTGCAAAGATAAATGTGAATTTCTACACTTGGGTCTAAAGAGTCAACTGCACAAACAGCTGCATATTCTTACCCAAAAGCAGCTAAAGAGAAAAGGCCCAGAAGGCTTGGGGGACACGAAACTAACTGTGGCTGCCATCTTCAATGCCTTCAACAGAAACACAATATCAAAAATTGAGAAATAATTGTTATTTTATTTTTGTTACTATTTAGTTTACCATATCTGATGTATTGTGTTTAAAATTGAAGATCACACTTCAAAAAGGAATTCAGCAAATCGAAACATGCTCAGATAAAGAAAATCAGAGCTGAAGAAACATCAATTTGTATACTTCTAGGAAGAAAAGGTAGAGAAGGCAGTATGTGAGCTGGATTTGTGAGATGAGTCTAGATTGTAGGCAGGAAAGAAGAAACTAGAAAAAAAGGTTTGGAGTCAGAGGTATGTAAAGTTAGTCTAGTTGTAGTGGATATTTAAAAAGCAATTATATATTTTTTTATCTTCTATTAATATGCTATGGGTTATATTTCTTACCCTATGGCTAGATCCACTGAGCCTACAAAACAATTAATTTGTGAACTGACACATGAGCTTCTCACTAAGTAATGAAAAGATATGAAGAGAATTGTTTTGTTCTGTGAGGGAAAGAATCATTGTATCAGGCAATGCCTCCTAAGTTATTCTTTTTTGTGGAACCCCCTCCCCTCAAATGAGCTGGTAATGAAAGGAACTATGGGTAATCTCAACTCTGCTCCTTCCTCACCAGTCACACGAGATGATTGATTGAAAGCTTTCTAGGGTCTCTTTTGTTGTGTTCGGATACCCAGGGTTAACCCAAAATAACATTGTGAGATCAAGATGGTCAACAAAAAAACTGGGCAACCACATGCAAAAGAATGAAACTGAATTACTACCTTACACCATACACAAAAATCAACTCAAAATGGATTAAAGGCTTGAACATAAGACCTGAAACCATAATACTCCTAGGAGAAAACATAGGCAGTAAGCTCCTTGAGATTGGTCTTAGTGATGATTTTTTGTTTTATTTTATACCAAACGCAAAGGCAACAAAAGCAAAAATAAAAGCTAAAACGTTTCTGCACAGCAAAGGAAATCATCAACAAAAAGAAAAGGCAACCCATGGAATGGGAGAAAATATTTGCAAATCATATATCTGATAAGGAGTTAACATCCAAAATATATTAGGAACTCATACAACTCAACAGTCAAAAAAGAACCCCACAAATAATTTGATTTTAAAATGAGCAAGAAACCTGAACAGATAATTTTCCAAAGAAGATACACAAATGATCAGCAAGTACATGAAAAGATGTTCAACTTCACTAATCATCAGGGAAATGCAAATCAAAACCTCAGTGAGATATCGCCTCATACCCATTAGAATGGCTGCTATCAAAAAGACAGGGGATAGTGAGTGCTAGTGAGGACATGGAGGAAAAGAAACCCTCATGCACTGTTGCTGGTCATGTAAACTGGTGAACCACTGTGGAAAACAGTGTGAAGTTTTCTCAAAAAATTAAAAATAGAACTACCCTATCCAGCATTCTCATTTCAGGATATACATTATACAGCATTATACATCCAAAGGAAATGAAATCACTGTTTGAAAAGATATCTGCAGCCTCATGTTCATAGTAGCATTATTTACAATAGCCAAGATATGGAAGCGACCTAAGTGTCCATCAGTGGATGAATGGATAAAGATTATTTGGTATATATTCAGCAATAAAAAATAGGGAAATCTTGCCATATGTGACAACATGGATGAGCCTTGAGCACACTATGCTAAGTGAAATCAGTAAGACAGAGAAAGACAAATAGTGTATGATCTCACTTGTATTTGGAAGCCAAAAAATAACAACGGCAATAAAAAAGAATTCCAGCCAAACTCATAGATACAAAGACAGATTTATGGTTGCCAAAAGCAGGAAATGGAGGGTGGGTGAAATGGGTGAAGGTGGTCAAAGGGTACACACTTTCAGTTATAAGATAACTAAGTCAGAATGGGATGGGATGGGATGGGATGGGATGGGATGGGATGGGATGGGATGGGATGGGATGGGATGGAATGGAATGGAGTGGAATGGACAGTATGGTAACTATAGTTAACAATACTATAATTTGCTAGTAGCTAAAAGTGTAGGTCTTAAAAGTTCTCATCACAAGAAAAAATTGTGTGGTTATGAACGTTAATTAGACTTATTGTGGTGTTTACTTCACAATATAGACAAATATTGATTCATTATGTTGTACACCTGAAACTAATATCATGTTACATGTCAATTATATTTTAATTTTTAAAAGATTGTCCACAAAGATCTGTGATGGTTTCTCCAAACTCTCCTTCCCCTTTCACAAGCCTTTTACTTTGACCACCATCATCCCCACCAGCAGGAAATAATAGAGTATGTTGCAGGCACTATTTTAATTCTCCAGGCCCCGCAGTTGTGACGGTATAACAAACTCTGCCTCCCTAAACAGGTCCTGGACCTCTCCTGCCTCCCGCTCCTTTGTCAGAAGTGGCCTGTCCTACTGAAACACCTGCAGGGAAATGAATGGTACAGATCACTTCGTGACTAAAGTGATTGCAGCCAAATAACTATTTTGCAAGAGTTCTGCTGTCCAAAGGCTTTAGAGGAGAAGTCTTCTATCTAAAACTCAAAGTTGGACACTCTTTCCTGTCCCCCAACACAGAGGGCAGAGCCTTTCCGCCAGTGTCTGAATCATCGTGAGAAATAGGCTATCACACCACTGGCTTTACCAGTAGACAAGGATAGAATTATCTGAGAAGTGGCAGAAGCTACAAACTCTGGGCTGAAACTAGTCAGGAACAGTCTGCTTGTTTTCTAGCCACACGAAGAAAAAAAACATAAAGGTCACGTGACTAAACGGATAAACAAGAATGATAAACCAAGGAGCCAAAGGGTACTAAAAACAGAGGCTATTTCTGCAAAGCTCATAAGCTCCCCTTATGGAGCAAAGCGTGTCAAAACAGATGACACCCATATAAACCCCCACATAAAGGAGCAGAAAACCAAGACTAAGCCAAGACGGAAATGGGTACTGAGGGACCTCCGGGCTTCGTGAACAGCAGAGGCCAGGCTGCTGCTCCCAGCTGCCTGCCAGAAAGAGTCGTGTTGGTGCAAAGTTCAAAAAGTCGGCCCCCACTCTCGCTCTCCCCACAGTGAGACAGAGACTCTGCAGCAAACGTAATGTTTACCCTGATCCCTGCCCTGCTTCTTTTCCAAGAGGCGCTGTGTGTAAAAGAGCTCTGATGTCCAAAGGCTTAAGAGGTTTAGGAGGATGCTACTTGGGAGAGATACCCATAAAGGACACAGAAGCATTCTTCCTGCAACCCCTGCAGCATCCTACACTTTTTGGAAAGGATTAGAGATCAGTCCCATGTATCCCCGCTGAACACCTTGGCCTCCAGCCTGCTCCTTGGCTGCCTTCTTGATGTCCGTGATACAACAGCACTACACACCCACCTCTTCCACCAACAACATACAATGAGAGCAACCAGCGGGATAAGACATTCCTCCAACCACAGCAATACAATAATGCCATCAACAAAGTGGCTGACGCTTATGAGCATTTACTACATGCCAGACACCATTCTGTTCATGTTAAATGTAACATCTCCCTTAAATTTCACAGGAGTCCTATTTTACAGGTGGAGAAACTGAGGCACAGAAAAGTAAAGTGACTTGTCCAAAGTCAAATGACTGATAAATGGAGGAACCAGCCCTATTTTCAGCCAATAAGCTCTATGATTCCCTGACACCTATAAAAGCTGGCTCCAGTACTTCTCCCTAAGCCACACTTCCTCTCCTCAATATTACACTTTCTGCCAGGGTTTCCTCCCCCGCCCCACTGCCCCAACAATATTCTAGAGCATTTCCTTGGGCAGTCCTACCATTTATTGCTTCTAAGTGATGCCTGCTTGTCTCATAATACTGGACCCCATCCTCAGATACATCAAGAAAGTATTGATAATGCATCTGACCCCTCGCTTCCCAGTTCCTATTCTCCTTGCCTGCACTGACCCCTACCTGCAGCCTCAAGCCATACCTCACACCTTTTCCTGACTCATTATTGCTCTTCCTCCAAGATCCCCAGCTGGTAGCCTCCACTCTGGATGGCAAATGTATTTCCATTCACCATGCCTATTCCTACACACCTGCTGAATACACGCTTCACATCACAATGTCTAAACATTGTACTTTGTTCGCTTCCCACAGCCTATTGACCCCTGCACAACCACCTCTGCGTGGTCTGTATTTAGTCATCCTTCTCTCTCTTACCTCTTTGCTATGCCTGTTTACTGAGCTTCAATCCTTTTTAGCCTTACGTACGTACCTCAGTGTAATCACAGTATGTTTGTACCCCTGTCCTCATTCAATTAATTTAAACAATTATTATTTTATTTAGGTTTTATTGTTGACACTATTGCAGATGTCCCCCATTTTCCTCCCCTTTGGCCACCTCCACTCGGCGCCCCCACCCCCTTGGCCCTCACCACACTATTGTCTGTGTCCATGGGCTATGAATATATGTGCTTTAGCTAATCACTTCACCTTCCTTTATCCAGCCCCTCCCCTCTGACATTTATCAGTCTGTTCCATGTACCCATGCCTCTGGTTCTATTTTGTTTGTCAATGCATTTTTAAAAATTGAGATATGGTGTCATCCATCACATAAGTAAATAAATATTTTCCAAAGATAACACACTATGCTAGTGCAGTTATGGTGAAATAGTACTTTCACATAGTGTTAGTTGATATAAAACAAATTATACAATCTTTTGGATAGTATATGTAAATCAAGTTATATTAAAATCAAGACTATGTAAATGTGTGTCTATAAGTCATTTCCTATTAAAATTCATACCACTTTACTTGGAAATTTTATTTCTATAAATCTATCCTAAGTAAATAATTACTCCCCTGAAGAGTGTCCCTGCCCCTCTAAACCTACCAAGTCTACACATTTATCAAGGCCCAGAACAATTTCCTCCACCTCCAGGGAATTTTTCAGGCCACAAAGAATTCTCTTTCCTCTGAATTTCTGATGCACTTTGTGTCTTTGCTTCTCAGACCTGGCAATGCTGGTTTTCAATTTATTCAAATTTAACAAACTTTTATGATAAATTCCCACAATGCACTGGGAGGTATGTTAGCGCTGAGGAGCTAAGAAGGCATAACCTATGATCTTGATAGGTCACCTCTTATCCTTTTCCCAGTTATTCTTTCAGCCCAGGTTGGTTTTCTTGAGGGGAAGAATCATGGTTTACATATTTTTATATCTGAAGCACCTAACACAGGGATTTGCAAAAACACTCAATTACTTAATAAACATTTTACTGATTCATTCAATGATACAACGTGGTATCATCAACCCCAGAATCCTTATTCCAAAGTTTCTCTCATGGTAGATTAGTATCAACTGAGATTGTCCCAACTTGGTGCAATCTGGCCTTGATTAATGAATTTGGGGGGAGAACTTAACTTTTAGGGTAAACATTAATTTATATTTCCATTTATGTATGACATAAAAATGAAATCCACCCTCCCAAAAAAAAAGCATTTTTCTCACTAAGGAAAATATATTTCTATATATCTAAAATATAAGTAAACCCCAAGGGATATTTATAAATTAAGGACCAATGGCAACATTATCTGCACTTTGAAGATAAGGCCACCAAACCTCAGAGAAATTAACAGATAATGAAACTAGTAATGGGTCACAAGTTGATTCCCAGGTCCCCTCTCTTTGCACATCCTATTTCCTTACTACGCATAGATATGCATTTTAAAAACAGATCTTCCCAAGGATTTGTATTTCCTTCCCAAGGATTTCTTTGTATTTCAAAACACCTCAAAGTCTCTGTAAGCCACTCAAAGACAAGAAAGAAAAGACTTCTTATTAGGAGGTTGCCCTTTCTTTCATCTTCAGCTCCGCCCACCTCCATTGTCACCCATTATTCGCATCACATTGCCTTTTCTAGCCCTCAGGTTGCCTGGGCTTTCTTTATTAGGTCACTGTGCTTATTTTTACTTGTTCTTCGAGTGGAAAGAATAAGCCAGGGGAGAGGTAGGTGCATGAAGCATGGACCTTTTAATGTACATGAGCTCTTTAAGGATCCTAATAGAAAACAAAGGTACACTCAGATTAGAACAATTTAAATTAAGGGTTGTTTACAAATAAGGTGTTTCCTTTATTAAATAGGTGTGTTTTATTTGTAAATAGTTGTTACTGCCCCTAGACTTGAAGGGCCAAGGAGGAGGAAAAGATATGCACCAGGCCTTGGCAATGGAAAACCAGTTGGCATACCATGGACCATTAACATGGAAGAAATAATATATGTATTAATCACCCAAAAAATGTTGTTGCAATAGACACAAGAAAGTCCTTAATAAACCGTAGAGAGCCACACACATATATACCTCTTTTTGTTATCTCATTATGTAGGTTTATCAGATTTTCCCAGTAGACTGAAAGCTTCTTGGGGACAGAGACTGTTCATTTTCCAGAGTATCTCCCACAGAGCCTAGAATAATTAATAGTTTGTTGACATACAAATATATGTCATCACTTTCCCAGTACTTAATGGGACTGAGTCATGCCATCATCTCTAAGCACAGTGATTTCACATAGAGAAACAAAGATACGGAGTTGGGGGAGTTTGAATATGAATTTGTTATAAGTGCTATTTAGAGCATGTTATAAGGCAAGGACTCTTTGTGGAAAATCCATCAGCGGAAAGGATGAACCAGAGGAGGGGCAGGTGTATAAACTCACTGGCAGGAGGAGAGAGTATCAGTCCATGTCCCAAGCAGAGGTGGCACCCTGGCCAGTCCAGGCACTCTTAGGACAACACAGGTGCACTCCCGGCCAGAGCCCAGCCTCCGTCCAGAGCTCTTTTCTCTCAGAGAGCCACCTGCCCTTCCCCAGCCAGTCGTGCCCTTGCAAGTTTTCTCAACATTATTCCTCTCAGCTCTTCTGTTGCTGGCTGTTAAAACTGAAACCTTTTATGGTGTATATAAGCCAGAGGTGACACAATTAAATGAAACTATTTGTCATATAAAATTTACATCAGCAAGAATTAAACGTCAAATAACTTAGGATTGACAGCCTCTACTGAGTCATAAAGACTCTCAATTAGTCTTGTGAAGGGTATTCTCGTAGTTCCTAATAAACTCCACTCCCACCTAAGACTTACTTTCCAAAAGTGCCCAAAGGAGAATGGCAAGGATGAGCTTGCCTTATCCGCTACCACAAGTTGAATGGTGCTAACTGTAGAAAGTGCAGCCTACGAAAACTCAGTCTTGCCTCTGACTGCTTTCTCTGTGTGACCTTGGGCCCAGTGCGACACTTCTCTGACTTTCAGGTAGTACTACCCACTAGGCCTCATGAAGCTATTTTTCTTAGTTAGTAGAATTTGTTTTAGAGCAATTTTAGGTTTACAGAAAATCAAGTTTCCATACACCCCTCCCTCCTCTATCCTCTCAGCTTCTCCAATGATTAACATCGTGCATTCATGTGGTACACTTATTACAATTGATGAATCAATGTTGATACATTATTACCAACTAATTTCCATAGTTTACATCAGGGTTCGCTCTTTAGGTTGTATAGTTCTATGAGTTTTGACAAATGTCTGATGTCATTTCTCTGCCATTACAATATTATACAGAATAGTTTTACTGTCTTAAAAATATCCACTGTGCCTGGAACAAGTTTGAGCATTAAATAATATTATAAATGGGGTATATTTTTACCTATTAAATAATATTATAAATGGGGTATATTTTTACCTGTAAAACTCTAGGTAATTGTCAGCTTGTCAGTGATAGGTTTCATTCATTCATTCATTCATTCATTTAACATAATACTAAGTACTGGAGACACAAAAATGAATAGGACATAGTGCACCATTGGTAGGCACTGGGAAATATGTATATTAATGACAGTCATAGATATGTGGCAGTCTTTACAGTAGAAATCTCTAAAGTACTAATAGAAAAAGTTAATATGCATTAAATATTAATGGTGCAGCATGCAGAGTTACATGTTCTATATTATTTTATGTCATTAAACCCCCACAGCCACCTATGTGGTAAATACGATTGCCATGCACCTTATACATGTGAGGGTCTAAGAGAGGCCCAGTGGCCTCCTCTACTGGAAGCACATATAAGCTTCAGAGAAGAACTGAGTTTCTAAGCAATTTGGGGTCCTGGGCAGAGGGTAGAGTATGGGCCTGCATCACAGAAGGAGCAAAGGGAAGGGGGCACAGTGAAGTCACTGTGCATACATGCTCCTCAGGTGTCTGAGTAAGTGAATGTGCTCAGACATCAGGCAAAAGGAGGCTGTAGCAAGACATGAGGCTGGAAGGAAAGGCAAAACCCAACTCATGATGATGGGTCTTGGGCTTGTTGCTGAGTCAGTTCTTTATTCAATAGGCAGTGGAATGTATGGAAGGTTTTTATATGATTTGTCTAGCCTTTTGGAAAGATTATTTTAGAGCATATTTTAGAACAGGTTGAAAAGCTAACAGAAGACTAATGATAAGACTCAGTGTATCACATAACATTTAATAAACATGTATTATGGGCCAGGATTGTGCCGAGAGCTTTGTGTGAAGTGCCTCACTTATTTGTCTTTCCATTTGGGGCCAGGCAGCAGACAACAGACTCTACACCAATGGGCATGAAAAAGATGAGACACATTTTAAAGATGTTAAAGAAACCAAAACGTTAAGGCTTAGGGGCAAGTATGGACCACAAGAGTTCATGACTAGATCTTGGAGGGAGAAATATTAAGTAGAAACAAAAGCAAATCACAATTCTGCTAAAGGTGAGAAACAGAAAACTCAGAACTGGGGCAGCTTTAGTGCCAATAGCTCAGCAGCAAAGGGTTTAGCCATACATGAGTGACCTCAGTTCTGGACACCAGTCGGGATGCTGGTGGACATCAGCTTGAATCAGCACTTGGCACCAGCACATGTCTTTGTCAGCATCAGCACTGTGGTCAGTGATATGGGCAGCCAAGCAGGGGAGACACTGACACATGTAATGTTGGGAGATAATATTTTTTAATATTCCTCAATTTATTTTTTTATTTCTAGGGGGCCATTTTATCATCATCAGCAGCAGCATCTTTTGCCTTCCTCCAATATTAAATATAGAACAAAAGAATGTGGTTAATTATCTCAGAAGATAAAACAAAAGACCAGGCTATAGCTAGTTATTGTAAACCTAAATCACATACAAATACACACAGAGAAAGTGTCTTGAAAGTCATAACTTTCAAATGCAGGAGCCAGGATGGAGGACATTTTTATTATTCTAAAAATGTTGACTTAAAGACTAAGTAATCATAACCTCTAGAAAAGATCTAGTATTTTTTTAAATAAATACTAGATTGGAAAGGGCATGCAGAATATGTGAAAACCATGTAGGTTTTTAAATTTTAAAAATATTACCAGTTGGTATAAGAGCTTACCCTTCCAAGACAATGTGAGTGCACTAGGCCAGGAGTTCTAATGACTCCTGGAGCAACCTTTCATCACAAACTGATGGGTGATGGTCCGTACTATTCTTCATCCTTAGGTGGGATAACTGAACACATGCTCTATGCCCACTCCAAGCGTTCCCATTAGGATTAAATTCCAGCTACAGGGGATACTTGCTTGATAATTCAGCCTTTATTGGCTTTCTTCCCTTCTGTGTCCACTCCCCACTTTCCTACTGATGTTTCCTGGGGTCATCTCCTAAATAAATTACTCCCACTACAATTCTTGTCTCCGGACTGACTTGATTGAGAGAGAACCCAGACAAAGACACCTTGTGACATGAGTTCAATAAATACATCTATCGTAGTAGGGAGGAAAGAGGAAGAGAATTCATGGCTGTGAGCATTAACTTTCTCTGTGAAAACAGAAAGCAAGGCCATCTTTGCATAAACGCAAGGAATGGATGGAGTTGTATAAGAGCTGTTGTGAGGAACAGATGAAGATACCAACTGGGACCACGTAGGATGATCACAGAACAGCACTTAAAATTTAGCTAAAGTTGGAAACCACACCTGGACCGTCATGTGCTTTCACCCTACCTATAGCATCCAGCCATCTGGGAGCTAGAGCAGAGAAGCAGATGGTCAAATTGATCAAAAGTAGGGAATGCATAGGAAAGTTGCAGCATAAGACCCATGAAGTGAGCTAACTGGGCATGCTCACGACAAGAGAGAGACTGGAGTGATACACAGTGGCCCAGGAAAGACTAAAAAGCCGTGACTAGAGGGACAGAGGAAGGAGCAGAGAGAAGACTGAAGAGTTTGTGTTAAAGAGAAGAAGCAAGAAGGCTGGAGAGACAGGAATTTTTGTTCAGGGATCAGTGAAGCTGAGCATAAAATTTTAGATAGGGATCAGCTCTCAGGTATGACAAGGACTGGGACATGGTGGCTATGGGAGGAGAATGTTGTCAATGTCTTAGAACTAAACAACCCAATGTGTGTGGTCCGATGACCATGAATTAAAACTGACCCTAGCCCATGGATACTGTACAAGATTCTTGAGCCTTCAGCGGAAATAAAGGATGTCCTTTTTTCTCTTTCTTTTTTTCTTTGCCCTCTTCTCTATCTTCTCCCCAAAAGTGAGTGTTCAGATTAGAAGCTATGACCCATTGCTCTTTCAGTTTGGCCACAGGCAGGATAATACAGGGAAGCAGTTAGAAGTCATCACATAAAAAGAATTCCTGCTCAGAGTGTTGGACAACATAAGCTCTAAAATTTCTTCTATCTCTGATTGCCTGGCCTGCAGGAACCTTGTTCACCATCAACTAAATGTAAACCATCTGAACTCATGAGCCACCTGCTGTTCTATCACCTACACACAGGGGATGCTCAATAAATTCATGTCATTGGGGTGGACAAAATTTCTCAAAAGCCCCTGGGTTCACAGAAACCAAGGGCAGCTCAAATCAGATGAACTCTGCACACACATTTTAAACAGAAGAATGTTCCCTCCAGCTCCCTCGTCTGTTTCCGTCTTCAGAGCTTTGAAATAATCAGCAAATCTAGCTGATGCCTGTCCCTGTGGCTTGCTGCAAACAGGCACATCACTAATGTCATAAAGGTACTTCCCTTCCCCACTCAAGCGTGCAGCATTTTGTAACAATAAATATGGCTAAAAGAACAAAAGTCCCGTCACGTTCCCCACCACCACCATGGCTGACAAGGTCTTGATTTGTGTGTGTTAAGGCTGAGCCCAACTCCCTCTTCATTAATTACACATCAGTGACACATTTGCCTGTGCAGCTCTGGGGGCTGGTGACAAAGAGCAGAGGAAGCTGGTTCTTAACGACCTTGGCACACCTGTCCCTGGAGGCCCTGGGAGCCTGTGCAGGGACAATTATAAATACAAACACTGCAGCAAGCTTGTCTAGACTGACAGAGAAAATGAAACCTCTGCTCCACGGGAAGGAAATTGCCGATGGTGTCTCTTCAACTTGCTTGCCAGAAGGTGAGGAGATAAACAGCTGTCTGAGAAAAGAAGTTGAATTAGTAATATAATAGGGTCATCATCATCATTTACATGCCTATTATACTTTTAAAGTTGGTATTTTTTTTTATCAGATATCTTCTTTTATCCTCTCTATTAAGGCAGAAATTGTTTTGTCTTATATACAGTGCCTAAGTCAGTGCCACCCAGATAGCACTCTATAAATATTTAGTGTATACATAAATAAATAAACTAATACTAGAATGGTGAAGTAAGACAAGCATTATCACTGTGCTCAAGTCTCAGATGAAAGAACTGAGGTACAGAATGTTTGAGGATTTGCTCAGGAATTCCTCAGGTGGAATTCCCCACCTGCTCTGGACAGCAAACCTTTGCCCATCAGCACCCCTCATCCTCAGTGGTGCATGTTCTAGAAGGATGCATAGAAAGCACTGGACTCTACTGACCCCCACAAATGGAAGAGTTTTGTCCAGTCACCAATCCCAGCAGATGGCATAGTGACTCCCTGCTGGCAGTGGCTTGTGGGGACCTGGCTCTTGAGGACCACCACTCACAGAGCTCTCAGTCTGGGGCCTTGGGTGGTACCACATCGATGGAGCTTCCCAAGGCTTGGTTATATGCAGCATATAGGGACCGGCTTACCCCCCTGCTGTTTCCTTCCTTAGCCCAGGAAGGATGGAATTCCTCCCCCAGCTGATTCTATCCTTCCCCTACTATGGTTCTTCCAGGCCATGCAGTACCATGACACTCTGGAATTCCCCACCTGCTCTGGACAGCAAACCTTTGCCCATCAGCACCCCAAAGGTGGTCAGGGTCCACTCGTCATACCCCAAAAGCTCATCAAATCGTCATTGCTCATCTGGGGTCCCTTGGCCCTTTAGCCTCAAGGATGCTTCTAGTCTACATTATTCAAGGTGTGGAATGTTTAATATCCATAATCACATGGCTTGGTCTATCAACACAGTAATCTTGCTTTGGTGATCATACTCGGTGACCACTTAAAGCCAACTTGATTGGGGCTGTTATTTGTAAATGTGGGAGCTGAAATGTGTGCATAAGAACTCGTGGAGCCCTGAGACTATGTTCCAGTGGGCTAGACTAGTATACTAGGACTAGAGTAGGTAATAGAGGGTACCAATATCTCATCTTATTTCACTAGAGAGAATGTAAATGTGGTGGAATGTGTTTATTCCCATGTTACTGGTGTGTGTGTGTGTGTGTGTGTGTGTGTGTGTGTGTGTGTGTGTTACTTTAAATTCTTGGCCTGGAACAGTTTCCCACACTCTAGTAAGATAAAGTCTGTGAAAAGTTGTTGATAGTTGGTTAAGCAATGTCAATATTGTATTGAATTCTTTTTAATTATAGTTAGGCTTTCTCTGCTCCTCTCTATGCCTATAGAAGTATAGCTATGCCTTTCTGGTCTTCTATTGTCTCCTACAAGTAAGTGGGGACTCACCAGGGACTCAAGCAGTGCCCATTATGCTGCAGTCTTTTCGAATCCAGCATCAGGGCCTGCAAAATTGATCTTTGTATTGCTTTCCTTGTATGTGTTTCAGATCCACATCAACCAAAAACACTGTGCATGAGGGTATAGGCAAAACTCCCATGGCATAACAGAGTGCAGTACTACTAACAGACTGCCATCGGGGAGATGTTTAATTGTGTTACCCAGGATCTATTCTAGTGCCCATTTTTCTATTCAAAGGGGCAATCTGATTTCAGTTTAGAAATCTTTGGGGAAGTTCCCATCACCTGAGATTGACAGTGCCTATGTGCACAGAAGGAAGTAGGACACATAGCACTCATATGCAGAAAGACAGAACCAGCACATGCCCCCAGAAAGGTTGGACATTTTTAGAATACAAAATGCCAGGACCACCCAGGCATTTAAATCATATTTGTCAAAATGAAAAATAGTTATTAGATATACCAGAAAGAAAATACCCTTAATAACATATTTGACAAAAGATCTGAAAAACAAACTTTAAGCAATTATATGAGGGAATAGAGAATTTCCAAAAGCAATATGCCAACTTAGACTAACAATGTAATTTCAAGTTTGCTATTTTGCAGATGTTTTTTCACTCATCTGGCAGCTGCTCCAGTTCCTAAAGTATATGTGCACTGATGCTTGGATATGTGGTTAGACCTCCGGATCTCTTTTTCTCCTGTATTTCTCGCACATGTTTTCTGAATGAATAGATGACTCATGAGCAGGGAAACCTCTTCACACAGGTGACCTTGGGTTCACTGAGGCCTCTTTCTGTATAATTCATGGCATTACTTCTCCATGACCTCTCTCCTGATGAGAAACTGTGGCCACTCTGGGGAAGTCTGGTCTAGAAACATTAGGAAACATAATCGACCTCATGATGCTCTTTCCACACACTGGGAGAAGGAAATCTGATGACCCTGATGTTGCTCAAAACCTTCATGGCCTACCCCAGCTGGCACAGCTCAGTGGTTGAGCATTGACTTATGAACCAGGAGGTCACGGTTCTATTCCCAATCAGGGGGTTGCAGGCTCATCCCCCATATAGGTTGTGCAGGAGGCAGCCAATCAATGACTCTCTCTCTCCCTCTCCCTTCCTCTCAGAAATCAATAAAAGTATATTTTTTTAAAAAAAAAACTTTCATGGGCTAGACTTCCTTTGATACAACTACCTCTTTTCAATCCCCTCACAGTTCAGCTACCTGTTGTGAGCAGCATAACCCATGATCCAGAAGAAATCATTAGCACTTTTTATCCATAAGGGAGAGCTTTTGATGTTTCATTTTGGGGATACTCCATTTTCATCTTACAGATTCTTATCAATTTGTAATAAATGGCTCTTGCCAGTGAGCACTATTTAAGTCCTAGATGGATTCTGTCACTCTCAACATCTTGGCATCTAATAGATCACTTTCCTTTATGTATGCACTCCCCACGGCCCGATAGCTCCACATCCAATTTAGATAAGCCACAGGAAAACAATTCCCTTACCAATGCAGGGAAATGAAGGACACCATCTTTAAACAAGTAACACAAAAGCTGTAAACATGTGGGAAGATAAAAGGGAAGTTACCTTCACCAGGTAGACCACGTGGACAATGTTTTATGAATCTGATTCCCACAAATTGCAGCCATTGAGAAATGTCATACAAAAGGCTTCCTCCACTCGCTGGCCAGGGAGGAGGGCTGGGTGATAAAAGGAATCTTGGGGCTATGGTTAGCAAGAGGAAAAACTAAACTCTATTTCCATCAACCTGTAGTAATTTCCTCTTTAACTCCTCTCATCTGTGTTTCCTTCAGACATCTCAGAACCCTGAACAAAACCCACCTGAAGTCGCAAGCTTCCCCATCAGGAATGTTTCTGGTGTGAGGTGAAGTTGGAAATGGGGACACTGCACATGTGATACAAAGTATGGCTCTCTCTATGCAAGCATGCCATTGTGAATTTTAGTCACTTGTCATTTTCTTCTTGACCATTTTATTAAAAAGATATACTCAAATAACAAACACCGCAAAATGTTCTACTTGTAAATGAAAAGTGATTTTTGTTCGCCCCTGATGTTGAAGCTTTAGTGCTATAGAATCCAAGGCGATGTTATGGGAACGGGAGAAAGACTTGGAAATCAGGAGAGACAGAAGGAAAACGGAAACAACTGCAGAGGCCATGAGTTGGAATCCAGCTTCTCTTCTTGAGGTTTCTCTTCTGCTCTCCCTGTCCCTTCTGGGACTTGTCCTTCGGGAATAGAGGGCCAGGGAAGGCCTCCAGCACTCTGGTTGGAAATGAGGGAGCCAAGGCAGACTCAGAGTTAAAATGTGAGTCAAGTATTACAGGGGAAAGAAAACAACGACATGGATACTCATGGTACCCACAGATGTCATCACAGTTGGGGAGCGGAAAACAAGAGACAGTAAGACTGCAGTGGAACAAATTGTGACCTGAAGCTGGAAGAGCCGAGTGAACTTTCCAATAGACACCTTCTCCCCTAATAGACATTATACATCAGCCTCCGCCTCCCAGCAGCTTGCTGGCAGCAGATGCAGCCGCAGGCCTTGTCTCTCTTGATCTAAAGCGACTTCCAACTCAGCAGAGTGTGAAGGATGGAAGGAATTCTGTTTTTCAGACCAGAGTCCTGAACTCCATGAAAGCTTTGTAACTGCCAAGTCCTGGGACCTGGGACGTGAAACTTAACCTCTGAGCCTTACTTTTCCCAACTACAAAACGGTAATCATGGCTGCTTTTTTGTATTATTCAAACAGCAAAATAAAAAGTGTTTACAGTCAGGTGTCTTGCATTATCATAAGAAATCAATAAACATTCCTTTCCTTCCCCTTTCTTACTCTTCAAGACTAAGCTCTGGATGCAAAGTAGCTCCGTCCTCTAATTTTATAAAATTTCTTTGCCAAGGACAATTGATAAAAAACAAACAAACAAACAAACAAACAAAAAAACAAACACTGAGCCAGGAACCCCACCCACATAGGGCTAGGCCTCTGATTTGCAAACATTTCTTTTTTAATAGCTTAATGCTTTCTTAAAAGAAATCTTATGTAAAATGCACAAAGATCTAACCAAGTTCAAACCTGGCTATTTGCCTTTCTACTCATCTGCATCCAACCCCACCAGGGAAATTCCTAAGCAGAGTTCAAAGACCTTGAACTTGATGTCTCCACGTGCCCTCTTTAGCCTGTGAATACCAGAACCTTGAAAGGCCAGCCTTGGATGAATGTACTAGGTGTGTGTGTAGACGGTCCATTCCTCCACAGCTTGATTCAGCAGAGTGCAGTGTTTGCATTCACCTCGTGTTTGCTGTAGACGAAATCGTGCACAAGCAAATGAAAAATGCACAATGTTCCAATCATCCCCTAATAGTTCAATCGTGTTGGAACAAATTTGTGTTTCAAAACAAGTGTCATACCAGAACTGACTGTATCTAGAATTTTTAGGCCCTTGTTTATCACCCTCGCCCTTCGTTTCACTTGCAGAATAAATTATCCTAAACACAAATTTTGTATTTTGTTTGCATCTATCAGAAGAAACAGGTAGTCCAGAGGAATGTTTCAGATGATAAATGAAGCAGGTGTTTACAGGACAGAGAGATTGTGGTTTGTCCAGAGCCCTATTAAGGTTCCCATAATGAAGTATAAGTGAGCCTGATACTGAAGAACAGAGTAAGGTAGATAAGGGTAGACAAGCAGTGGGATGGTATGAGCCAAAGAATAACCCAGACACAGGACCAGGCTCTGCACCTCTGGAAACAAGACTTATTTCTGAAAGGAGTCAAGTCATCCAGGATTATGCAGCAGAAGGCCACATAGCTGCCCAGATGTTGACTTGAGGACATGTCCCAGATGTCCCTGGCAGTCTTATTTAACTTGTTAGAATATCATCCATGACTTTACCTAGACCTGTCTTTTAAGCCTCTGCCTATCTTAAGGAACATTGTCATTCAAGAGCTAGACAAGAGCCAGCAGCACAGTAAACGGGGTATCCGTTCTCCGTGTGTTTAATTGAGCAATCACTGCGTTCAGTGTCACCTAAGTAGGAAAATAAGACTAACACCCCATTTTCAAGGGTCTGGCCATCACTCCAAGCCTCTCTGGAGCTCACAGCCACCCTAAATTGCAGAGCTTCTCCACTCTGTGTTGACAGCTGCTTCCTCTACCAGTGTTCTCTCCCAATGGTATTAGGAGTGGTATAATTCTTCATTGCGCAGGACTTTCTTAGGCATTTTAATACTTGGCTAATACTTGCCAGATGCTACCAGTGCACCCCAGTCACTGTAAACATACAAAATGCCCCCCCCCTCACTTGTTCAAACACATCCACAGGGGGCAGGAGGCTCTCTGGATGGCAGCCACTGCCAGCTGGCCTCTCTCCCAGCCTTGTCCCTCCTGCTCCCTGAAGACTTCCTGAATTAAACACTCAAACTGTTCTCAGGAGAGACATGGAGAAAACACAACTGCGTGGGTGGGGCAGGGGAAGACACTACAACTGGGGAAAGAGGAGACAAACGGGAAAACTCTTAGGGCTCCTCACATGTTTCCTCACTCTTATTACACATAACATTTTAGTACCATTGAATCCTTAGATTAATCCTATAAAGTTGGTTTTGATAAGGAAATTGATATAGAAACATGTTCTTGGTTTGCCCACTGGTTTGATCTTAGAATTCATTTGTCCTGACTTTCCTTCCCCTGCCTGTTTCACTAGCGCTCGCTGCTGTTCCCTGACGCTGGGAAAAGAGCCTAAAACCTCTTTCACTAGCAGCTGGCTCCCCTGCTCCAGGTTCTGTGGTAGCTCGAGTTTGTCACTGATGCTGTTCACCAAATATTTCCAAGTTTACACTTCCAGGGGACATGGTGGTATTATACTTTCAGCCCATCTCTGGGTCTTCAAGGCTGCATGACTAGTTCTGGTTAATAAGTTGTGAGCATTGAAGAAATTCACTGTCTATTCTTTCTGACATAACAACTGGCACCATTCAGGATGGGGGAGGGGGCTGTTCTGTAAGTGTGGGTCCAAAGGTTAAAAAATAAAATAAAAATAATGGAGCAGAAGCTCCAGCTGGCCTGAAGTGAACCAATAGTGTGAGCAAGAAAAAAGTTGTTAGTTATCATAAACAACTAAGATTTGGGAGCTATTTGTCACTGCAGCCTGCTGTATCATATCCTGACTAATACTGAGTCAGTTCTCAGACATCTTGATGGAATAGAAGAACTCCTTAGGTAGCCCCAGTCTCTTGCCAACTAGCACCTCCTCTAATTTTTTATTTGTATCATTTCACCTCCCTCACCAAGCCCTACCTTTAGAAGTATCAGAAGAAATGGCTCCAAGATATTTTTCTTTCTTTTTGTTTTTCTCTCCCCTGATTGATTGCCAGTTTAATAATGCTAGACAATGAGCCTAATTAAACTCTACCTACCACAGAACCTGGCACAGAGCAAACAATACAGAAATATTTGTTAAATAAATGACTTTCATAACCTAGTGTCACAAACAAAAAAGAGAGAAATTATCCAGGAAAACTATTTTTTCCTTCATAAATTCTGGGAAGAATAAGGAGTAAGAAGATATAAGAGTGGAGGTTAGTATTTGTGGAAATATAATACATGCAGAGAAGTTTGAAAAGTTAAAGGGTATTATAAACATATAATCTATTCCTACCATAATAGAGAAGAGTTTTTATCACCAAAAAAACTCCTTATTAGTTACAGCATGTCCCATAAGTTATGATACTTCATCAGCTATCAAATAAGACTTTTTATCTCCTCTCAGGTCTATGGTCAACAAGATATTCAGCTCCTAGTTAATATCTGATGAGTCCCAGGATGACTCCGGAGGGAGTCGCTCAATACCCAATAGCTGATTACACTCTCATCCCACTCAGCTGTCCCAGATCCACTGCCGACAAAGTGAAATATGATATTGATCCAGCATGGCATTGTTCAGATCCCATGAATCTTTGGGGGCCATTTGCTGGCTGATAGATTAACACAAGTGTAATAATCACCTTGGAGTACACCGCCAAGTGTGTGCACTGCTCTAGATGCTGTACTGAGCACCCAAGGAAATTGGTTTCTCCTTAGGATATGGGTCATATAATCACATTTAATAAAACTCAAACAAATGTTGGGGAAGCAGAGGTCATTCCAAAGCATGCTGAGGCTGTGTCCTCTGGGCTTAGGAGATCTTACTTTCTTCCCCTTTGGGGGGATACTATGAACCATAGCAAGAGCTTAACCGGAGGCTAAAATAATAGTAGTTGTAGTGCAAAGGGAAAATTGTGCCAGGCACCATGTTACACGAGTTCACATGCATTGTCCTGAAAAGGTGATACAGTGATTAAGAGCATGGACTCAAGAGCTACTCTGGCCTGACTTCAAATCTTAGCTTTCTGCTGTTTAGCTGAGCGAGTTACTTGACCTCTCTGTGCCTGTTTCTTCGTGTGTGAAGGTTCCTGGCTTATGCTAAGGAACATGTTCTTAAATAGCAGCATGCTGTCAAAGGATCATTATTAGCCATCAAATATTTATAGAGTACTTACTGTGTGTCAGGCCCTCCTCTGGGCACTGAGCCATGGTGGGACTGTCACGCACAGCCAAGCTGGACAAAATGATGGAAGAAATACCCAAATGTGTGTGTGTGTGTGTATGTGTGTGTGTGTGTTCATTCAGTGATGGTCCCACCACTGAAGTACATCCTTGGACTCTCTACCCTAACTCTTCCACTTCACCCAAGTAGATTCTCCCTGGGAAGCATGCTACAAACCTTTTCATATTCTCACACCAATTGTTTTGACTTCTATTCTCTGAGAGCCATTCCCTTTGATAAGAAGCAGCAAGCAGCACTAGTTAAGTCTGATGGCAAATACAGAGTGGGGCAAAAGTGGGGTTTACATTGTCAGTGTGTGAAACAGAGTTTATTCTTATATTATTATTTATTTATTATTGTATTATTTTCTATAAGAACAACTGCAGACCTACTTTTGCCCCACCTTGCAGTTCTCCTCCTGAAGAAAAGTAGAATGGGAATCAGTAGGTGTCCCATAGGCAAGTTCAAACTAAGGCCTTACGGTGATGCTGGAATCAATTTCTAAACTGGAGCACAGATTGGACTAAAGGAACTCTTCCAAAATCTAAGATAATGCAGTTCAATATCCTAAGATCACATTCTTGGAACTGGCTCTGATGATGAGATTGCTTGTCCTACAGTCATATTAGAAGGAGAATCCATTTGACAGAATTGAACTTTGGGGCGAACCAATTTTCAGCATCCCTTCATCAACCATTACAGATGACCACTCAACTCAGTACATCCCAAAGTGGCCAATTTGAACTTGGCAATGTCAGGAACTTACTGTTTCTGTATGTTGTTCTGGTAACAGGAGAAAGGACTCTCTCTGTAATTTTTGAGATCCCACATAGAATAAAATCAGAAAATCAGTCTGATAAGTTCAACACAGGAATGCTGTCCACACAATCAAGTGCAGCCAACTTTAAGTCTCCTCATCCATTCCCTCAAAATATCCAATTGTCAAATCCCCATCCATGTCATATAATGTTTTATATAATTTTTCTTAGAAGCTTCTTTTAAAAAACTTTAAATTTTGTTTTTCAATTACAATTTACAGTCAATATTATTTTGCATTAGTTTCGGTGTACAGCATAGTGGTTAGACAATCATATACTTTACAAAATGTTCCCCCTAATACTACCCACCTGGCACCATTCATAGTTATTACAATATTATTGACTATAGTCTCTATGCTGTACTTGATATCCCCATGACTATTTTGTGACTACCAATTTGTTCATTGTAGCATTACTTACAATAGTCAAGATATGGAAGCAGCCCAAGCACCCATCAATAAATGAGTGGATAAAAAAGCTGTGGTACATATATACAATGGAATCTTACTCAGCCATAAAAAAGAGTGAAATCTTTCCATTTGTGACAACATGGATGGAACTAGAGGGTAGTATGCCAAGTGAAATAAGTCAGTCAGGGAAAGACAAATATCATGTGATTTCACTTATATGTGGAATCTAAATAATGAAATAAACAACCAAAATTGAAACAGAAACAGACACAGAGAACAGACTGATGGCTGCCAGAGGGGAGGGGGCTTGTGGGACTGGGAGAAAACGGTGAAGGAATTAAGAAGCTTTACAATTTTCAAATTGATCTCCAAGTCTCTCTAAGCCTGTCTCTCTATCTTTCCTTTCTTCATAGGTAAGATATTTGAGAAAAGTACAGGCTTACTGTCCCCTCTTGGCCTTCCTTTCACTCTTTGCTCTTCAAATGATGACAAGATGTCTCCCACTCTCACATCAAAGCCACTGAGTGTGTCCCATATGTGTTTTTAGATTGCTCCTCGGCCCTCCTAGGTAAATCATGCTCACATACCCTCTGTGAGTCTATCCCAAAACCCAGGATTTTGTTTATAGTCCCCATGCTAAACGTATCCCTGTCAATCTAGAGTTACATTCTTCAAGTTTCTATCACAGAGTTTAGCTATAAATCAAAGCAGAAAGATTGAATATTAGTTGGAGGATAAGGTGGAGACTACACTTTTAAAAAAGAAATGTAAGATATTTTAGTACCTTTGCTATTAGAAATGATCCAATAGAAGATGAGAAAATTAACAATATAAAGTGAGGATGTCCTTGCAGGAACAAATTCCTCACAAAGTCAAGAATTCACGAAAAGCAATCAGTTGAGGGGAGGGGTAATCTTTTCTCAGAAAAATGAAAAATCTTAACCTGAAAGCTTCTGATATCCTGAGTATTCTTATAAGAAATTTAAATTTTCACCAAAAAAAAAAAAACAACAACTTTAATTTTTACCCTAGTTTCTTTCAATGGGTTTGTATACAAAACCATCTAAACAACTCGACCTTCAGGCCCACATGAAATGATTGCTTTCCAACTGAGAAGAGTAAAGGTTCAGATCCCCAAACACTGACTCATAACAAAACAGATGGAGGCCAGGCCTCTGAAGTCTCGAGTTCACTGCACTAGTCTGCAAATGCAGAGGCACGATTTACCAGCACTCCTCCGGCTCCTAGGAGAAATCAGATCAACAGTTCTTATCCTCTTTCATAACCACTGGTGTATATTTTCAAACATTTACATTCCTGAGCTTTACCCCAGTCTTGATGAATCAGCATCTCTTGGGGAGAGTGGACACAGAAGGGCAGAAGGCAGCAGTATGCTTTTCTGTTTGTTCCTTTGCAAGCTCCCCCAGCTCTTCTGTGCGCTGAAACTCACATCCTGAATAGAGAAGCACATACAGTGGGTTTTATTTCCATTTGTTTTCATTCTTGCTTTTAACAAGCACTTGTCATGTACCTACTGTGTGCCAGGCTCTGTGTTTGTGTTTGTTTTTTAAGATTTCTTTATTGATTTTTAGAGGGAGAGGGAGAGGGAGACACATCGATGTGAGAGTGAAACATACATTGGCTGCCTCATGCACACCTTTCACTGGGGATCAAGTCTGCAACCCAGGTACATGCCCTGACCCGGATCAAACCAGCAACCGTTAGATGCACAGGATAACACCCAACCAACTAAGCCACACCAGCCAGGGCTTTGTTTTAGTTTTTTAGCACCAAGTACACGAGGTTAAAATGCATAGGTCCATGCCCTCAGGAGTTTATAATATAAACAGAAAGAAATGAGAGATAGTTAAGGGCAAATCAATAGTGTGAAATCTTGTGACCAAGCTGGTCCAAGTATGCTGAGGAATGACATCCAATCCTGGCTCAGGTGGGGACAGGGCACAAGATGCCTACAAAGGCCACGCATACCCTTGAGATGAGTTTTGAAGGATGAGCAAGAGCCAGTTAGGAAATGTCATGCAGAAATCTAAATAGAAGTATTTCCAGTTCTTAAACTAAAAGAAATTTTATTTGTAATTTCTCGTTTTATTGAGAAAGGCCTATGTGAGTTCCTGTTTTTAAATTGTCTTTAGCTGAGTAATTGCTTTGATTTTTCTTTCACCAGCCCAGAACTAATAACCAAGGGCCTATTCCATTCTAAACGATGGGAGACATCAAAAGACAGAGGCACATTCCTCTTCCTTGGACAAAGGAAGGCTTGGGGGAGGTGGGGAAATATGAGCTCCACCTTAAAGAGAGAAAAGGAGCTTTTAGGTAGAGCATAAAGAGCAAGACTGAGGGGCAGGGGAGAGGCAGGAAAGGCAAAATTTACACCTCCCATGGAAATACCCCACTCTGTCTGTGGAGACCTGAGGAAAGTTAAGCGATACAGAAAGCAGTTTCAATGGGTTTGAAAATTCAGAGGCGACAATGAAGACAAACCCCTCCACAAGCCCTGCAGAAACATATCCTGGGGGGCCCTGTTGTCCTGGCAGCTGGGCCAGAGTTGCCCAATGGAACTGAGCCTGCATTACCCATGGTTACACAGCTCCAAGATCAGCTTGATTTTTCCAGAACAGACTTGGTTTTCACTGATTATAATAAACTGTATTGCAAAGGAGCTTTTTGTCAACAAACCTATTTTCCCAGTTCAGTGTTGGCTACGTGTAAAAATAAAACTTTGTTAATCAGTTGCAAACAATTCCTCCCTAAGAAAAATGAATTATGCATTAATAGAAACTCGGCTTAAAGGCTAATGGGAGTGAGGCCGACTCCCCTCTGCTTTGGTTGGGCCACTTTTGAAGTCCTCTGGGTTCTCCTTCCGAGGAAAGCTGGGAAACTGCCACAGCTTGGTTACTATGGAAACCAAAATACACAACTAACAGTTCAAGGCCCCCTCAGGAAACTTGGCAGGCTCAGAATGAGTGACCGAGGAGAGTTTTAAAAAGGACAGGGTTAAGGGAACCAACAAGGGAGGCAATCCACTCCCAAAGCTACACCCCTAGACCTGAAGAAACAGGAGGGAGCAGTTGCCAGGCCCCTGTGCATCCTGTCACCGAAGGAACCTCGCCAATGCCAACCATGGCATGGAGGGAACCAGAACAATAAATGCCATGACCACTAACATTCTGCCCAGAGCTCCTTTCAGTGGCCAAACCAGAAACCAAAAAGCAAGCTAACCCACTAACACCAGACTATACAGGTCTTGGGAGAAAAACCAATTGGAAAGGGTGGAGGGTGGATTTGATGAGTCAACAAAGAATATCAACACAGGATCAAAAATTGGCTTGACCAGACATGAAAGCTGTCAGTATTTGAAATCTATAGTCATATGCCAAATTTACTCAGACATAAGCCTCTAATTGGCCCTTTTTTATCAGCTTCTATTATCTCACCTGGACTTTCAACTACCTTGATTTAAAACCTCTCAATAGAAAATTGCACAGCCTAGCTCCTCATTGGTCATAATCCCACACATACAATGACCCATTCTACATCTTCAGGTTTATTTCCCACTACTTCTCTGTACATCCTGAGATTCAGGTAAACTGGACTTTTCACAGTTCCCCAAATAATGGCTTTATTTATCTATTTGAGTGATATTCTTATCACTCAAAATCCAATTTCACATTTAAGATCCATTCCAAATTCAAACTTCTCTATAAAGCCTGTCTTAATTGTTTAAGTTGGTTGTAATCTCTCTCTCCTCTTTTATAGCGTAGGACAAACTTCTATTTATTAAATATCTGGTCTTCTTGTATCCTGCAATGACCCTACGAAGCCCCCAAGGTGCAATACCTCATCCCTAGCCCAGAATGTCTTATATACCTCAATCCCCCTTTCTATCTCTGGACCTCTAAGGCATGTGGGGTTCCCCTACATACGTATATATTAAACTTAGTTATTTCCTCTTGCTAATCTGCCTCATGTCTATTTATTAGGCCAGCTGGAAGCAGCTTGAGAGTAGGGGGAAGTTCCTCCCCCGAAGGGTATCAAGAGTGTCTCTCACCCTTATACCTCTAGCCCTAACCTGATGTCTTCTATATCATAGGTAACCATGAAAGCCTTTATGAATTGTATGCAAATTTGTGATTACAGATTTAAAAGAGCTCCTTTAGCTTTTTCCAATGAGCAAAAAGCAATCAAAAGATTTAAAGTTTCAGGGAGTAATTTTATTTTATTTTATTTTTTTCTTTATTGATTAAGGTATTACATACGGTGTCCTTATCCCCCCATTGTCCCCCCAACCCCACCCCGACTCAATCCCTCACCCCCTTGATGTCTGTGTCCATTGGTTAGGCTTATATGCATGCATACAAGTCCTTTGGTTGATCTCTCCCCCTTACCCCCACCCTCCCCTACCTTCCCTCTGTGATTTGATGGTCTGATCAATGCTTCTCTGTCTCTGGATCTGTTTTTGTTCATCAGTTTATGTTGTTCATTATATTCCACAAATGAGCGAGATCATGTGATATTTATCTTTCTCTGACTGGCTTAGCATAATGCTCTCCAGTTCCACCCATGCTGTTGCAAATGGTAAGAATTCCTTCTTTTTTACCGCAGGGTAGTATTCCATTGTGTAGATGTACCACAGTTTTTTTAATTCACTCATCTGCTGATGGACACTTAGGCTGCTTCCAAATCTTAGCTATGGTAAATTGTGCTGCTATGAACATAGGGGTGCATATATCCTTTCTGATGGTGTTTCTAGTTTCTTGGATTAGTTACAAAGTCTAATGATCCCTCAAAATATTACTCCCTGTAAGTCTTGGGGAGTAATATTTTGAGGAGCATAAGATTTTGTAACTAATCCTTGAATGGTTTTTCCCTCAGCTCTTGCTTAATTGGAGTGTGATTTCAGATTATATATTTACACAGAAAAATTAGGCCATATTGAAACCAAAAATGTGAGTGTTTAAGTCCGAGTTCTCTTCTCCAAAAATGAAGAATGAAGTCTTGATCAAAAACAGTTAGTGGAACCTAAGTTTATTGAGAGCATCTATGTGAATTAAAGTCTATAGTCCCACATGGCTATAAGCCACATGGGCTGTGAAAGGGGGAGCATCTCCTGCCATTAACCTAGCACGCCTGAAGTAGTTTAGTATACAAGCTAATTAAAGTCTAATAGTCCATGTGTGAGAACTCAGGGGATGTGCACACCTCCATCCCCAACCTCCTCACCTCCCCAGCAGGAATGTCAGCAATCTATTGTGTGCTGTGCCTGGGAGAGAAGTGAAGGGAGCACACACTTTTTTGTATATACTAGTCGCCCAGTGCACGAAATTTGTGCACATTAAAAAGGGATTAATTAGAGGAAATAATTAAATATTGCTATTTGCCCTTTCTCTATAATAGAACTGTCAGAGATGAAAGAAAATTAGTAAAATGTATATGAAAACCTTCCTCCTGTCAGAGTCTGGGGTGCACCACGGGACCCAGAGTCAAGTCCCCGCCCCCCCCCTGCCCCGCCCCACCATTGGGCTAGATCCAGACCTGGCCAGTCCACCCTTGTCAAGCCCCACCAGGCAGGGGGCATAGCCTCAGGTCCCCTGGTCCAGCGCCAGGACAGGGGGCATGGCCTGAGGACCCCCAGCCCAGACCAGGGTGGGGGGTGTGCCTTGAGATCCCCCGTCAAGCCCCGCTGGGTGGGGGGCATGGCCTGAGGTCCTCCATCAAGCCCTGCCAGGCAGGGGGGCACAGCCTCAGGTCCCCTGGCCCAGCACCGGGAGAGGAGCACAGCCTCAAGACCCCCATCAAGTCCCACCGGCAGGGGTGCACAGCCTCAGGTCCCCCATCAAGCCCCGCTGGGCAGGGGGCACAGCCTGAGGTCCCCTGTCAAGCCCTGCTGGGTGGGGGCACGGCCTGAGGTCCCCTGTCAAGCCCAGCTAGGCAGGGGGGCACAGCCTCAGGTCCCCTGGCCTGGTGCTGGGGTGGGGGTGCAGCCTGAGGTCCCCTATCAAGCCCTCTTGTTGGGGGGGTGCAACCTGAGGTCCCCCGGCCTGGCGCTGGGGGGCGGGGGGTAGAAGCCTGAGGTCCCCTAGCCCAGCACCAGGATGGGAAGTGCACCTTGAGGTCCCCCATCAAGCCCTGCCAGGTGGGGGGCATGACCTCAGGTCCTCTGGCCTGGTGCCAGAGCAGAGGTCTCGGCCTGAGGTCCCACAGCCTGACTCCAGGGCAGGGTGCGCGGCCTGAGGTCCCCTGTCAAGCCCCATGGGAGTGAGGGAGGGTGTAGCCTCAGGTCCCTGCTGATTGCTCGTTAAGGCTCCTTATAGGAACTTGGCCTCAGCTGTGAGTGCAGCCATCTTTGTGACGGAGTGATGGTCAATTACCACATTCCCTCTTTATTAGACAGGATGCTTGCCTCACTACCTTGTGATAGGTTATCTGCAGCTGTCTGTCTTAGTAACATCCATACATTTTAAAGTTCATGCCTCTAGCGCACCCTTCCTTCCCCGCCAGGTTGGGGTGTCTTAGTAACTCCGCCTTGTTGGAATCCTGGTTTCACTTCCTCCTCCCATGGTCCCGCCCCTATCTATCTAATTTTTTTTTCTGTCTCAATATCACACCCCAAATTAACTAACTGGTAGCATTACATATCATGGGGATTGTTTTATAACCCAGAAGTTCCCATGAAATCTACTTTAGGAATATATATATCACGGGGACATGTCAGGTTTACCCAACCATTACTCTTCAGCTGGGAAAGTTCTTATTCAGGAAAGGGGGCTAAGAGACCTATGCAAGACCAGGGCCCCATGCCAAGTGCCAGAATTTTTTATTAGGCTCTGTCCCACTAGATCATCCATGATTCTTGGCAGGCGAGAGTCATACTGAAGACTTGTCATTGACAATGACTAAAGAAAAATTTTTGTAAGATTTAATAAGCACACCAGCTTCTTTAATGTTTTTATATATTTGCTCGGCAGCTCAGGAACCGCCATCACAGCATAAAATTCCAGGCTCTTTTGAACATATTCCATGCCTCTTTTTAATGACCTTATTAGACAAATCAGGTTTTTGGCAAAGCCAGGCTGAAAAAATTAGGCTGACAGGGATTTGTGATGTCCAGTGGCCAGGTTGTGCAGAATACATGCTTTCAGAATTGCCAGCCTAGTGCAATAATGAGAGGAAGCGTGCAGGAAGAATAAAATCAATATATTTACCTTGAGGGGTGTGTAATCTACATGAAGAGACAATGTGAACCCAGAATTCATCAGTGCATGACATAGCTCATAAGCCAGAAGCACGATGTTATTAAAGGATGGGGTGGTAGTTTAGAGTTAGAAGAGTGAGACTCTAGTCTCGGTTTTGCCTCTTACTTGCTGTGCATTTTCAGAGCAGTTGCCTAATCTCTCCTAGTGAAGCAGGAATTTTAGGGGGACATAGGCAAGCTTAGGGATTGTTTTTAGAATTGGGGTCCATGGAGAAGCATGGGAGAAGGTATATTTCCATAACACAAGGAAGCCAGGTGCAGTTACATCTCCATAAGACAAGGAGGCAGCAACAGGTATATTTACATTAGACAAGGGAACTGGAAGTAGCCAAGAAAGGTCACATTTACAAAATAAAGAGAAGGAAGCCCTTCATTCAGATGGAAGGAGGGGGGGAGAACCTCACATGTCCTATGTGAGGTTCAACCTTTGAGCCCAGGAGTTACTATAGTAACATGTCAAAGGGGAATAGTGACCAATCAGAGGGGATATCGGGGGTGCCGGGATCTGCAGTCTTTATAAGCCATGGGAAAAGGAACCCAGTGGGACCCTTCTCCCCCTCCCTACGTGGGAGTCTGTACTTGTTCTTCAATAAATCTCCACCTTTGCTATACCATTTTTCTGTCCGTGGATTCATTCTTCGATTCTGGTGGACAAAGAATCTGGGTTCCAGTCCAAAAATTTCATATCACTAGCTTCAGAGTCCTCTTTGGAATAGAATTTGCCTCTCAGAGACATTTCAAGGATTTAATAGGGGACTAATGTGTACGAAAGAAAACCTGCTAAATTGTAAATCTTGCACACATATGTCCATTCACTTCACAGACATTTATTGGAAGCCCACTGTATGCTGAGTACTATCCCCAGCACCACAGGAGACAAAAATTTAAAAACTACAGTTCTTTTCCTCAAAGTGATCAATGAAGTGTGATCCTGCAGGGGAAAAACTGGAAACCATGAAAACTGGGGTAGTGAGAGAAATCAGGAAAGGTAAGTGAGTCCAGCCAGCCTGGCTCAGTGGTTGAGCATCAACCTATAAACCCGGAGGTCACGGTTCAGTTCCTGGTCAGGACACATGCCTGGGTTGTGGGCTCGATCTCCAGTGTGTGGTGTGCAGGAAGCAGCCAATCAATGATTCTCTCTCATCATTGACGTTTCTATCTCTCACTCCCTCCCCCTTCCTCTCTGAAATCAATAAAAATATATGAAAGGAAGGAAGGAAGGGAGGGAGGGAAGGAGGGAGGGAGGGAGGGAGGGAGGGAGGGAGGGAGGGAGGGAGGGAGGGAGGGAGGGAGGGGAAGAGAGAGAGAGAAAGAGAGAGAGAGAGAGAGAAGAAAGAGAGAAAGAAAGAAAGAAAGAAAGAAAGAAAGAAAGAAAGAAAGAAAGAAAGAAAGAAAGAAAGAAAGAAAGGTGAGACGGAGCCTTCTAGTTCTTGTAAGATATGTAGATTATAGACAACTGGGGCAATAGAAAAGTTTTTTCAGCAAAAAGGCAGTGTCTCCTGGAGATGGGCAAGCTGGCATGTTGGAGGTGCAGGTCCTGCCTTGGAGAAAGAAATTCAACTGTGTGTCTACGTCAAGATCAGGATTATTGAACTCAACCAATGCAAAGTATAATAACTAAACAATTATTTCATTAAATCGGTAGTAACGTTTTAAGGTAAATGAATAGTAAGCAAAAGAATTTGCTGACTGTGCTTAGATTTGAAGAGTTCCCTACTCGTTTAGGCAAAAGGAGTTAATCTCAGAAATATGGGTGGATATTAAGTAGTTGAAAAGGGAGATTTAGAGGACATTTGTAGCTCAGTCTCCCTAAACTGGCAAACAGCCTATCTCAACTGCTATTTTCCCATCATTTTCCATAGGAAGTGTCTGCCTAGCCCTAGAGCAACCCCTCAGGAAGAATGCTAAGGCTTTATCTGAGCTCAGTGGGAGGGCAGGTAGTGATCAAATATTGATGCTTGCCTCAGGCACTGGATGGCAGAGTAGGCACTCAAGCCCTCTCTTTGTCAGCCCTGCTTAAACCCACCCCAACTCCCTCCTCCTGACACCTGAACGTGAAGAAGTGAGGTTCTGAATAATGGCTGAGTGCATTCACTGTCAATTTCCTTAGCTCAGATTCAGTAAAGCAGAAAAGCCCTCATATAAACTATAATATTCAAAGGTTTTCAACTCAGCTTTTAAAAAAGTGAACCATTGCTTTCATTAGAACCTCTTAGTAGTCCAACAACAAAAATAGAGATCTTGTTTTTACAAAGATAACTGTCTGAAGACACAGATAAAAGGAGGCTACTAACCTTGAGTCGCTCACAGTTTACTGGGAGAAAAACAGTATGAAACAAATAATAACAGGATAAACAACGTCCTGTATAACAGCATTTTTCAGTCTCCCTTCCCCTTATTTTGCTTAGGTTCATTTGAACAGTAGCACAGCAAAGAAACACCAAATGCACTTCCTTATGTAGACAAAAATCTACATACAAACATGTTCTAATGAGTCCTCTAGCACTTGAGGGTTCATCAACAGGAGTTGGTCCAATTCATAGTCAATTATCAGTGACAGGCCCCTCTCCTCCTCTTGCCAGATCACCCCCAAATCCCTGGATAACCTCAGCTCCAGAGAGAGATCTGATAGTTCACTCCCAAGGTGTGAACGCCTCAGACATAAAACCTGTATGAAAATTCACCAGGAGAGAAGCAGCAGGGTATGGATAATAGAGAAAAGGCCGGTTTAAAGGAGCAGTGTTTCCAAATAGTTACATTTTCCCTTTTTAGACTCATGGAGGCAAAATTCTCAGAGACCCCAAAAACCTACAGTGAGGGCAGGTGTGCTTTCTGATTCAGGATGCTGCCGCTACGTGGACCGGGGGCTGCACAGGAGGACATGAGACCTGGATAACAGAAAAGCCGAAAAATAAACAAGGAGCCCATCTGGTCGCCCTAGCAACTATCAACCCAGCCAGTCTCCCCAGCGGCCCTGGACTGGCTGTGACTAGGCAAGGAGCAGCCAGAGACCAGCCACAGCTGCCACCTGGTGTTCTCAGGCCAAACCGCAACTGTAGCTTCTTGGCCTCTGGCTGAGACGGGCCAGGAGGCCTGCTGCAGAGAACACCTGTGGCATGCACAAGACAAAAGGTGGGCCCTGGTGGCACCGCCTGGAGCTCAGTTCTAGAAGGATCCCAGGTGCTCAGAAGGAATTAACTAAACATCACAAGCCCCAGGGCAGGAAGGACAGAAAAGGCAAAATCTCAGAGAAAAATACTCTCTAATGAAAGAACAAATGCAAGCTCCTGCCACTTGCTGCAAATCTAGTTAAGTGTCGAAACTTTTGCTAGGAGCTTTACACGTCTGATCCATGTTTACATGTGTGATTAACCCCACTGTGTCTATGCAGAAATGGAAGGTGAGAGAGGGTAAGTAACCCTCAGTCAACAGTGACTGACTTGGGCCCTAGCCAGTTTGGCTCAGTGGATAGATAGAGCATCGGCCTGCGGACTGAAAGGTCCCAGGTTCGATTCTGGTCATGACCAGGTTGGGGCCTCAATCCCTAAAAAGGGGAGTGCAGGAGGCAGCCATCAATGATTCTCTCTCATCCCTGGTGTTTCTATCTCTCTCTCTCCCTCTCCTTCCTTTCTGAAATCAATAAAAGTAATTTTTAAAAAAATAGTGATTGACTTGGGATCTGAATCCAGTTGTAAGTGGCACCAAATATTCTTTCTTTCTTCATGCTGATTCAAGTTACCACCTGGTGTTTTTTATTTCAGCCTGAATAATTTTCTTTAGTATTTTTGGTAAAGCAAGTCTGTTATTGATAAATTCTCTGAGTTTTGTGGGATTTTAAAATACCTTAAATGTCTCAATTTTTTGTTGATTTTAACAATACTTTTACTACATATACAACTCTATTTTGTTGTTGTTGTTGTTAATTCTTAACCAATGATATTTTTCTTCCGTTAATTTTTAGAAAGATTGGAAGGGAAGGGGAGAGACAAAGAACAAGAAGCATCGATGTTAGAGAGACTCATCTATTGGTTGCCTCCTAAACGCACCCAAACTGGGGTTGGGGATCAAGCCTGCAACCCAGGTACATGCCCTGACCGTAATCAAACCCATGACCCTTCAGTCCAAAGGCCAGTGCTCTAACCACTGAGCAACCCAACTAGGGCATCATATAAAACTTTTCTTTCTCCAGTATACACCATATTCTAGACCTCTTAGTCATGGTGCATAATCTCAGTTGCTAATGCTTTGTTGAGGATATTAGTGAGTATAGTCATAAGGTATATTGGTCTGTAGCTTTATTTCCTGTTAGTGTTTTTATAACTTCCATAGAATGAGTTAGAAAGAGTTCCTTCCTCATCAGTTTTTTTGGAAGAGTTGTGAAGAACTAGCATTAATTCTTTGAATGTTTGGTAGCATCCACCAGTGAAGTCATTTGGTTGTACATTTTCTTTGTGGGAAGTTTCTATTATTACTACTGCAAACTCTTTCTAGATTCAGACCTTCTATTTCTTGATGGCCAATTTAGGTAGTGTCTTTCTTTCTAGGAATCTGACCATTTTATCTAGATTATGTGATCATTGGCATACAACTATTCATAGCATTCCTCTACCATTCTTTATATTTCTATAAGTTTGGTAGTAATGTTCCCTTTTACTTTATATTTTACTAATTTGTTCTCACTTTTTCTTGGTCAGTCTAGCTAAAGATTTGTGTGTTTTATTGTTCTTTTTGAAAAGCCAACTTCTGGTTTACTTAATATTTTCTATTGTGTGGTTTGTTTTTTTTCTTTTCTATTTCATTTATTTCTGTTTTAATCATTATTATTTCTCCTACTTACTTGGGTTTTATTTCCTCTATCTTTATAATTTCTTAAGATAGAAGGTTAGGATATTGATTTGATACCTTTCTCTCTTTTTTGGCATAGGTATATACCACTATAAATTTCCCTCTAAATACCAATTTAGCTGTATCCATATCCCATACATTTTGGTGTGTTGTATCTTCATTTTCATTCATCTCAAAATGTTTTCTAATTCACCATGCCATTTCTCCTTTGACCTATTGGTTATTTAGTAGTGCATGAATTTCCACATATGTGCAAGATTCTCAATTTTTTTCTGTTATTGATTTCCAATTTTTAAAAATTTATCTTTATTGTTGAAAGTATTGTAGATGTCCCCCTTTTTCCCCCTTTGAACCTCTCCAGCCTGCTCCCATCCCCTCCCCAGGCCTTCCCTGCACTATTGTCTTTCTCATTTTAATTCACTGTGATCAGAGAACATATGTTGTATGATCACAATTTTTTTCAATTTATTGACACTTGTTTTATGATAGAGCCTATGGCCCACAGAGCATGCTCTGTGTGTGCTTGAGAAGAAAGTATACTCTAATGTTGTGTGAAGTGTTCTAGAGATGTCTGTTAGGTCTACTTTGGGTATAGTGTTGCCAAGCTTTCTGTTTCATTATTGATCTTCTGCCTGGTTTTTCTATTCATTATTAAAGTAAGGTATTGAAATCTCTGACTTTTATTGTTAAATTCTCTATTTTTTTTTACTGAATTCAATCATTTTGAATTCACACATTTTGGGATTCCTTTGTTAAGTGCATATATGTTTATGATCATTACAACTTCCTGGTGGATTGAACCTTTTAACATTATAAAATGTCCCTTTATCTCTAGTAATATTCTTTTTAAAGTCTAAGTTGTCAGATATTAGTATAGTCACTCCAGCTTTCTTAGAGTCACTGCTTGTATGATATATCTTTTTATCATTTATATGTATGTACATATACTAATATGTATACATACATATATATATATATATATACACATATCTTAGAAACTACAGTGTTTTTGCTGTAAACAGCAAAAGCTGGGTCATGTTTATTTATCAGTGCTGACAATCTCAGCATTATGATTATATTCTTTAACTCATTCACATTTAATATAGTTATTGATATAATTGTATTTATGTCTGCCATTTTACTCTTTTTTAAAAAATATAGATTTTATTGATTTTTTTTTACAGAGAGGAAGGGAGAGGGATAGAGTTAGAAACATAGATCAACTGCCTCCTGCACACCTCCTACTGGGGATGTGCCCACAACCAAGGCACATGTTCTTGACCAGATTCGAACCTAGGACCTTTCAGTCTACAGGTTGATGCTCTATCCACTGAGCCAAACCAGTTAGGGCCCATTTTACTCTTTATTTTTTATATGTCTCAGGTCTTTTGGTCTTTTTAGTTTCTCTATTTCTCCTCTACTGTGTCCTTTCTCATTAAGTGAATACTTTCTAGGGGAACATTTTAATTCCTTGAATAATTTTTTCATGCAATTTTCTTAGTGTTTGCTCCAGGGCTTATCACATACACTTTAACTTACCAAATCTACTTCAGATTTCTTCTAATTTAATTCTAATGAGATAGTAGAAATGTAACTCCTATGTAGCTCTATTCCCTTCTATCCTTTTCTGTGCTATTATTGTTACATATATATGTATATATGTACATATATATACATATGTGTGTGTGTGTATATATATATATATATATATATATATATAAAACAAATCTGACATCCTATATAATAAAAGCCTAATATGCAAATTGTTCAACTGGGAGTTCGACCAGGAGTTGGACCCCTCACTATGACGTGTGCTGACCACCAGGGGGCGGCGTGGAACATGGCGTTAGTCGGCGACATAGCCCCGGCAGCCGGTGGCAGTGGAGGCACTGTGGGCCCTGATGGGCTCTAAGGAGAGCGGGACCGCGGGATGGTGGAGCAGGTGAGGGGGTGGTGCCAGGCCACAGTGGGGTGCCAGGCCACAGTGGGGTGCCAGGTGGGGCTGCGGGGCTGCGGGGCTGCGGGGCTGCGGGGTTGGGGGCACGAGCTGGGGCCTGATTCCCACAGGCCACCCCCAGGGACCCCACCCGTGCACAAATTCGTGCACCGGGCCTCTAGTGTTGTTATAATTTTATAAAATTTTGTCTATTAAAGAACTTGAGAAAAGAAAGAAGAGCAATGATGTATTTGTAAGTTTGTTATATTTACCATTTCTGACTGTTGTCATTTGTCCCATGGGTTTGAGTTACTAGCTGCTGTCATGTCTTTACCCCTGAGGTAGAGCCTCCTTCCCATGGTTAGGGGTCATGTGGAGGAAGGGAGCCCTGGCCACTAGGCCACTATCACCAGGAATTTAACGCCATCAATTTAGAGTTGGGGGAATGAGAAATGCTAGCTGCCTGTCCTTTTCAGGGAGACATGTAAACTTTATTGAGCTCAGGGGAGACGACACCCCATTTTCTTGGCTACACCCTCCCAGAATACAGCTTGGTCAAGCTAATCTGGGGTAGAGGTAATGAGGAAGAAGGTCATGGTTCAAATGCCACAGACTCACACTGTCCTTATAAAGTTTTAGATTTTCTTGCATAAACTACTTACCCATTTTTACATGCCTGTAGAATTATTTATAGACACAATTTTTTAATGGTTTTCACCAGCTTTGCCTATTTTGCTGAGGAATGCACCTGTAATGTTCCTTGTGCTGTCATCTCAACAAAAGTGGAACCTCTCCTCCTCCATATTTAATGTTTTCTTTATCTCCAGATAAATCCCCTTTTTTGTTCTTATTCAGATTTATCATTCATTTATTGCTCTTTAGTTTGATCATATTGACAAATTTTTAACAATTTTACTCATCATTTCTCACTAAAAGCTTTTATTTTGACTATGCATCTTCTACTTTTTATTTTGTATTTTATTAATTTCTCCATTAACCTGTACAGATATCCTTTAGCTTATGTCTACATCAATATTTCTCTCTACAGTCTTGTGGTTTACTTTGTTATCCTGCTTTAGCTCTGAAGTTGAAATCTTAGCTTGTTGATTTTCAATCTTTCTTGTTTTCTAATAAGTGAATTAAAAACTATACATTTTTCTCTGGATAATACTTTGGCTTGATTCCATGGATTTTTATATACAGGGTTTTTATCCCTCTTTAATATTAATTAATTCCTAAATTCTGTCTGAATTTATCTTTAAATCACATGATGTTCAGGTGGCTTTGTTTTGTGTTAGGTGAACTGTCAGGGCTCTCTTTTATTTCAAATATCAGTGAATTTTAAACAATGATTCCAACCTTATAATTTCTCCTTTGGGGAATTTGTTCTGATTTTATCTGTGAATGTCTACATGGCTATCCTATATAACAAAAGCCTAATATGCTAAGTGTCCAGTCGTCCAGTTGTCTGTTCAACCAATCAAAGCATAATATGCTAATAATATGCTAAGGCCACTCAACCGCTCACTATGACATGCATTACCACCAGGGGACAGACAGTCAACTGGTCAACCAGTAGCTATGATGTGCACTGCCCACCAGGGGGCAGATGCTCCCACTGGTAGATTAGCTTGCTGCTGGGATCCGGCCAATTGGGACTGAGTGAGATGAGCTGGACATGCCCTGGAGCCCTCCAGCGGTCCCCCCACAGCTGGCAAACCTCCCATGTCCCTCCTCAGCCCTGATTGTACACCAGTGGGGTCCCTCAGCCTGGCCTGTGCCCTCTCACAATCTTGGACCCCTTGGGGGATATTGGAGAGCTGGTTTCAGCCCAATCCTGCAGGCATGAAAGGCTAATATGTAAATTGACCAAATGGTGGAACAACTGGTAGCTATGATGTGCACTGACAACCAGGGGGCAGATGCTCAATGCAGGAGCTGCCAACTGGTGGTCAGTGTGCTCCCACAGGGGGAGCACCATTCAGCCAGAAGCCAGGCTCATGGCTGGTGAACGCAGCGGGAAGCAGGCCTAAACTGTCAGTTGGACATCCCCCAAGGGCTCCTGGACTGCAAGAGGGTACAGGCCAGGCTGAAGGGCCCCCCTGAGTGCACAAATTTAGTGCACCAGGCATCTAGTGTTTTACAAAGTTAAGGTGCAGACTGTGGAAATTTCAGTAAAATTTACTTCTCCTGAGGAGGCGTCATTTTATGAGTTTTGTATAATGTACTGAGGATATAAACATCTTCAGCTCTCAGAGCCTCTGCCTGAGCTCTCAGAGCCTCTGCCATTCTCAGGCATATATCAAAACTGACTCTGTCTGTAGCCTCTGTGTTGCTCCTCTCCATCTCACATCTTATTTATAGTATAGAATAGAATTGATTTTTTTTCAATGCATCCTCTCTCCTTCTATGGGATAGAGCCATTATTCCTGTTTACATAGAAGCTTGTAAAAGAAATATAAAATCCTTGATTGCATTTCACACAAATTATAAGGATGAAATTACAAAACATTAAGCAAAATGGCTAGTCATACCCTAACCCGAAGACTTTGGATGTTGTATCTGAGGTCATTAATAAGTGGAAAACTTACCCATGCATAGTCTTACATGCCTAAGAGCAAGGCCCACATCCCTCTCCACAAACAAGAAACTAGAGAGTGTAGAAGTATATTAGTTACTAAAGTAATGTATAATGTGGTTGGGCAAATGTATAACGTGGTTGGGCAAATGTATAATGTGGTTGGGCAAATAAATTTTTCTTCCTCATCCAGTAAGCTATCAGTCCTGGGAGTCAATCTCTTTATCTAAATTATCCCTTTACTTGAAAAACAATTATGACTTAAGAAGCAGCACTAGAGCTATCTACACTCGATGTAAAAAAAAAAAAATGTATAAGTATAAATAAATTTAAATCAAATGTATAAGGGTGGCCACATACCACTTTACTGTGACATGCAAACATGTATTTTTAAAACCCTGAATGAAGCTGCATTAAGAGGAAGCATGAATCCAAGCAGCAAGATGTGGGCGTTTCTCCCAAGGGACTTCCTCCCTAGACTGCATTAGAGGGGAGCAGAGTTCTCAAGAACTCAGAGAACTACTTGTAAATGGGGACTGTCAAGCTCAGAACCCAGACCTTTCAGGTCTCCATTCTAAGTATCTGTCCAAGTGGCTGGGTACAAGGCAAAGACATGTACACAGCCTACTCACTGTCTACATACAGCAAAAATGCCAAAAGCCGACGGGACTTTCCCAGGAGAGAGTGAGCATCTGGCCATCCTACACTTACCCACTCTCGGACTCTCCGGTCCTTTGGCCCAGCTTCAGGGCACTGTTAGTATCTGGTGACTGACCATGCTCCATTTGTTTGGGTTAATAATAATAATTTGGCACCTAGGGAGGGTAGACACTACATTTTAACACAGGATTACGGGAAGTATAGTATATTATCTCAAATAAATGAATTTCTAAGGTTAGGATTTGTGGGAACCCCTTTCACGTCCCACGTGGTTCAGGGTTCCGGTTCAGGGTTCGGGTTCTGGAGAAGGCCGCACACAAATGAAAAAAGACTAGAAAAGTATTAATTTGGGAATATTAGGGGCCAGGCGGGAGCCCACCTCTAGTGGGAGGACTACTCGCTGCTCTGGCCTTGCTATCCCTTTTATTGAGACTATAGGATACACCCATAGCCCTTGGGCAGGAAACTCCAATAACAGAAATTTACATAAGACAAACAGAGGTGGAGGCTGCTTCAGCTAACAATGTTTCAACTAAGCAGTGAGCGAACTAGCTCTGACCTTTCAGAGCAATGAAGGTTGTTGACAATGATCAGTTTCCGGCAAGGATTGGGGGCACCAAAGCATTTCTTGTTGGTCCTAAATAAGATTGCAGAGGTAACTCGGGGCAAACACAGACCCCCCCATGCTTCCTGCAGCTGAATTCCTCACTCACTGCCCCAGAGCAACTACTATTTCAATAGGCCCAAGGGAAGCAGCTTCGTTTGGCAGGCACAATCCATCTATAAAGTAGAGGACTGCATTGCATTGATCATGCAACAGGAACAGAGAGAACCTCTTAGCATACAGATTGGATCCATCTGCTTTCTCATCTACAGCATGGCAAAGCATCAGAAGCCCTCTCTTTCACTCTCTCAGTGCCTAGCAGACATTTACCTAACCCTCAGTCTATAAACTAAATATTCCCAAGACACATACTAACTCACATGCCATTGTTAATTATAGCTTAGAATTGCCAGGGAAAGATAAACTATATACCTCTATAATCTTGAAGTCAATATCAGGAAGTTCAGTGACCAGTTCTTATATCAGTCATCCTTGGTACCCTTGTCAGTGCCATAATCCTGGATTGGCAGAACCATGGGCGAACCAGGACACTCACACTAAAGGTACATTCATCTCATGGGGAGGAATGAAATGGCTGAAAGCATCAAAGTAGTGAAAGGCAGACTGCTCAGGAAAGAAAAAGGGAATAGTAAATTGATCAACTGGATCACATTGATTGAATCCAATAATCTGTACTAATAAAAGGGTAATATGTTTATTAGATTGGGAGACCTTCCAGATGTCCTTCCAGATAAAGCCATGATGGCAGGGCCTAGGTAGAGGTGGTTAGGGACGATCAGGCCAGGAGGGGAGGGCAGTTAGGGGTGATCAGGCTGGTGTGGGGGGCAGTTGAGAGCAAACAGTCAGGCCCGGGGGGGGGGGGTCAGTTGGGGGAGAGCAGGCTGGCGGGGGGAAGTTGGGGGCAAGAAGGTCGGTGAGTGGGGGAAGTTAGGGACAAGCTGGCTGGCAGGCAGGTGAGCAGTTAGGAGCCAGCAGTCCCGGATTACAAGAGGGATGTCTGACTGCCAGTTTAGGCATGATCCCACAGGGATTGGTCCTAAACTGGCAGTTGGACATCCCCCAAGGGGTCCCAGATTGGAGAGAGTGCAAGCTGAGCTGAAGGACACCCCCCCATGCACGAATTTTGTGCACCGGGCCACTAGTCTATATATATATAAAAGCCTAAACTACTGAACAACCGGTCGACTGGTCGCTATGAGGCGCACTGACCACCAGGAGGCAGACACTCATTGTAGGAGCTGCCCCCTGGTGGTAAGTGCACTCCCACAGCAGAAGCACAACTCAGCTGACTGGGTGAGTGGGGCGGGATGATCAGGAGTGGCTTCTCCCTGGCCACCGGCCTCTTCACACACCACTACATCCCTCAGGGGATGTTGGATGCTGGTTTCAGCCTTATTCCTGCAGGCCACACTGAGGGACCCCACAGGTGCATGAATCCATGCACCAGGCCTCTAGTATATATATACATATATGTGACAATAATTTGTTAGGCAGGCAAAAAACAAGTTATAGAAGGGCAGAGCTTCTAAAAGGCAAGATAATTTGTTGCAAGAATCTTGGATGAATTCATATACCATAAGGCAGTATTGCATTTTTAGCACCTTTCTCAAGAGGAAAAGGAAAAATAACATTCTGTAGCTCTATATCAAGAGAGTTCAGGAAGGAATGAATTATAATAAATGAATTTACATGAGGAATCATTTTTATCAAATATAAATGCTTAAAATGAAAGAATAAGACATTATGTACCCAAAGAGAAGTAAGCCTCTTTAAAATAATCCTGTCAGATTTGTGAATTTTAGGATCTGATAATTTATGAATGTCACCAGCCTCTGGCCTATCACCTGTGTCTTCTCCAAAAGAAGGAGCTGCTCATTCCAAAATGTGTAGAATTTACATTTGAAGAAGCAGCATGAGCAGAAAAGACTGACATTCTGAAATACACTCTAAGGGCCCATGTGAGTTCTGCAGGAGGCCTGGCCTGATAAGGTGTAATTCAAACAATGCTAAAAAGGCTCTCCGCCACCACTAAGACTCACATACTGCCCCACAGGCTGACACAGAGCCTGGAATGGAATCTTTTTTTTTTTTAATCCTGGCATTGTGGCTAACAAGTCTTTGTTAACACATACAAATACCCTGTTGGAGCAATCACATATCAAACCAATAGTCCCCACAAAAGTCAATCATTGATTATTTCCTAAGTAGCAATTATAAAGGATGTGACAAGGAAAAGGTAAGTTTTAATTGTGGAGGAGGATGTTGGGAAAAGTCTCAAAAGATGGTTCTCAAACTTGACTGGTCATCACAGTCACCTGCCGGACTTGTTCAAATTATAGAATCTGCTCCCTGTTCTGTGAAGTGCTGATTCATTAGCTCTGGAGTTGGTACAAGAAATATGTATTTTTAATAGATGTCCCAGGTGATTCTGGTGGTCAGCCCTGCAAAGGCCTCAACAGTAGCAGCACCTAGGCAGTGGGCACATTGGGAAGACCAATTACCCCTCTCCATTACATTAAAGGCATAAACACAAAGAACTAATGATAAGATGGGAATCAAAGCATCAACCTCATATGTAAAATTCTGAAGTGAAGGAGAAAGCCCATTCATAAGCCGAATCAGCAAATGGAGATTTCAAGAGTAACGGGTAAGCACTGTCTTTTCCATGCCTTAGCCTTCTCACCTAGGTAATGAGGTCCAATAGAAGTTAGCCTCTCACCAATATCACCATCAAATAAGTTGTTCTTATTCCTAGGAGAAAGAATAAGTGATGAGGTTACAGGAAGAGACAGAAATGTCACTCCAAGACCACCCCCATTCTGCAGGGAGGAAAGTGGACTGACGTCTCCTTCAAGGGGAACATGAATTAACAGCACACAATTTCTCTCAGAGTTTACCTCTAAGATAAGCTTACAGTCCTATCAGCCAAGCATTCTGATTCTACTGGATGTAACAACAGGACAAAAAGTGGTGAGCAAGCTTGGCTTCATCCTTAGCATATCCACAATATGTTAGGGATACACATGCCATACACAAATTAAAACAAAAATGAATTTCTCTCAGTCAAGATGGCAGTGTAGGTAAATACAGTGCTCACATTCTCCCACAACCAGAACAAAATTACAACTAAACTATAGAACAACCATCGTGCAGAACCCCCTGGAATCTAGCTGAATGGAAGTCCTACAACTAAGGATATGAAGACGAAGCTATTTCTAAACTGGTAGGAGGTGTATAGACATAAAATTAGCTGGCCCCACACCCACATATGGTGGATAAAAATTGGGAGGGATATCTTGGCTGTGGAGGGCCCCCTGAGGAGCAAAGGATCCCAGCATCACACCAGGCCTCCCAGCCCAGGGTTCCAGTGCCAAGAAGAGAAGTGCCCATACATTCTGGCTATAAAAACCAGTGGGGATACTGGCTGAGACAGAGGACTGCTGGAGTCCCAGGCAATTCCTTTTAAGGAGCTCACACAGACTTACTTGGACTCCCTCCCTCTGAGCTCCAGTGCTGGGACAACCATTCAAAAGGCTACAAAGACATATGAGAAAGAACTGAATTATCTGGCATCAGGCGAGAGCTGGAGGGACAGTTTTTTGCCAGACATAGTGCTGGCAGAGGCCATTTTTCCTTTTCTGAGCCCTTCCCCCACATAGCCAGCAGGCAGCAACATATCTGAGTCTCTATCCACCTGGTTACACTGTTTGCCCCTGCCTTGGTGATTCCCTGAGACCTTGCCCTACCCAACTTTAGGGATCACCCAAGCTGTTTCCAGTGGCTTTTCCATACGAATGGCCTGTCCTGGCTCATGCTTCAGACTTTTTTAAAATTTCTCAAACAATCAGTATCTTGCCTTAGTATGCCTGGTACCTCTCACTAAGTGGTCCCAGGCATGGCACTAGCAGAAGCCAGTCTTGATTCACAGCGTAGCCTCTCCTGGGCACCTCCAAGCCCAGCACAAGTAGCAGCCATCTGCATAATGCTTTGTAGCTCATGCTGGGAGGCCTGACCTTGGCCTGCATCTCCTAGGAGGCCACAGAGTCAGCATGCTCAGTGAATAGCTTCAGAAAACATCAAAGCACCGCTCAACTACCTCCACAAGTGACAAACTCAAGGAGCAGACTCAGTGGGCACAAGAGCCCCATTGAAGTAAGTCATGTTCTGTGGGATAGGCTCCTGCACAGCTGACCCACACTGGTGGTCCTAGCTAGTCTTCAAATACCTTCCATTGACATGCCAACAGCAATAAAAGCTCAACTACAACAGGAGCATGTACACAGCACACACAGGGTGCAGGAGGCACACCTGGAATGCCCAGCTCAGGTGAATGGTAAGGCTGTGCCACTGTATCCTATAAGGCATCTACTTCACTAGGGCATTCTACCAAGCCTAATACATGAAGAAAAACACAGGAAAGCAACCAAAATGAGGACATAAAGAAAAGGTCACAAATGAAAGAACAAAAAAAGAACTAAATGAAATCACGACAAGCAAACTAACCGATACAGAGTTCAAAACAATGATTATAAGGATGCTCCAGGAACTTAGAATTTCAATAGCATAAAAAGGACATGAAAACCATAAAAATAGCTAGTCAGAAATGAAGGATACACTAAACAAAATGAAGAGTAATTTACAGGAAAGCAATAGTTTTGAGGATGAAACCAAGAATCAAATCAGTGATTTGGAATATAAAGAAGCATAAACCACCCAATCAGAATAGCAAAAAGAAGAAAGGATCCAAAAATATGAGGATTGTGTACAGAGACTCTGGGACAACTTCAAGTGTACCAACATTGTATCATGGGGGTGCTGAAAGGAAAATATAGAGAACAAGAAATTGAAAACCAGTTTGAAAAAATAATGATGGAAACTTTCCTAACCTGGTCAAGGAAAAAGACACACAAGTCCAGAAAGCTCAGAAACTGCCAAACAAGATGAACCCAAAGTGACCCACACCAAGATAAATCACAATTAAAATGCCAAAGGTTAAAGACAAAGAGAGAATCTTTAAAAAAGTAAGAGGAAAGCAATTAGTTTTCTACAAGGCCCATAAGACTGTCAGCTGATTTCTCAACAGAAACTTTGCAGGCCAGAAGAGAGTGGCAAGAAATATTCAAAGTGATTACTCTACCCATAATAATAGTCATGGGAATGTAAAGTCAATATTATTGACTATAGTGAATATAGTTAATAATATTCTAATAACTATATATGGTGTCAGATGGGTAAGAGATGATCAATTAGTAAGTTATATAATGTTCGAAGAGTTTATAAAATGTTCAGAGCCTTATACCAGGTAAATTTCAAGTTGCTTTCCCCACTCCCTTAGGGTGAAGCTCGATCTTGCCTACTGTTCCAAACAGGACCAACCTAATTCTTGTCTCATAGTATCAGGACTGCTTGTGTGTGAGTGTGTGTGTGTATGTGTGTGTGTGTGTGTGTGTGTGTGTTCATGTATGTGTGTGTTCATGTGTGTGTGTTCACGTGTGTGTGTTCATGTATGTGTGTGTGTGCCTGTGTCTGAATGGCAGTATTTTATGATTTGGTTCAATGCATTTGATGGGAAGATAAAACCAAAGTAATGTAGCACTAAATTCCAAACCCTGAGGTGCACCAAACTAAGTTCTGAGTAGCCTTAAATAAACCTGGGAATGTTATCCTGGGGAGAAAGAAGGTGCTGAGACACATTAACCCAGTGTGAAACCAGGACAGGCTCTGACAAGGTGTGAATGCTTGGAAAATGGTTTTCAAGACATGCAAGCGTCTCTCCAGTAATCATTCTGTTTTTTACTGCAACTTGCCATGGTGATTGATCAGACATAGTTGATGGCTCTTCCATCTAAACCAAATTGAACATCAGACATGTTTAAAAAAACAAAAACAAATTAAACTTCCCAACTTCTTTGACACATGCAAACATTTATGAAAAGAGGCATGTTATCAACTTCCAGTTTTCTCTTTTTCTTTGTAACTATTTTCCATCATCCTCACTCCGTGAGAGCTCCTGTCTAAATGCTCAGCATGTCATTCAATAAACATAACAAGTGAGCTGCGCCCACGGGGAATTGATGAATCTAGACTTGAGAGTCCGGCATATTTACTCAACCAACTTTTCAATTAAAAACCAACAAGAAAGCCCAAGATGAACTCAAATATTAGAGAAATGAGAAAACTGTCATGTGTTAAACAAATATTTGTAATGCAAAATGTGCCATGTGACAAATGAATGAAAATCTAAATGCTAGAAGGAGCACTAGAGGCAAGTGAATTAAGAGGAAAAACAATCTTTTCTTTTAGGGGGAAAAAAGTTTAAGAGAAAGGAGGGCAATTTGCCTCTGTTCTATTGTCCAATTGTGAAATTTGTACATGAGAATATTTTGATGGTTTGATCCTCTCAAGAGGTGATGAAAAGGAATTTTTATTTGATCCAGGATATCATCATAATAAAAGGCTAGTATACAAATGGTCATCACTCCATCACACCTTCACACCATCATAGCAGGGACCTGAGGCTGTGTGGTGCCAGGCCAGGGAGGGAGACCTGAGGCTGCGCCCCCCCCCCCTACACTGGTGCTGGGCCAGGAGACCTGAGGCCATGCCCCCCTGAGGCTGTGCCCCCTGCCCTGGGTCCGGGGGACCTGAGGCCATGCCCTCGAGGCCATGCTCCCTGCTCCGGCACCGGGCTGGGGGACCTGAGGCTGTGCTCCATGCTCCCCACCCTGGCGCTGGGATGTTAAGCTACATCCCCCACTTGGCGGGGCTTGACGGGGGGGTGGGGCCAGCAGGTCTTGGTGTTGCCCAATGGGGGTAAGGCCAGCTGGACACTTTTATTATAGAGAAAGGACAAATAGCAATATTAAAATATTTCCTCTAATTAATTTCCTTTTAATGAGCACGAATTTTGTGCACTGGGCCACTAGTCTTATATAATAAAGGCTAATATGCAAATTGTCCCCATGACCAGGAGTTCAACCAGGAGTTGAACAAGGGGGCAGGGCCTGCTGGTCAACCACCCACAGCCTCTCCCCCTGGCTGACCCCACCCTTGATGCCCCCCCCCGCAATCCCAATCAGGGGTGGGGCTGGCCAGCCAACTGCCTGCAGTCCCTTCCCCCAGCCAGACCCCCCCAATGCACGAATTTGTGTACTGGGCCTCTCGTATTTTATATCTTTGGATTTTGAATATGTTTAAGTCCAGGTCCAGTTCAAATTGTTTCTCCAGCTGGTTAAAACCAGAGGGAAAAAACAAACAGTTTTTATTTCTGTTAGGGGAAAAGTATATATTTTGAGATCATTTATAAATTCAACAAATTACTATAACTATAGTTTCAGGGTTCAGCATTTAATCAGCAGTTTCATTTAAAATCAACTTCCACACAGAAAATTGTGGCCATGTTTACACCTGTTTTATTTCTTGGTCTAACATTTGCCTCACATGATGGCTATACCCCAATTTATAGTAGAAAATAGGTTATTTTTATTTCTCCACATAAAAATCACATGCATTTTTGTTACCATAATGTTTTATTTATGCCTCACGATTATGATACACAACACTGGAATTGATCTATCTGATGCAAGAACTGTTTGTAACACATGTAGGTGGAAGCTGACAGCTTAACCCATTTCTTTTCCAAAATCTCCACTTCTCCGCTTTCTCAGTTGTCACCCTATAAGTGTAGTGTCATGTACCAGTAATTTAAAAAATATACCATATTTCTTCTTATGATAGCTACCTTACTTTACTTACCTCTTAAATCACTCTTTAGGGACAGCAAAGCTGACCCAAAGAGCATCAATATTATATTACAACAAAGATATGATATTCAGCCACATTTACCTACTTGTATTTATTTATTTTTTATTTTTTTTATTTCCTCTCACATTTTTAGGCATTACCAGACAGGAGGCTTTTAAACAACAAAACATAATATGAAACAAAATTCTGGGGTCTACAATAGTCTTCTGAGAAGAATTTCTCCAGGTGTCTATTATGACAAATGTCAGGTGCTTTTCGTCCCTGATAGCCTCCTCTTCCAGGACATTTATCTTGTCCACATGCTCCTAGTTTATCAAGAAAAGGATTTACACAGCTCTGAAAGGCATCGTTGGCGCGTTATTGCAGCTCTGCGCTCTCATACAGCATGGAGATGGCAGCAGTAAACCAGGGAGAAGGGAGCAATCCTTCACAACACTCACCGCCAATTCCACCCTAGACCACAGCACAGACTGTAGAACAAATGCGAAAGTGCAGAAGCACAAACAGCGATACATGTCCCGGGCATGCAGCCTGCTGGTTGCTCTAAGTAACCTCTGGAGGGATCTTCAGGTCCTTGTGTTTCTCCCCAGTTTCAATGGTGATTTCCTGACATTTCAAGTGATTGCATATCTCCTACCTGGCTCAGTCTTCTCCCAAGATGGGGTAATACCATACTTATTCAGCATTAAGACTATGATAAGCAGGGCATTTTGACATGACTCATTTGATGAGGTTGTTTTGATGCTTCAAAAGATAAAAAGTAAAGACACTGTTTTTCTTTATTATAAAAAAGTGTGCCCTCATTATTTCTGACCCTCACTCCATCCTTGAGTGTCACCCTCATTCTTGATACCCACCCCATGGCTCACACAGATCCTGAGATTCACTCCAGACGGATGCTGGTTTCACCTGCTAGCTGACAAATTTTAAAAGGTAAAAGTTTAGTGGGCTGTGTTTCAAATTAAACTAAAGTGCTTCTATTCTAAAATGACTGCATTAAACTATCATAGCAACATCCTATCTAATAAAAGAATAATATGGAAATTGACCATCACTCCAACACACAAGATGGCCGCCCCCATGTGGACACAAGATGGCCGGCAGGGGAGGGGAGTTGTGGGTGATCAGGCAGCAGGTGAGGGCAGTTTGGGGGGACCAGGCCTGCAGGAGAGGGCAGTTGGGGGGACCAGGCCTGCAGGGGAGGGCAGTTAAGGGAGACCAGGCCTGCAGGGAACAGCAGTTAGGGGCAATCAGCTGGCAGGGGAGCAGTTAGGCATTGATCAGGCTGGCAAGGGAGAGGTTAGGGGGTGATCAGGCTGGCAGGCAGAAGTGTTTAGGGGCAATCAGGCAGGCAGGCAGGCGAGCAGTTGGGACATCCAATTGGGCCTAAATGGGCAGTTGGACATCCCTCGAGGGGTTCCAGATTGGAGAGGGTGCATGCTGGGCTGAGGGACACCCCCCGCCTCACCTCGTGCAATTTCATGCACTGGGCCTCTAGTGTGGAAATAAACATGTTCCTGGATAGAGTTCAAGTCCTACCTAATGCTGGTCAAGACCTTGCATCATAGCCACCATCTAGTTTCTCAGAAAGATTCCTCTCTTCCCCAGAATAATTCTGACCCTCCTTCATCACAACATACCCATCCTTGGGAGCCCAGATTTCTGATTATATCAAATATGATTGGAGCTGTCAGGAACCAATGGAGCTTTTATGCACCTGGCTAGTAGGGAAAAGCAAAGAAGAGATCATTTTTAATCACCAACTTTACACCTTGTAAATATTATATAATTTACTACACACATACATACAATGTATAAGGTATTATTGCACTTATTTTACAGATGATAAAACTGAGGCCAGAATATTTATATTTATTTTCATATATCTCATCTATATGTGACAGAGCCAGAATTAAGGGTGATTCTGTCTGATTTGAACATCTATGCTCTTTGTACTACATCAAGCTGGTTAACACACTAATATTCTCAAAAAGCATTTGCATTTTATTCAAAGCTTTGCTGTCTTAAAGGACCTGAAAGGGCTCCTTAATAAATGCAGGCTGAGAGGAAGAAATGTCTTTCCCCAGAGGGCCAAGATGGACTGCCCATCAGGCCAGCAATGAGGGCAGAATATGAATGACCTTCTGTCAGCCTCATTTAGATTGCTCTTCACCAAAGTTCCAATTCAAGTCCCTCTGGTTCATTTAAGGGTTAGCGGACAAATGAGGTTGAGACTGCTGGCTAGCTACCAATAAACTTCCTTCTCTCTTTCATAGTAATAGACTCTTAGATTTTTTAGCTCAGTCCATGGCTGCCCAGAAACAGAAGTAGAGGGGGGAAAAACCTGTTTCTTGGGCTCCTTTGCAGTTATACATATGGGGCCAGATACCTGAGTTCTGGCTGATGAGATCTAAGCAAAAATGATGTATCACCCCTCCAGGGATAATGCCAGATGTTGGGCGCCACTTAACGCCAGTGGTCTTGATCCGGCATCTAAAAGGGTTCTGGAATCAGGGCTGTGCATAAATTAATAAAGAGTCCAGAGATGAAACATAATTTTGAAGAGCATATGGGGGGAGGGGGGGCAGAGGAGCCTGGCTGAAGAAACCAAGTTCTCCTTGTCTCAGGACCCCTTGCTTTTTATTAACACAATTTGTCCTAAGGCAAGGTGGAGATATACACATCAAAGGCCAGGGTTAATCTACAGAGTCCATTGTCAGTTGGGGAATTGCCTGCGGCTGTTCAGGTGTTTGGCCAGTAGGAGGCAATAACATGTAGATTAAGATGCCCTGAGCTATATGGCAGCAAACAATCAATTTAATGCATCCTTTTCAGGTTTAGGGAAATGCCTTTAGCCATTCCCAACAGGCGATAACATATGTGACACAGCCCTTGTTGAGTCTCCAAGTTCCATCAACATTTAGATAAAACTCTTGCAATTATGACATGCTGGAATTGGCTTCTGGCACAGGGACCATTCTTCATAGCCAGTTGGCATATACCCCTTGTCCCAGCCCTTCCTCCTTTCTGTAGCCTGGACTATAAACTGGATGGCTGGTGCTGGTGCAGTCATCCTGGGCCATTGATTGACATCAGGAACAGAAGGCACAAAAAGTGGATCAGCAAGCTGGAAGGAGGCTGGATTCTCACAACTTGTAAAACGGGGCACCTTGGACTGCCTGCATGCCCCCACACTGCCAAGTCAGAGAGAAATGAACTTCGAACCTATTTATTGTGGTTCTCTTTTACCAAGAAATGACTGAAACTAATCTTTAGGGGTAAACATGGGGAGGGATGATAACTAAATGTTTCCCAGCCTTGTGGGCTTTGTGAACAATGATCTAGCCTAAAAAAGAACAATTTTGTTCAATCAACATTAGCTTTGCCTATGAAGAGCTCAGGGAACATTAATGAGGAGGAAATAATTATAAAAATAATGAAGTGAAATTACATCAGCGAGGCCCTTTATCCATTCTTAATGCACCACCATAATATGAATACTGTTGTGTCACTCTCTATAACCAATGCATTAGCATAAATAGAACATTCAAGTGTATATCATAATTATTCAATTATAATGATAAAAGGAAAGAGGCTGCAGAAAACTATCCCTGGTGCTGAGTCCCTGCCTAAGAAGATGTCATTACATTTTAAGAAAAGAGACCAGCCTTGATGCCATTTGCAAAAAAATAAAAAGTGCTATTTTTAGAACTGTGTATCTACCTCTTTAATAAGAGAATAGAACATCATTTAACCTTCCTAAGAGACAGAGAGAAATGGAAAGTTCCATTATTCCTAAAAGTTTTGTAACCGTGACTGCAAATCAATAACTCTAGAGGGATTTAGAAACAGATCTGGAGCCCCGACCTAGGGTCAAAGGTGAGATTGCCCATTTGGACCAGATTGAGAACTTCCAAAGGTGAAGCTGTATCTGCTGGGCATCTGCAATTATGTTTGGGACCAAGCCCAGAGACAGTGGCTCTTCTCTTTGTCCTCTCGGGATATTCTCTGGCCCCAGAAAGATGTTGGTGACAAGGAACTGAGAACAATGTGCATTTTTGAAACATCATGAGTCTCTATCTCAGATCATGGTCCAGATGGTACAAAACCACCTAGGAAGCAACACTTAATCGCTATTCCATGCACCTTCTGTTGCAGGCATGTGGGGAAGCAAAGTGTAAGCTGCTCCCGGATTTTCCTGAGGCCAAAAATCTGCCCAGTTCTTTCTTCCCTGAGCAGATCCGAGGTTGCCATAGCCCAGTGTAGAGGAGGCAGCTGTCTGGCACATTTGGTCATTCACCTAATGGGAGCTTCCGGCATTCTGAACTAAAAATTGACATTGCTGAGACTGTGGGAGGAGAGTCCACAGCAATGCGGGCCTCCATAAGGACTTGGAAAAACAAAAGTATTTCTCAATTTTTTGGGGGGGGGAGTGCGGGGGGGCTTTTAACTGACGTAAAATCAGAGATAACCCTATGGACAGAAAATGCTTCAGAACCTGCATTTTGGTAGGCCAAGCTTCTAAAAGCATAAGAAGCAGAAGAAAGATAATTCCATTAGTTGGTTCTTTAAAAAACATTTAAAATCAAGATACTGAGAAAACTTACCACCAACAATGTAAGTCCAGTAACTCACCAATAGTCCTTATGTTCATGTTCCTCACACTCTTATGGCCCTGAGTCCCACAAAATCCTAGCAATCTCCCAACTTACCTACTGCAGTTAGAATCAGTTGTGCCATGGTGCCAGGTGACTGCTATTTTAATTAGGGTAGATTAGTCCCTGCTGTGGTAACAATTAAACCCCATATCTCAGTGGCCTATCCTAACAAAAGTTCATTTCTCGGTCATGGCAAGTCTGACATGGACTGGATTGCTCTCCTCTAACCATAACTTAGAGACCAAGGCAGCTTCCAGTTGTGAATCTATCAACTTGTGACTTCTTGGACCATCAGCCCTCAGATGGTGGGGAAAAGAGTGTAGGGATACTGAACTCTTCTCTGCCTGGAAGGGACACCTGAATGACCAGAACTAGTCACATGGCCATTCTAATTGCAAGGGAGTATGGGAAATATAGAGGACCACAGGTATTCAGTGAGCACTGGTAGAGGCCACCAGAGCTGCCAAGAAACTGAATGAATGTGGGAGTATCCAACAGCTATCCTATAAAACAATTTTTTAAAGGCCCTATGAGAGAAAAACAGAGAAATAAAGAAATAAAGAAAGAAGGAAGGAAGGAAGGAAGGAAGGAAGGAAGGAAGGAAGGAAGGAAGGAGGGAAAGAAAGGAAGAAAGATAAAGGAGAGAGGGAGAGACAGAGAGAGAGAGGGGAGAGAGAGAGAGAGAGAGAGAGAGAGAGAAGGAAGGAAGGAAGGAAGGAAGGAAGGAAGGAAGGAAGGAAGGAAGGAAGGAAGGAAGGAAGGAAGGAGGAAGAAGGTCATTTCTATGACAATACATAGGAATTGTGAAGCAAGGAAGAAGGACTAACAAAGAAGGTGAAAATGGCTCAATCACAGACATTGCAGAAAAAGGTAGGTCCATTTCTGGTAGGACTATGTACTGAAAAGAACTGAGATTAAGATGACATTAAAATAAACAAATAGTACATTGGAAATCATGTATAGCTGGAAAAAAACACCAGAAAGCAAGTCTTTCTACCTCCTGCTTTTCTCTCTGTCCATTACTCCTTTCCTCCCACGCCCACTCCCACCCACTTCATATCTTGTTCACTCTCATCAAAAAGAAAATAGTCACTGAATCCAAATGGTATGATCGGTGGTGCCTACAGGAAACAAATCAAGCACAGGAGGGGCACTCAGCACTCCACAGCGGGAGACTCCATCCTGAAGGGCATGCGTCACAGCTGTTGTGAGAATGGAGGTTTGGGGTGGCTGGTCTCTCCCCCTCGGTGAGAAGGATAGGCTTGTCAAATCAAAGCTGGTATTTCTTCTTTAGTGTCTGATTTAGCAGATTATACATCCGAGGGAGACACTTGTAGTAAAAGGATTAGCACATTATAGAAAAATAATTGGATTGCTTCCTCTCTCTGCATATCATAGCTTGTTAATGTTGCTGTGGGGACCAGCCAGATTCATTAGGAAGAGGGACTATGCTTCTTTCTCTAGCTCAACACTCTGATATCCTGCTTATCCGAGTAAATGTTACGACTGGAGATAAACCCAAGGCGTGAAATGAAGGAATTTGCCTGAAAATTTTGGCAGCTTCCACCACTAATCCTCCAAAAAAAAAAAAAAAAAGATCTATTCAGGATATATAGGGGAGAGATGGGTTATAATGTTGTCCCCATTGCTCACAATGCTGTGACTAACGTGGTGAGATTGGGAATTTAAGGGAAATAGCATTTGTTTAGTTCCTGCTCTGAGCCAGCCACTGAACTAGGAGCTTCATGACTGTTGCATCGTTTAATTCTCCTTACAACCCCATGAGTTCATCTTCACCTCCAGGGAATGAAGTGCTGCCTGGAGTTCATGCCCATATCAGTCTGATCTCACAGGCAGGCACTGTTTTCAGTTCTACCAACTCTGGTCTGAAGGCCTTTAGCAGTGATGATGGCAGAGGCCATGCCACATCCTCACCACAACATCGTCTCTCCATGGGCTTTATCCAACGTCCTTTGTAGTTATATTGGGGCCACTTGACGACGTCCTGGCAAAGGGGAATGTCGGTGGAAGGAATGCATCACTTCCTGTTCCAATGATTGGAGCAGCGGTGTCTCCCACACCTTCCCCTTCCCTTTGGAAACCACATGACAGGCAGCAACATAGGGGAGGCAGTGCCCGGATGACTGACTCAGCAGGTGGAAGAGAAACTCAAATGACCATGCTGAATGTCATAAATAAGAAATAACATTTCTGGCCCAGCTGGTGTGGCTCAGTGGTTGAGCATTGACCCAAGAACCAGGAGGTCACAGTTCAATTCCCGGTCAGGACATCTCTGACATCAATAAAACCACTTTTTTTTTTAATTTTTCTTTTGCTGAAATGTCACTTTTGTTACTACATAGCTGAGCCTATCGCAGCTAAGACAGTAACAAGCACATCATTTTTAGTTGACCAAAAAGAGGGCACAGCAAGTGGAGAAATGACAGAGGGAGAGGGACCTCCACAACAAAGCTAGGAAGCAGGTTTACCCATCCTGACTGGGGAGATAAAGTAACTGAATGATTTGTTGACAAAAATAGGCCTTTTAATGAAGGCTTTTCAAAAGTAATAGGATGTTCTGGTCAGTGTGGCTCAGTTGGTTGGCATCATCCTGTGCAGCAAAAGGTTGCTGGTTCAATTCCCAGTCAGGGCATATGCCTGGGGTTTCAGGCTCAATCCCCAAAGGGGGCATGCAAGAGGCAGTCAATCGATGTTTCTCTCTCCTTCTCCCTTCCTCTCTCTCTAAAATAAATAAAAACATTTTTTTAATCTAATAGAACATCATACCCCTTCTTATGAACAATTTCTCATACCTTCTCACTATCTTCATGCAGCCAATGTGGTGTCTCTTTAACTCCCCAATTCAATAAATCACCCTCACCCTTCTTCCTTGAACAGAAAGTATGTGACAGGCTAAAGCCTACAGTAAAAGGAGCCATTTCTTTTTCCTTCGGTATCATGGAGTGATGTAAAGGATACATACCAATTACCTCATTTATCTGTATAATACAGACAGTCAATCCATAGAGTTCACTACTGTGAATGGATGTCATTATAAACCTGAGATAAGCAGTTTGCTAATCTAATATAATCTAATATAAGCTTAATTAAGTTGTCTCCTTTATGATGAGCTGTTGATCTGCCCCCAGATAGTTAAACACAAATGAAAAGAGCAACAGGAAAGCTAGAAGCTGGGAAAATTCTCAAGTTAGAAAGATTATCTTCAGTGCCTCACTTTCTATCTAGACATCTCCTTCCCCTATCATAACTTTTCCTCTTTCCTCTTACCCCAGGTACTCAAAAACTTCACATCCCTTCCTCATTCCCAGAATTTCCATTCCCCTCTGGCAACACACCAGCCTCCCAAACTGACTAGACCTCTGCCTGTTTCCCACGATCAGCCACAGTTAACCATGCTTCATCCAGTAACCAAAGCCCACATGTCCTAGGTCTTCACGAGTCTATATATTACCACTCCTAGTTAGGTTATGTACTTGCACAATGTACTACCTTCCAGTTAACCTGGTTATTATCTGTCAAGGGCTTTGCAAAACAGACCTAAATGCACAGGAGCATTTCCAGCACTGTAGTAGGCAACAAATAATTGATTTTTCAATAAGGCCTTTGCTACCCTTCAGATTATACCACATAGGCAACTGCCCTCATGGTCATACCTCGGACCTCACTGCCCTTCATAGGGAAGACTGACATTCTCCTCTCATGAACTTTCCTCCATATTAAGCACATGGCCCTCTTTATTGGTCCTATATCAGACCCTGGCAGCCTCTCATCTAAAATAAAAAGTGCCCAATCGGCATAGCTCAGTGGTTGAGTGTTGACCTATGAACCAGGAGGTCATGGTTTGATTCCTGGTCAGGGCACATTCCCGGGTTGCAGGCTCCATCCCCAGTAGGGGTCGTGCAGGAGGCAGCCAATCAATGATTCTCTCTCATCATTGATGTCTCTCTCTCCCTTTCCCTCTCCCATTCTCTCTCAAACCAATAAAAATATATATTTAAAATAATAATAAAATAAATAAAACAAACAAAAAGTAAATAAATATATTCCAAGTTCCCCTTAACCATAGGAGCATCCCTGTGGTCTCTCCTATTCCACACAGACCCACAACCCCTGTGAGATCCTCCTGCTGTGGGGACTTCCCTACAGTGCTCTGAAATGCATTCCTGTGGCCTAGAGTCCATGCCTCCAAATACGCTAGTGTTCAAACACTGAACTTATTTCACCTTAACAGTGGATGGAAGAGGAAAGTGTATGGGGGTTAAATACCAAACTAACAATAAAAACCACCTGAAGAATTCCGACAGCCTGAAGGCAGGATTAGAAAACTACATGACTAAGCTAGAAAGGGGGCCAGGCTAACTAGCTGACAATGTAGCCTCAGGCCAGCCTTTCCTAGACACAGAGAATATGCCTTCTTCCATTACTGTCAAATATTCAAATCACTTCTTAAGATAGATGTCTCTCTGAAGATCTTCTTCATTGCTTCATTCTTTTCCTCACTCATTCAATTATGCACAGTGTGAAAGCACTACGGAAAATGCATCGTGTTAAAAATTTTTTGGTGGAGTCTCCCTACATTAAATGGTATTAAGCTAAAGACCCAATGCAAGGCTTTCTGACACAGAGAACATAGATTTGGCTTTAGTCTTAAGTCTCCACTAACACACACATACACACACACACACACACACACACACACACACACACATAATGCCACCCAACCAGCACAAACAGAGATTCTCGGGTCTCGATAGAGAGAAACTCAGAGAACGCTAATACATGAAGTGGGAGAAAATAGCCTGCCAGGGTACACTTATCACACAGGAGCAAGTACCAAAGTACTGCAGACAGTGTTGACCTTCAAAGCACAGTGACTTTGCTTACTCATAATTGACTCCCAGCTGGTTAACACTCAGAGTAGCAGCTCCGCCCCTCTTGAGAACAGGATGTAGAGTAGAGCAAATGGGAAGAGAAGTATTCAAAGGGGCAGAAGTTAGGGGAAAAGAATGAAAAATTTATTTCTACAATATAAGGAAGAACAAAATTGCAGAGATGAGAAATAACCAATGGAAAATGAATGGAATGGACAATAAGTTCCAAGAGTTCAGAGGAAGAAAATTCCAGGAGGGGAGAATGGGTGAGATGTAGGAAGATAGCTGAAGGAAATGAGATCTTTTTATGGAAGGGACTCTGAAGTAACACTTAAGAACTCCAGGCCAGACCAGGAAACAAATAAAGTGATCTTGTAAACACATACAAGTATGGTCTTTATCATTTCCTCCACAGATCTATCAGATTTTACATGTGCAACCAAGAACAAAGGCAGCATGGGTCTGTTCACCCTGCACAGGTGTCAGCTGCCCTCCTTGGTCACACTGCATGAGCCTCACCATGAATCCAAACTGAAATGCTTTTTATTGTTCCTTCTGAGATTTTGGTTAAATAATTTTCAACTCTCAGATGCAGAGTGTACAATATACTGCTGTCTCCGATCCCAGCGGAGCCTGTGCTTTTTGTTTTTTACGTCAATAAAACACATAATTGTGGAGATTTAATCAAAGGTTATATTTTGTAATTTGTTGATAAAATGTCCAGAGGCAAGACCTGAGACTTTCCATTGTGGCAAAAGCTTAGATGCATCTGTCAGGCTAGCAAAGCTCCTTAGAACACACTGAACCATGTGTTTCTAAAGTTAGTGTTTTAGGATGGAAGTGTCTGGCATCTAATCTATTCTGTTTGTGAACCAAATGTGGGGCCACTGTGTATCACATTTTATCATTATACTAGATGCCGGTGCACTAATTCATGCACAGGTGGGGGTCCCTTGGCCGGGCCGGGTATCGGAGCCGATCGGGGCCGCTGGAGGTTGGCTGGCTGCGGGAAGTTGGCTATGGGAGCACACTGACCACAAAGGGGCAGCTCCTGCATTGAGCATCTGCCCCCTCATGGTTAATGCATGTCATAGCGACCGGTTGACCGGTTGTTTGGTCACCTAGGCTTTTATATATATAGATTAGTCATAATTTGAGCAGTACCAGGAAATAAAAAACTTAAATCAAAGAATATCCAGAGTCAGAGGTAGGAGGTCAAGGTTGGGTTTGAAGATGTAACAAAGACCCTGAACTTAGGCAACAGTGAGATCTGAGAAGCAGATGAACTGACTCAACCAGAATAAGAATTTACAGGCAGCACTGAAATGGAAGGGTAACTGTTGGGTGAATGAACAGAACATAGCAAGTGATGGAGGTAAAATCAAGAAACTCCTTAAGTCCAGTCTCTCTCCCTCCTACCTTGTAGAGAAAGAAAGTCAGTAGTTTGAATAGGTTACCAGAGCCTACCTGAAAGGTATGTGTCAGGGGGTTGTTCTATACTGATTGGCCCAAATTTACTGCTTAGGAACTAAGCCTGAGACCATGCTACTATTGACCTCATTACTGATGTAGAAGAGACCCCTCTGGAACTCTATTGAGGAAATAGCAAATCTCTCTAGGACTTTCTCTGAAACTTGGAGAATAATGACCAAGTTTCTTTTTAAATGCTGCTTTTTTAGCCTGTACATGAATCCATGTATGTATGGCCAACTAACATTTAACACAGGAGCCCAGAATACTCAGTGGAGAAAAGACAATCTTCAATAAATGGTGCTGGGAAATTGGATATTCACATGTAAAATAATGAAACTAGACTTCTATCTTATATCACTCACACAAATCAACTCAAAAAAGATTTAAATGCAAGACCTGAAACCACAAAACATCTAGTAGAAATCATGAGGATTAAGCTCCTTGACATGGGTTGTGGCTAGCAATAATTTTTTATATGACACCTAAAGCATAAGCAATGAAATAAAAAAATAGAACTACCATAGAATCAAGCAATTCTAGTTCTAAGTACTTATTCCAAGGTAACAAAATCACTGTTTCCAAGAGATATCTGTACCTCCTGTTCATTACAGCATTATTTCCAAAAGCCAAGACATAGCAACAACCTATGTGTCCATCAACAGATGAATGGAGAAAGAAAATATTATATATATATATATATATATATATATATATATATATAATGAATATTATCTATTATATATAAAATATTATATATTATATATAATGGAATACTATTGAACCACAAAAAGCATCTTATCGACTTGCTAGATAAGATGCTGCCTGACTCATAAATTGCTTAATAAATCAAATTAGATATTCAAATTTACTCAGTTGAGTCTTATTTTTTAACAGGTTGATGGCAATGGTGGAATCAAAATAAATTTTTTTATGAAATTCAGGATAAAGAGAAACTCACCATTTCTAAGCACCATTGGTAAATCTCTCTTGGTTTGAGCACCCAATATAATTAATTGGCTTTCCTTTACTGGGCAGGGCAGGCTGAGCTGATAGACAATTCTGCCCAGAACCCAGAAACTCAAGTGAGCTGGTAGAGGATTCTGCCCAGAGCTAATTGAGCTGGCAGATGGTAGTACCCACAGCCAATCTCCTTGTCTTTCAGACTGAGATTCCCCATTGATTTGAAATCCCCCCAGATTCCGTGCAGATAACTGTTGGTGGCAGTTGCATATCTCCATTTTGTTTGGAATTGCTCCACAGTCCTCATTCTTTGGTTTGCTGGGTCCAATCCTTTCCCCAATCCAAGTTTCTATGGGAATCATTGGTGATTAACAGGCCAAGAGATGACTGGGTCCAATAAGAGCTGGAATGGGTCCAGGCTCCTTCCCAAGGGCATTCTCATTACACCTCTTAACTCAGTCTGGACAGAGCACTTGAAAGAACCATCATGGCTGACCCTTACTTCATAGTGGATTGACAAAGTGGCCAAAAAGTTCGCTTTCCTCTTGCCCTGTATGACTTTCTATTTTAACCCCCAGCCTCAGAGGACAACAGCTCCCTCAGAGTAAGAAGGAAGTTCCCATAGTGGGGGTATCTAATAAAATTCAGAGAGAATTTTTATCCAGTATGGGTGACTCTGGGACCTTTTACTGAAAAAAATAACAAACAACAACAATAAAACATTCCTTTTTGCTGTATGATACAGCCCCAGTCAATCTATTAGGTAGACATTTTCTTTCTGAATTAAAAAGGATAATATATTTTGCCTCCAATGCAGACCTCACCTTAGAATTTCCTGTCCAGCATTTCCTTTTACATTCTTTAGTCTGTCCTTCACATAAAAGAGGAAGGATTCCAGCCCTAACTGGTTTGGCTCAGTGGATAGAGTGTCTGCCTGTGAACTGAAAGGTCCTGGGTTTGATTCTGGTCAAGGGTACATGCCAGGGTTGCAGGCTCAATCTCCAGTAGGGGGCGTGCCAGAGGCAGCCGATCAATGATTCTCTCTCATCATTGATGTTTCTATCTCTCTCTCCCTCTCCCTTCCTCTCTGGCATCAATAAAAAATTGATTTTTTTAAAAAAGAGGAAAGATTCCAACAAAGCCCCTTAACTTAATGAGAGTGCCTGAAAAAACCTGCGGGCTGCTTCTAACACTGACAGTGGAAGAATAAAAAGTGCAGAACTTATAAAGATTCAGATAAATATAACTAAATCTCTTTCTAAATTACCCAGGTATCCATGAGAGCCTGAGGCCATACAAGGCCTCACACCCACAGCAAAAGACCTAATTGCTCAGAGGCTGATCATTCTCTGCACTTGACCTTGCCTGGGGCCAATCTTGCCAGACCAGAAACTTTATGCATGGGGGTAGTGATTTGTCAAAGATTTGAGAGCAATTAATAAAAATAGTTATTTCCCATTTCCCAGTTGTTCCAACGCAAACCCCTTACTGTCACAAGATCCACCTGACTCAATCCACCTGTCCTAGACCTTTGTTTGGCATTTTCAGTCTTCCTGTAGATCCAGCTGATATCGGCTGGCTTTTACTTGGAACAATCAACAATATACCTGGAGAGTTATGCCTCCAGGATTTACTGAGGCCCCTTCTTATTTTTCCCAAATACGTCGCCAGGGTTCAAGCACCTTCCTTGGGAAATCAACCTTTTTGCAGCACATAGATAATCTCTTGTTGCACTCCAAAGAGGAGTCCATAAAAGATTTCGTCTCTTTGCCGCAACAGTTATCTGAAACATAACACAAAGTCTCCAAGGAAAAACTACAATGATCTCTGGACACTGTTCATTACCGAGGTCAGAATGCTGAAGGAATTTAGCTATCTCCAAAAAAGAACTAAGCTAACCCAGGAATTTCCTAGACCCACGCCTAAGCGAGAGTCTCGTGGATTTTTAGGCTTGGCTGCTTATGGCAGACTGTGAGTCCCTAATTTTCCTCTGTTAGCTTCCCCACGCTCTGAATGTACTAAAGTTTCAATGCCTGAACCTCTCCCTTGGGAAGGTAAGCATGAGCAGAGCAGGCTTTTGTAAGACTAAAAGGAGCACTGTAAGAACCACTTGCCTGAGGGCTACCTAACTATTCAAAAGCTTTTATTTTATTTGTGCGTGAAAGAGACGATCAAGCTCTGGGAATGCTCACGCAGGAGCTTGATTCAGTGGCTCGGGCTGTCTTAAAGCTATAGCTGCAGCTGTAAAACTAGTGGAAGCCTCAGCCGATTTGACCTTAGAAATGACATTAATTTGCAATTTCCACACGCTGTCCAAAGCCCTCTTAAGTCTGAATTGACTCAGCATTCCTCTTCAAATGGACTCACTTTTTATAAAATCCTTCCGCTTTCACCACCTAATCTACGTCTGAAACGTGTTACAAAGTTCTGAATCTTGCTGCATTACTACTTCCCACAAAGGTGAGCCCCATGACTGCCAGGTAATAATGTTCCATTCTATGACACTGTCCTGATTTACAAGACATCCCTTTAGCCATTTCTGATCTGTTCTTGATTGTTATGGGTCATCCTGTAAAACTGAAAAAGCTGGTTGTGATAGTTCTACCCCAAAAGGAGACGCTTTCCACAAGCTAAGTCAGCCCAGCAAGCAGAGCTCCATGTCCTAACCGGAGCATGCCGACTATAAATATTAATAGAGACAGCCGTGTGTCTTTGGGGTTGTCTGTGACTTGGGGATGTTCTGAAAACAAAGGGGTTCCCTGACATGCTCTGGGATCCCAGTCAAAATAGGCAACAAAGAAAAAACCTTGTTACTGCTCTCTTCTTAGCTTCTGAAATTGGTGTCATCAAAATTGAGGCTCACACTAAAAGGGCTGACCAGACAGAGTACCAGGGAAAATCCCTGGCTGACTTTCGTGCACAGGCAGCAGCAACAGAATATAGAAAGATGGTGGCTCATGTGGATGAAGTCCATTCTGCAGCACGTGGCCTCTCACTGCCAGACTTTGGCCATCCTGTATCCTTGTAACATGACAACAGCCTGCTCCTGAGTCAGAGAAATTCAGATGGTTAAACAACGGCTGTCAGTTAAAAACCTCAGGGCTATAGAAAGCTCAAAATGGACACCCGGCTCTTCAAGTCTCCCTGGCAAACCTCTTTTTTTTTTTTTAACGTTTTCATTCCTTCACTCACCGTGGTGCATTTACAATGACTCAAATTAGAAATAAACAGCAGTGGGGAGACTTCTATAAAGTTGCAAAAACTGTCTACCTGCAGGTCCATAAGCCTGACCAATCTATTTTTTGTCCCCAGAGACCTCAGATCTCCTCCCTCTGGACCCTTTAAACGAACGCCTATAGCTGGAATCAATTCCACTGCCACTTAGTGTGGGTTATGCATATGTTCTTGTTAAATCGCTCTTCGGAAGTTGTACGCATTTAAATTCTCATGAACACTAAAAAATATTTCCATTTCCTCACTCTTATCTATACCAAATATTATACTTTTTTAATTCTTTACAAATTTGGTAATCAAACCAAAAGAGTCTCTTGGCATTCTTTTTACTTTTCATTTTTGCCAATTACCTATCTATACCCTCTGTTTATTTTTCTACTGTGCTGTTTACCTTTGGCACATGGATCTCTTAACACTTTTATTTTTTTAATCCTCATCCAAGGATATTTTTCCATTGATTTTTTTTTTTTTTTTTTTTTTTTTTTTGTAGAGAGTGGAAGGGAGGGGGGGAGAGACAGAGAGAGAAAAACAATGATGTGAAAAAGATACATCAATTGGTTGCCTCCTTCATGCACCCCAACCAGGGCTGGAGATCAAGCCTGCAACTGAGGTACATGTCCTTGACAGGGAATTGAACCCGGACCCTTCAGTCCAAGGGCAGACACTCTATCCACTGAGACAAACCAGCTAGGGTATTAACACTTTTTAATATATTAAAGATCCAACTCCTTTAATTATGTATGGCAAATATTTTCCTTTCACTTATTTTATTCACAATATTTTTGTATAAAAAAAAGCATGGTGGTCAAATTTTTTGTGTGATAGTTTATGCCTTTGCTTTTATGTTGAAAAAGTTTTTTTCCTCACACATAGTTACTTTATATTCCTAAAATATTTATATGATTTATTACTTTTAATTTAACTCTTTAATTAAATGTTAATGTATTTTAATATGTGCTATAAAAATTGGACAATTTTTCCATATAGTTAATTAATTGTCTCAGCTCATAAATTAACAAATCTTTTAATCATTATGTAGAAATACTAAATTCTTATGTATGCAAATGTCTGTTTCAGACTTTTGTTTTTATTCAATTTATTTATATGTATTTTTCTTCAATATTATAAAATTTTATGCATTTTATATTTAAAATACATTTTACTTATGATCTAGTAAAATACTTCTTTCCCCCCCCCCCAAAGTTCCCTAATATTTTGGCCATTTATTCTAACAATAAACTCTTAGAATTATACATTTAAAAAAATCCTGTTGGAAGTTAATTGAAATCACATTATACTTAACAAAATCAGGGAACCCACTATATTTTTACAAATTGAGGGTCCCCATTGATGACCATTTTATTTTTATTCATTTAGTCAAATCATTTCAGTAACCTGTTTTACTAGCTTTTGTAGTTTTCATTATCTAGGCTTTGCACCAAATTTCTGATTAAGATTAATCACACGTGTTTTGCATTTGTACTGCTCTTATGGGTAATATTTTTCCATTATAATGCTGAAATAGTAATATATGTATATATAAAAGTTATTAATTTTCCTAGATTCATTTTAGATCCATTTATCTTTTTACACTCTTATTACTCTAAATTTGTCTCCAGAGTTTCTCTTAGTCTCCATCTCCTTTGGATAATTTTTCTTTCTGCTCTCCCTACATGCCATATGACAAGAAAAAGTTCCTGCATACCTTTGTGATCTGGAGTATCAATGGTGTGTGGTCTCCCATGGCAGATGGCTTGGTCATGTAGTCTAAAGAACCCTTTGCAATCTATGTATATAAAAGCCCAGCGACGGAATGGCGGCATGAGCAGGACGATCAGTCAACCAGTCTCTATGGCACACACTGACCACCGAGGTGCAGATGCTCAATGCAGGAGCTGCCCCCTGGTGGTCAGTGTGCTCCCACAGTGGGAGCAGCTGCTCAGATGGCAGGTCCACAGCCACTCAGTTGACTGAGATGAGTGGCACTCCCACAGCGGGCTAATCCCCACAGGCCACGCCCCCCACCAGTACTCGAATCCATGCACCAGGCCTCTAGTTTTTAATATGAGCATAGCCATCAGACAGAGACACAGAATAAACATCCCTATCTTATTACCTCTCACACTCAACTGGTCAGATATCCTTCAGATTTTTCCCTGACAACTCCCTCTACCTGGAATCCTCTTATTCCAACCCAATCCATTTCTGCTCTGCTTACTCCTTTAGCTTCTGCTCACTTGCTCCTAGAAGGCTCCTCCCATTTCACAGGCAGAATCACTTCTTGTCCAGTGTCCTGAAGGAATATCTTTGTTCCTTTATTATGAATCTATATGTATGTCTGCCTGCAAACCAAATTCCCAAAACCTAGCACTGTGTCTGGCACACAGTAGGTGCTCAATAAGTGGTTGTTAAAGTGAATTAAATTGAGTAAAATGCTGTCCTATATGTTTAAGCAAGTTAATAAAAAGAGAATCCAGAGGAACAAGAAATAAATTCTCACATCCTTAGCCATACTGATATTGGGGGGGAGTTCTCCATTTCTTATTCCATTTTTTCTTAAAGTTAGTATTTGCCTAAGTCACAGCCACCTACTGTTATGCAGCTGTATCAGGGAATAATTCCGTGCTCTAAATTACCAACTCAGAGCTTCCCGGTGGTGTTTCTACTAACAAGCTGCCAAGTCCAGAATGATAGAGTTTCTGTTTTAGCTAACAACCAAAACAAAATCTGTCTGCTCTAAACAGGCTTTTTTTTTTTTCTTCTCCACCTGCTGCTTCTATAGCTAAAGTGGAGAATGTCATATGAACCATCAAAGCCTAAGGCCAAGGTGCCAATGGAAGTCCATGGATTTCAACACGAGGCATTGAGAAACTGCTTGTGTGTTATGTTTATTCCTATAGAAATCATCCATGTAAAATATGGGGAAACTTTAAAGGGTGCCCATGGGCCTTCCTGTCCAGGAACTTATTTCTGAGGAAAAGCCAAGAGCTGGGATGTAGGAGAGCTCAGTTTTCTGTCAGGTTTCTCACCTCTAAAAAGAAAGGATGAACTACTCAAACTCATCTTTGCTCCTGCAAAACTCCTCTTGGCATTAGGCAAAAAAAGTGACCTGTGGTAGGAATTTCAATCACTGAGACAAAGTGGGGAAAAGGTATTTATGGACTAAGAGGTCTATCAGTCCCACTCACATCAATCTTGGTGTCTACTAAGACCAAGTCAGAGGGTACTGAGAAAGGTATGGATGAAACCATCATCCCCATCACATTGGGTCCAACTCAATAAGTGTCTCCTCTGCTTTGAGTGAACCATTTGGTGTGGGGGAAGGGGAGGAGGGCCTCAGAACATCACAGATGGGGATCAAATCATCCAACCCTCACATTTCATAGCACTGACGGGGGTGGGGGTAACACTCTAAATTGTCAGATAATTTAGTAAATCATAAGCAAGAATAGTGTTTCAATAATAGTAACTCAAAATTATAAAATATTAGTTTATTAAGTATTTACTATGTGTCAAGCACTAAGGTAACCTTTTAAATAAATTATTATCTCATTAAAATCTTACCTCAGGTCCCACAGCTGTTAAAAGTTTGAACAGCGCCCAGCCAGCTGGCGTGGCTCAGTGGTTGAGTGTTGACCTATGAACCAGGAAGTCACGGTTGAATTCTAGGTCAGGGCACATGCCTGGGTTTTGGGCTCTATCCCCAGTCAGGGCCATGCAGGAGGCAGCCGATCAAAGATTCTCTCTCATCATTGAGGTTTCTATCTCTGTCTCTCTCTCCCTTCCTCTCTCCCAAAAATCAATACAAATATATATTTTTTAAGTTTGAACAGGATTTGGACCCAGGAAACACACTATTTGCTCTTATTTTATCCTAATCCCACAAACTTGAAAGCTGCCTTCCCAGATTATCCCAATTCCAGTGAGAAAATTCTCCTAATCTACAGGGAGGGGTGAAAAAGAGAGGTTGTCCATCTCAGCCAGATGGATTTCCAGCATACCTGTCATCCAGGAAGTGTTTTCACTGTAACAGGGACACCAGAAATGCAACCTACACATGAAGGGCCCAGACCCTGGCTCCACGGGCCTTTGGGGACATCTGATCTTGAAATGAGTTTCTGAGAACATTTCTCCAAATGTGACTCTCTTCCCAGCAAAATTCTAGACTGCCTTCCTCAGTTATGGTAGCCCCCATCATGGGTGTTTTCAATTAGCTTAAGCTTTAGATAAAGGAAGTTCTATATATTAGAAAGTGTCCTTACAGTGCTAAATCTAAAACACTATTTGACAGAAGCATATCTTGGGTATGTGGTTTTTAGGCTAAGTTGTTTGGGCTAAGCAATTTATGTAGTTGACAAAGATGTAATTACACATTTTGAACAATTGTTTTCTGGAATATAGTATTTCTGCATTCTCACTCAATTATTTGTTTACTACTGAGTTGTTTTTCGTTCCTGACAAAGAAATCTAATGGTAGAATTCATTCCCTTCCTAAAAATGTTCATTTCTAACTAATGTTGATTGAACTTAGGTGGTATTGGTATGTATTTTATCACATAATTTTAATAAAGGTTAATTGTTAAAAAACCTCATCTAATCAGAACAAAATAATGTTTGTTTGTTTGTTTGTTTGTTTAAATGGGAGTTTGTTTAAACAGGAGTTTGTTCTCATTTCAAACTTTATCAGGGTTTGAAATTTGTCTCAACCTGAGAACATTCTCTTTTACAGGATTTGGAAGAGAGAGAAGGAGAAAGAGAGGGAGAGAAAGAATGAGCGTGAATGGAAAACACACAATATTAGGGGCTGTAGGGACGCCATATTCCCCTACTTTCAAAAGAGGACAAGCTAAGAAAGTTGATTTGGAGTAAAAGTGAGAAAAAACAACAGTAGCTTTCCAGTAGTTTTCCACTGAATCTCTCCTCTTCCAGTCATGCAGAACCAACATGGACCGGAAGCTCATACCTGTAGATGAGGACAGGAGAATAATTTCTAGAAAACAGGAAGAGTCACTGGGTCTTGGGGATGGCTGGCCCATTACAGCGAGAATGTCCGGTACTCAGAGCCCTTCTGTGAGATGAGCAGAACCAACAGCTGGCTTGCTCCTGTACAGAGAATGCTGGAAGGCCGGAGGAGAGAATTTACACAGTGAAAGATGATGATGATAACTTATTCTGCTTACCTCTGAATTTTGTTGAGCACAGTCAACATAACAGAACTGACCAGCAGACCTTCTTTCTGAACTATTGAGGTGAGATCCTCACTACTTCGCACTTCTCCAGAGGTTCATTTATCATTTGAACTCATGTTAGAACTAATGGTCCTATTAATCCTATTAGGCCCTACATGAGTCTCTGAATCAGAGCAAGGGTTGACTGACAATGGGCAGCTTTCTCTCTATAGGATATACAGATGCATCTTCCATAGAACAGAACTTTAATTGACTAATTAAATGCAACCCTAGAGTAATCTTACTAATGGACACAGCATCCTTCTCCTATTTCATAGTTCATTTTATTTATTTATTCTTAATAAGGATGCTTGGCAACATAAAGATTAAAAACTGAAGACAAATGACTAAAAGTTTCACTTCTAGGGTTTCAGATGCACACAGATAGCCATTTTGGTCAAAATGATAACAGCAAGGCCTGCCTTCTCTCTCCACCCCACCTCAGATTGGCCGTCTAAGCCCATCTGCTTCTTGCTAATGTAAACATAAAAGGAAAGACCTAGAATAAGTAGCAAATGGTGTGACAGGTAGACTAAGTGCATTGAATAGAGAGTAAGTTGGGGCAAGTGAAGATATTTTCTCTTCCACCCTATAAAATGCAGGTAGCTGAAGAGCTACTACAGACATCACAAAGTGGCTGTATTTTTAGCCCCTACTCATTATAGCTTTTAGTGAATATTCATTCATCTTTAGAGAAATATGGGCCCATTTCTCTGTTTATTTATCTCTTTAGAAATGGGAAAACATAAACTGTTGCACTATAATAAATTGTCTCACTTTTAATAGTTCAAATGGCTCAACAGTAAAATGAAAGTTAAGCATTATTTTTGTTCCTTGGATTTTTGTCGTTTTGAGTGCCCTTAGCACTATTTGATATCACCATTCCTAAGAATGGACACAATTCAATGATCTATCTTCTGAAGATGTTTTTCTCAAACTTTAGACAGTTAAAAGTGGACTAGAAAAGAGCTTACTCATCTCTGTTCTCTAAAAGTATAAAGAAAGCAGGTGTTTTTAGAAATCTAATTTCTAACTTACCCATGCAAATCTCAAAATGTGGAAAAGTCAAAACAGAGAGGACTAAAATTGTCCCAAAATGAGTTTTTTCTAGGACAAGAGAAACTAAACAACTCCAAGTTATTCTTAAAATAAAATTTAACTGGAAAATATAAAGTTAACAGAATTTTGGATGCACCCAGAATATGATTTAATGATACCTTTGCTATTCCGGCAGAGAATTAATTTCCCTGTTTTCACATGGAGAGCTCAGTGTTGGGTTTATATAACCCATCTGTTTCCACCTGGTTCCTGAGAATTATAGCCCAAGACATATTTCACATAAATGCAGACTCTATTCCTGGACAGAGCCTCTGCCCTGACTCTCCGCCACCTTTTGTATCCCAAAGGAGCTGAGAGGGACAAAGTAGGAGGAGATCTGAAGGTTCCTTTCTCACCCTTGAATTCAGCACCACAGCTATGTAGCCTGCTGCTTGTCTCAGAGCTTTCCAGATTTAAAGGGGACTCCTGGTAGGAAGGCATTCAAAGTGGAAAAACAGTGAAAGTGAAAAACACTCAAAAGCACCCACAAAAGCGCTCCACCAAAATAGTTCCAAAAACACAGGCCAGTAGCCACTGCCTTCCTCTCCATATCAAATCTCCAATCGAAACATCTGAAAGTGAGTATCCTCATATTTTTATCAAAGGTCCCATATAAAACCTTGGGATGTCCAGGGTTGAAGTGAGGAAAGGAAATGTGCATCTCACTCTCTAGATGGAGGGATTTCCTGTCTTCTAATTTTTCCCTGTATCAACCATGAACCTTTAATGAATCAACTCATGTTCTGGGCCAAACTTTTCTCCTGAGTCAGATCCAGTGTGTCACCAAAACGTCATCTTTTTGATTCAGCATGTCTGCCTTAGATTGTATGCTTTCATTCGTTACTAGATTATAAACTGAAGACAGACCCTTTGTCTCCTGCAGTTTGGTGGTGAATAGCATGGACTTTGAAGTCAGACTGGCTGGTTGCTAATCGTGAGCTTGTCTATGACTGGCTATCTGATTTTGTTACCTTACCTTCAAGTGCCTTGGTTTCCTCACCTGTAAAATGAATGGCATATTGCTGGCAACTACCTCATGGCAAAGTAGAGAGGATCAAGTGAGGTGATATGCGTAAGGAACTTGGAATACCATGACCCGTGGTTAGTGTGAAAACTAGCTAGTATTAGTTCCTCAGTGTGTGGTGTATAGTGTGCACCATTCTTGTGTTTGATGAATGAATGGATCTGAGAGGCATTTGCGTTCTCTCTCAAGAGAAAATATGGTGTCATCAAAGAAGACTGGTTATTCTACAGAACCCTTTTGTGCCTTGAGAAACGCACATCCAGAGAGAGGGACAAAATATACAAATCTTCCCAGTCAAAGGTTTGGGACCCATCCTAATGAAGTCCATGTTTCCTCTGTTTTGTTGATCACTGGTTAGGGCCCAAGAAAAAAATTTCTTTGAGGAAAACAGAAGCAATTCAGAGTTAGGATGAAGATAATATGAAAAGGGGAAGTCTGAGTCTTTCATAGGTAGGTGCTCTTTGTCTCCTATCTAGCCTGAAAAATGTCTCTGTCCAGGAAAGAAATGAGGTGCAGAGAGAATTAAGAATGCAAGTAGAGAGTTGGTTTTGGTTTTTATGGGCACTTGAGTAGTATCTCAAAAAATTTAGAGGCCACATAAAAGTACCTTCTCTTATTTATGGTTTCACTACCAGAATGAAATATTGTTCATTTTAATCCTGTCTGGAATTACAGGGCCTTTCTAAGTTTGATGTCTCCCAGAACTTAGAACACAAACACCTACCAAAGAAAAATACACGGACAATCATAAATTAGATGTTTCCCCATTGGGGTGCATCCATGCATCATAGCTTATAAATTTATGTTATATCTCTGCTGCCATCATGTGATAGAATGGTTTTAGTAAAGATATCCTAAACAGGAAGTCTAAAGCTCAGAACATAAGGAAATTTCAAGAAAAAAAGCTGACTTCTTCCTTTTCCTGCCTATCAAGCAATGTCACCCTTTCCGATGTTTGTGATCAAAGCAAAGGTTTGGAAAGCATTCTGATTCTTCCTACAGAAACAGAGTAAGGAGGCAGAATACAGAACACTGAAAAGAACATAAAGACAGTGTCCAGCTATTTTTCTCAGTCATGTGTAATAAACAAATTACTCTATTTTGTCTCACTTTAGAGGTGAAAGCTCTAATTTTAGAATGTTAAACCCCAGCCTAGAACCCTCTGCACCATAATGAGTTCAGGTCATGCGAGCATTACTCTTTCCTTCTATATTTCCAAATGGCTTATCTTCCCACTGGACCATTCAGGTTCATTTTTCTTTTGCTGCTTGAACCTCTGTCTTATTGGAGATTACTTCCATCACTTTGAGTTATCTGGAAATTTGAATAGTAAGTCTCCTATATACTTTTACAAATCAATAGTCAATTCTTTTTGTTAAGATTTTTTTTTCAATTACAGTTTGCTTTCAATATTATATTGGTTTCAATTATCCAGCATAGGACTTAGATAATCATATATTTTACAAAGTGTTCCCCCCAATATTTCCAGCACCCACCTAGCACCATATATAGTTATCACAATGTTTTTTATCATATCCCCTATAGTTCTGTATTTTACATCTCAGTGACAATTTGTACTTCTTAGTCCCTTCACCTTTTTCACCCAGGGAAACCATCAACAAAACGAAAAGACAACTTACTGAATGGAAGAAGGCATTCGCCAATGATACATCTGATAAGAGGTTAATATTAAAAATGTATAAAGAACTCATACTACTCAACACCAAAAACAAACAATCCAATTAAAAAAAATGGGCAGAGGACATGAATAGATACTTCTCCAAAGAGAACTAACAGATGGCCAATAGATATATGAAAAGATGTTCAACATCACTAATCTTCAGAGAAATAAAAACCACAATGAGATATCAACTCAAATATGTCAGAATGGCTATCATCTATGAATCAACAAACAAGTATTGGTGAGGATGTGGAGAAATGGGAACCTTGTGCATTGTTGGTGAATTGCAAACTGGTGCAGCCACTATGAACAACAATATGGGGGTTCCTCAAAAAATTGAAAATAAAAGTAACTTATGACATAGCAATTCCAATTCTGTATATTTATCTGAAGAAATCCAAAACACTAATTCAAAAAAAATATATGAACCCCTATGCTCACTGCAGCATTATTTACAGTAGTCAAGATATGAAAGCAACCCAAGTACCCATCAATAAATGAGTGGACAAAAAATGGTGGTATATATATATATATATATATATATATATATATATATATACAATGAAATATTACTGGACTATAAAAAAGAATGAAATCTTAACTCTTTGCAACAGTATGGATGGACCTAGAGGTAAAATAAGTCAGTCAGAGAAAAACAAATACCATATGATTTCACTTATATGTGGAATCTAAGAAACCAAATAAATGAGCAAACAAAATTAAAGCAGACTCACAGACACAAAGAGCGGACTGGTGGTTGCCAGAAGGGAAGGGCTTGGGGGGACTGGGTGAAAGAGGTGAGCTAAATCTTGACTTGGCTCTGACCACAGGCCTCTCTCTTCCTCTGCCTGAATGTGCTGACCTCAAGTTTCCCCAACTCTGGCATAATTAGGGTATGTGTAAAGTGCCCCTCATTGTGCTCCCCGTTTCCTTTACCCATAAAGCTCCCCTGACTGCCCCTTCTTTCCACTCCACCTGTCCTCCCCTCCGCCCTTATCCTAACCCACTCTCGCCTGTCAATTGCTCTCAGAACTCAGATAGTGTAAAAAAGAGAAACTAATTCATATCAAGTTGCTAATAGGGACTGATGATGAATCCTGTTTTATTTCTGCCAGGAGATATTTATGTCAATGGGAAAATGGACTTAAGTTAAATAAATGAAGATATATCCCACTGTACCATAGGATCCTTTTAGCTATTCCTGAAATCTCGCATCTCCACACTTTCTTATCAGGTTTTTTTATCTACATGCCCTGAGTCAGTGGCAAGTGTTACCTCCTAGGAAGAATTACCCAGAATCCAAAGAAAGAGTCTCACAATCCTTTTGAGCTTCTAAAAATAATTTGAAGAGTTTTAGCAAAGACTTAAAAGAGATGGGTTTTTATTTGCAAACTTATTGAGGTTTTTTGGTTGCAAGTCTAAGCTGTAAAGAATACAGAGCATAAAACGTTAGCTTCTTCAAATAGAAATGAGAATACATGAAATGCCAGGGTCCCCTCCAATCTAGACTAGATTGGCTGGGGGAGAATTAAAGTCAAAGTAAAGAAAGTAGGTGTAAACTTTCTGGTGGATCTCTCAGTCCTCCAGGGACCTGGGGGAGGGAAAGCAAAAGGGAGGGAGGGGACAGAAATACCAGACAAATCTGAGGAATTTAATAACAAAGGACCCCAATACCTTATGTCTTTGGGAAGTAAGAATGGTTCCCAGCACAATCATGGTAGAACAGAAATTGAGTAGAACTTACAGTACTATGTGGTGTTTTATGTTGTTGTTGTTTTGGGCAGAAATAGGACTTAAAACAGAGCATCCCCCACAACAACAAAAAAAATATGAACAGTTTCTCAGAGAGTCTTGAAATTGGTTGCAAGGACCTATAAGCCTGAGAGACAAACAGAATGTAAATAGAGGGATGGGTCAAGTAGGTTTACAGTTGTGAGTACATGAAACACAGAGTTTATTCTTGTATTATTATAATCATAACTTGCATGTCTTTTTCTATATGAACAACTGTAAACCTATTTTTGCCCACCCCTGTATGTGTAACTATAGCTATATAGCAGGGGTGAACACAGACATTTCAGTGGATATTGGCAGGAACAGAGACCAGTGACTAAGAATCATTAAAGATGATGTACATCTCATCCAAGGTCATAATAGCTAAGATCCAGATGACCCTTCCAACATCTGGACCCCTTCTCTTTCACCCACATCAGCATCCAGAGAGGAAAAAAGGGAGCTTCTGAATTGAGTTTATATCCAAAATAACCCAGAAAATCTGGATTAAATAGGCAGAATGTGGGCTTAAATTAGAAGACAGGCTTTTATATTAAAAAATAATAGAAGTTGCATTTATACTACACTTCTGAGCTTGTGGTCAGAACCATCTAGAACATTATGATACCTGGGGAAGCATGGAGAATAGAGACACTGGGTAGATGTTAAGGACCTTCTTGGTGTCTTTTAGTGCTCATTTAAGCAGCATACAGTCCCTGCATGCCTGGTTGATCCAGTCTCCACATCTATCTGAGATCAGCAGGTTTACCCCACAGAATCAGAGTTGAGGCATCTGCCATACATTGTCACTCATGCAACCAGGTCAGTGGAATAACACCCCAACTAACCTGAGCGCTAGAGGAATAAAAGTTTCTTGTAAATAGCTTTCTGGTCAACTGAGTGTTATCCTGAATCCCAATAGCTTTTGTGAAAATTATCCTGACCAGTGACTAAGAACCGTCATCAGGGTCATCATTCTAATCATTGCCCATGCCTTTCTCCTTTCTCCTCCATATCCTTTCTTCTCCATGACAAGCTTTCTGAGGCTCCTTCAACTTTTCTGGATTTGACAAGATTCCAAGGCCACTCTTCTGGAAAGGTTTCTGGTTTGGGTACATCCCTTAAAAGAATCACCTGGAAGCAGAGTACAAATTCCCAGTGTTGGCTTATGTGAAAAGATTAGATCTGGACAATCACTAAACATTTTACTTTTATTAGTCCCATCCATGATTTCATGAGACTTTTCGTGACTACATCATGCTGTTGTTTGAATTCCCTAAAACAGAGATTCATAACACTCAATTAATGGGTGGGCTTCCAAGATTTCTTGAATGTGGTATATAAAAAAAATTGTATGTGTGCCTATCTGTGTGTGTATATCTATGTGTATATGTATGCTTCATCAAATGCTGAAGGGGTTCATGACCCCAAAAAATAAAAATTGTGGCCTAACATCTCTTTTCCAAATGCTACTTCTAAGCTCAGATCTCTACCCCCATATACTTCTTTAAGATTTTTTCAGAAGCTGGGAGAGTTGTGCATTGGAAGTTGAGGGACAATAGGAAAAAAATAAGGTCAAGACATATGCGACTAGAGGGGCATCATTCAGTCTTGCTATCTCTCTCAGGCATCAACCATCCACACAGTGGATGAACATTTTCTATATCTTCACCCATGTTATCAAGACAATTTTAGGATAGAGCACTTTAGTGTATCATGAGGTACTTAGTTCCTAGTTACTAGTAGATATCAAATTTATGGCATCTCACCTATTTTAAAACTACTGAATTGTGGTTACCACAATCCATATGTTGGTATCTTATTTAAAACTAGGGGCCCAGCACACAAATTCGTGCACCTTGAAAGGAACTGTGGGCCGCGAGGCTCCGATGGGTACAGGGGCAGGTCTTGACCCATCCTCCACACCGTCAGCTGGCCCCTCCTGCCGCAGCCCCTGGTCCCCTGTCTGCTGCAGCCCCCCTGCTCTCACCGCTGCCACTCCCATGCGCTGATGGTACCAGCCCCACTCGAACCTGCTGAGAGTGCAGAGCAATTGGGGCCAGCACCAGCAGCGGGTGCGAGCGGGGCCAGCACCGTCAGTATGTGTGAGTGGCGGCTGCTGCCCTGATTGCCCCTCAGGAGCAGGGGGAGGTGGAGAAACCCTCAGGAGTAATCAGGGCCAGCAGCCGCCACTTTCACCCATTGACTGTGCTGAGCAATCAGGACCAGCGCCAGGCACCAGCAATGGGTGCGAGTGCCAGGCCAGACCATGGCACGTGGGAGCAGAGAATTTTCAGTAACCACCAAAGGCTCTCCCCAATGAAAGCGACCTGTGCCCCACCTTGGTCTGGCACCCCCACTCACCTGTTTCACCATCCCGCCACAGCCGATGCCTGCCATGTTCTGTGCACACCCCCTGGTGGTCAGTGCACGTCATAGTGACCGGTTGTTCGGTTGTTCCGCTGTTCGGTCTATTTGCATATTAGCCTTTTATTATATAGGATATACAAAGTATCTCCATGTGCCTTATTGAAGTCCAGAAACATTAAATCTATGACATTTTGCAAGTGCTTTCAGCTTAGAATTTAGAAACTATCTATAACAATCCTTTTATTCTACAGACAGGAATCATAAGATCCAAATATAGGTTAACTGTCATAGATAAATGTTTGTCTTTCCTCCTCCAAAATTCAACGGGTGAAATCCTACCCCTCAAGGTGATGGTATTCGGAGGTGGGGCCTTTGGGAGGCAATTAGGTCATGAGGGCACAGTTTCATGAGCAGTGTCCTTATAAAAGAGACTCCAGAGAGCTCCCTAATCTCTTCTGTATGTGAGAAGTCAGCAGACTGCAACCTGGAAGAGGTCCTTCACCAGAACCCAGACATGCTGGCACCCTAATCTCAGATTTCTAGCCTCCAGAACTATGAGAAATAAAATGTCTGTTGTTTATAAACCACAACGCCTATGGTGTTTTGTTATAGCAGCCTGAATTAACTGAGACAGTAGCTAAAGCTACACAAGTAATGGCGGGGGTGGCCTAGGGCCTTCATCTCTTCATAGACCACAGCTTTGTACTCTACTCCAAGGAGACCCACTGGCCATGATTCTCTCTCTTATTTTTTTTTTTTTTTTTTTAAGCTCACATTACTTCTTTTTTTTTTTTTTTTTAATTTCTTTATTGATTAAGGTGTCACATATTTGTCCTCATCCCCCCATTTCCATACCACCCCTCTCCCCACGCATGCCCCAATCCCCTGTTGAACTTAACCGTTGGATAGGCTTATATGCATGCATACAGGTCCTTTGGTTGAACTCTCCCCCTCCCCCCACCCTCCCCCTGCCCTCCCCTATCCTCCCTCTGAGGCCCGATAGTCCGATCGATGCCTCCTTGCTTCTGGTTCTGTTCTTGTTCCTCAGTCTATGTTGTTCATCATTTCCCCTAGATGAGCGAGATCATATGTCACTAGATATATACTAATAAGAACTGAATGTGAGACGAGCAATAATAGTTATGCTGACAGGCAAATGAATCAATCTGTAGCAAGCTTCCCCCTGGACCAACAGTTCTTTTGAGACCCAATTTCAATGTCCGGTAGTTCCTTATGTGTACATGTCAGCACTGACCCCTCAGCTCTGGATGGTGGACAAATGGTGGTAATGGAGGTCCGACTCCCTCTGGTTTGGTCTCGGCCGAACCCAGGGGCACGGCGTCACCCGGACTAAGGGGCCCGTGGCCTCACCCATACCCAAGGGGCGCGTGGTCTCACCCGGGCCTGGGACCCAGCCTCACCCGGATGGATCCAGGGGCGCACGGCCTCACCTGGACCCAGGATCTGGCTTCACCCGTACCCAGGGACACTTGGCCTCTCCCAGACCCAGGGGCACGTGGCCTCACCCGGGCCTAGGTGCACGAGGCCTCATCCGGATCCAGGGACACATGGTCGCACCCGGACCCAGGGACGCTTGGCCTCTCCCAGACCCAGGGCCACTTGGGCTCACCCGGGCCTAGGTGTACGAGGCCTCACCCGGATCCAGGGACACATGGTCTCACCCGGACCCAGGGATGCTTGGCCTCTCCCAGACCCAGGGCCACTTGGGCTCACCCGGGCCTAGGTGCACGAGGCCTCATCCGGATCCAGGGACACATGGTCGCACCCGGACCCAGGGACGCTTGGCCTCTCCCAGACCCAGGGCCACTTGGGCTCACCCGGGTCTAGGTGCACGCGTCCTCACCCGGATCCAGGGACACATGGTCTCACCCGGACCCAGGGACGCTTGGTCTCTCAGACCCCGGGGCACGTGACCTCACCCATGCCTAGGTGCACGAGGTCTCACCCGGATCCAGGGACACACGGTCTCACCCGGACCCAGGGATGCCTGGCCTCCCCCAGACCCAGGGGCACGTGGCCTCACCCGGGCCTAGGCGCACGAGGCCTCACCCGGATCCAGGGACACACGGTCTCACCCGGATCCAGGGACGCCTGGCCTCCCCCAGACCCAGGGGCACGTGGCCTCACCCGGGCCTAGGCGCACGAGGCCTCACCCGGATCCAGGGACACACGGTCTCATCCGGACCCAGGGATGCTTGGCCTCCCCCAGACCCAGGGGCACGCGGCCTCACCCGGGCCTAGGTGCACGAGGCCCCACCCGGATCCAGGGACACATGGTCTCGCCCGGACCTAGGGGTGCGTGGCCTCTCTCAGACCCAGGGGCACGTGGCCTCACCTGGACCTAGGTGCACGAAGCCACCCGGACCCAGGGGCGCATTACCTCTCTCAGACCCCTGGTCGCGTGGTCTCACCCGGATCCAGGGGCTCACGGCCTCACCCGTACTCGGGACCCAGCCTTACCCGGATCCAGGGGCCCACGACCTCACCCGGACCCAGGGTTCAGATTCGCCCGGACCCAGGGGCACATGGCCTCACCCGAACCCGGAATCCAGCTTCACCTGGACCCAGGGGCGTGTGGCCTCACCCAAACCCAGGGGCGTGAGGCCTCACCTAGACCCAGAGGCGTGTGACCACATCTGAGCCCAGAGGCTCGCAGGCTCGCCTGGACTCGGGTCTCAGCGGGGTTTCGTCTTCTTGATCCCAATTCCTGTTGGTCAATTCCCTCTCAGCAATTCCTTCGGTCATTTTCTCAGAGCTCCAGGGCAGCTGCCGCAGAACTCGTTGGGCGGTGGGCTCGGCAAGGCTCCGGTGTGCCCGGTGCCCGGCGGTGGGCTGGTCTGGTGTCGCTGCGTCGGCCCTTGGGTCTGCAACGGTGGCCAGTCGCTGAGCGTGCGCACCTGGCCACTTCGGGGCATTGAGATTCTTGAAGGACTCGGAGGTCAGCAAGCACGGAGTCTCCCACCCCATGTCTCCCAGGGGCTCGTCTGTCCGTGCTCGGCAGCGAGTGGAGCCGTCCCCTCAGCCGGAGACCGCCGGGGGAACTGCGCCGAGCACGTTCCAGGCCACCATTGTGTCGCCTGAGCCATAGTTCTTAAAGTGTGGACTTTGGGTCACCGGCATCAGCATCATCTTGCGTACCCCTCTCTTTTATTCTAGTTGTAGAGCATCTGCTCAGCCAGCCCCCCGGTCTTTCTGGCTGGTGTCTGCTCTGCTCTCCCGTCGTAGTCTCAATATTGTTGTGGTAGGCAACGATCAGGCTGCCGCCCTATGTCTCCATCTTGGTCCTCCTTTGTACAGTTAAGTCTTGATTGTTGTTGGTGTCACTGGGAGGAATTGTCCTCCAGGCCAATTGGCCGTGAGGACCCTCTTTGTCCATATAGGAAGAGTTGCTGTGCAGGAGACATGTTTGTGGGCCGGGTCTTGATGCAGCAATGCCTTGGCGCTCACTGAGTCTGCCTCTAGAATGCCTCCCTTATGCAAGTGATTGAAATCTGGTGTCATCTCCCACCAACCACTAGATGCCCTCGTTTCTGGGTCTCCAATGCAGTGTGGGTCAGCCACTACCTGAGGCACTCAGCAGGAAAAAGCTTCTGCTCAGCTTGGCTGGGGCGGAGCTACAGGGTGGAGCCTACAACCTTGGCTTCCTGTCAGCCCCGCCCTATGAGGCTCCTGTGTCTGTGTCCCTCTGTATTCCTTGCAAACACCTCTGAGAGAAACGCGCCCTGGAATTTCGCCCACTGCCAAACAGTCCAGTCCCTCCCCTAATGAATCTGGACTCCCAGATTCTCGCCTGGAACTGGGTTTCAGTGCAGTTGGAACTGGGTCTCAGCGCAGTCTGGCGTCCCTGTCTCCTTCCCAGCAGGGCCACCCAGTGGCGCAGGCAAAAGTCCGTCCTCTGCGCACCTTCCAGTGCGCGCGTCTGGAGCCGCTGCTTCTCTGTGCCTCCGCCACCACAGCCCAAATTCATTCCCCCAGCGTGCGCCTGGCTTCCCAGGGTGTCGCCCGGAACTGGGGTTCAGTGCAGTCGGAACTGGGGTTCAGCACGGTCCTGAGCTTATGTCTCCTTCCCGCTAGGGCAGTTCAGTGGCGCAGGCAACAGTCCGTCCTTTGCGCCCCTTCCCGTGCGCGCCTCTGGAGCTCTGCCTTCCGCCGCTCCTCTGTGTCTGCGCCCCACAGCCCAGATTCATTCCCCCAGCCTGCGCCTGGCTTCCCAGGGTTTCGCCCGGAACTGGCGCTCAGTGCAGTCGGAGCCGTCGCTTAGCGCACTCCGGAGCCTTTATCTCCTTCCTGCCAGTGAACGCCGGCCAGGCCGTCAGCCGCCCCCTCCTCTCCGGTTCCATCCTCCCCGCAGGCGCGCGTGCTCGTGTCTCCGCCAGTTTCTCCATACCTCAGGCTTTTACGGCTCCCCCGATTGTCCCCGTGGCCCTCTCCTTCCCTCCAGCTGTGGGCATTTCAGTCCGCCAGCTCTCCTGTGGTTCTGGACTATGTCCGTTCTGACCTCTAGTTGTGCCTTTGAAATTGTTGTGCCCGGCTGCAGGTTAGGTGTTTCACCTATGCCGCCATCTTGGTTTCTCCTTGATTCTCTCTCTTATTAGTGCATCGATCCCTATACTATTCCAATGCCATTTCTAACATGTAGCTCGGACTCTCAAACCAGACCATCAGCATTCCTGGGGGTTGGAGGAGGGTCTCAGCTGACTTGTATTTCTCTCTCAGCAAAGACTGCAATGATTGTGAGAATGTGGAAATATGGACTTTTTGCCAGAAAAACAGGGTCTACCTTGCTACCAAGGATAACCTGGATCTTGCGATTTTCAAAAAGAAGGACAAAATTCCTCTCTGGCTTCCTTCCTGGAATGTCATCGCAGCCCGAATTGCACAGCCCATAACTGACAGCAAATGACAGGCTTGCGAAACTGAGCTGGCATTGCAGCAACCAGAGGAGCATCATGAGGATCCAGTGTTGAGAACCCTTCACCTCACTCCTATTGATAGAGGCATTAGCATGTAGAATGGTGCTCAGAGGCATAAGGAATGGAATAATTAGTGCTAAGGTCACTTCATTAGGCTGACAAGCCAGAACTGGGGCAGGAGACAGGGAGGCAGGGGTAGCAGACAGACATTATAATAAAACAGAGGAAATAAGCACAAACCTGGGCTGGGACCACCTATTCTCTTGACATTCACAGCCACAGCAGAGCCTCAGAATGGTAGTCGCTGCATGCTCTCTTGCATTCCCATCTCTGTACCATCTGAGCTATAAGAGTTGAGACCCTCCTACGCTGAGCTTCCACGAACAGGCCCTAGGAAACTGTGCAAGAATGATGCCAGATCAATAAGGTCTGGCCATAGGACATTGGAATTATGACTTTTAGACAAAGGGGAACGTGATGGCAGCCTAACCCACAGAAGATTCCACTAAAGGGGTACCCTAGAAAGGCAGAGAGCACACTAGAATTAAGAAAGAGCTGATATATGTGGGACCTAATACAGCCCAAGGGTATGAGGGTAGTTTCGGGTACTGTCACAGGGGTCATGCTCCCTTGAAAACTTGTTTTAAGTTTCGTAAAAGAAGGGATGATAACATTAAAAGTACAAGACTTAAGATCTTCCATTACTTGGATATCAGATCACACCGTGTTGGCTAAAGATGTGCAATCCCTTGAGGGGCTCCTTTCCAACTTGAGGAGCAGTGAAGTCCTGGAGATGTGAACAGAATCTTCTACTGAGTGAAATTGCCAACAATGATAGAAAAAAATGAGAAATGTCACCAGTCTTTCACAGTTCCTTCCTACCCCAAGTCACCAGCCTCCCCCCTCCCCCAACCCCTGCCCCATTAAAGACTCCACCTTCCAGTTCTAGCTGGTTTGGCTCAGTGGATAGAGCGTCGGCCTGCGGACTGAAGGTCCCAGGTTCGATTCCGGTCAAGGGCATGTACCTTGGTTGCGGGCATATCCCTAGTAGGGGGTGTGCAGGAGGCATCTGATCAATGTTTCTCTCTCATCGATGTTTCTTTCTATCCCTCTCCCTTCCTGTCTGTAAAAATCAATAAAATATATATATATTTTAAAAGTCTCCACCTTCCACAGTCTGTGGGCTCAAAGATATCTCCTGGCTCTTTTCCCTGTTGGATCTCCTTCGTCAGCATGATCTAGGTTTTGCTTCCTACCCAGTCTCTAAAACTTTCCACTGGGTGTGACACTGTCTGAGATGCTGTCGGTGGTTCCTCTTTCTTCTACAGCCCACAGCTGTCACCCAATTCTGCCCCACTGCAAGTTCAGGCTGAACCCCCAAGACTCTTGTTAACCCAGGGGGGCCATACAGACAGGGGCAGGAAAACTACAATAGTCACCAAGGCCCAGTGAACTACCATTGAGGAGTGAGTTAGCCCTTGGGAACCCAAGACAGACAGTCTTGAAAATCAAATTGTGCAGATTATCGGAGTCAAAAACCATTGTCGCCATCAACCAAGCGCAGGGCTAGCTCAAGCATGGGTGAGGCCCGGGAAAACAAGCATCACACACAAAAGCATGGAGTGATCATCATGTGGGGTAATCCCATCTGTCTAATCAGGATTTCAGTTCCCTGAACACACAGTCCCAACCCCTAAGATGGGCTTCTACACACTCAATATGTCTGTTCTGATACGTGTACCTGATTAGTTAAACCGATTCCATAATTTAAATAAATTAATGACTTGGAGTTATGTATTCCAAGTAATTAGAAGTTTGACTGATTTTATTTTCAATTCTTAATTGGATGCCAGACATGAGTAGACAAAAGTAACATTGCAAATATTAAGCAGGGCACCTATCAATCAGAAAAGTCACAGTGGATCAATAACGTGTCCTGGCTGACACACTGCTCTGGTGCCCTGTACCAGTTAAATCCATTTAAGTATGGAATCCACAGAAAAATATTCTTTTATGGAATAATGAGTGTGTAGTTAGGAGCTATCGAAAGTATTTATAACAGATATATGCCAAGACTTAATAATAATGTAATAATTTCCTCTGTCATCATAACAATTGTTGCAATTATTGTAATAGGTGTGAATTAGTGGATCAGTTGTAACTGAAATGGCTATGGATTCTTGAGTTTAAAGTGTCTTCTTTGTAATGGACCAATAAGGAACAACTATTTGAAATATAAAACTGTGGGTGAGTATTCGAAAGGTCTGATCTGTGTGCCATAAGGGAAAAGAACATTACTGATGTTAAATATGGAACTAAATATAATCAGTTTTATATTCTGAGGGGATTGGCAAAATTCAAGAGAGAGGAGGGGAAGTTTGCCCTTTTGTTTGGTATTTCAGTGTGAAAATGAGGTTCCAAGGTTGTGCTGGAAAGAATGGTTGAGACAGAAGAGAAACTACTCTGAGTAATAAAGAAATAGAATTTGAGCTTCCTTTTGAACAACCTATAGGTAGAGGTGGAGGCTCTGAGTTCAATAATGAACAAGGTGGAGAACTTGTCTTTGAGAAGAAAACTCCAAACACCAACTCAGCAGATGGCTGGGGCCTCAGGTAAGACATGGTCAGGGAGGGAGTTTTTTCAGTGGTAGTCAATTTGGAGAAGAGTTTCTAAATTTTTGTAATTCTTCTTGGTAAGTCCCAAGATTTCATTCTGAGACTGTTCACATCACATTGGCGGTGCTAAGGAGAATTGAAAGATGGGCCGGCCATGTGGTGTGCACGCGGTACAGGTGCAACCTGCACACATCAATGCCCCACATGCGCTCTGCATCTGGGGACACCATAAGGGTAGCAGGGTCTTACTGAGGGGACTGTAGCCCCCAAGGGCCATGTCACGTCATTGGTGATCAAGACCTGAAAATAAAGTAGTGGATCAATTCAGGAGCAAGAAGTCCACTGTTCCCCAAATAGGCTCAGAGATGGAGAATGGATTGAAAATAGTAAATTCTGCGGTTATGTGGGCTGGGACCAGGCATGAGGGGACACTCATGGTATACATGCCTGTGAGAGAGACTGAGAGCTTGCAGGTACCACGTGGTAGACAGTAGCCCAAACACCAAGTAAAAGTGGAATGTGACAAATGGAGGATTTCAAGTGCCTGTCAAAAAAACATTCTTTCACTCTCCTGAGAGGCTTTTGCAGAATTCAATCACACCTAAAAATGGAAGCAAAGGAAGCATTGAAAAAAATAACTTCCTGCATCCACATGATAAGATATCGGGGCTTTGCAGGAAGACTAGAAATCCTAGGATCCTCAAACGCCAATGGGGACAGCAGGCCACCAAAACAGAGGACAACACTGTGGTAAGCAGCCCTCACCAGCTGTGCACAGGCAGGGAAAGTGGTTCGCAGCCTCGGACTAAAGGAAAGCAGACAGAGAAGTGACACGCCACTGAGCATCATGTCAAAACCGCAGCTACAGCTGCCTCAGGCTCTCTGTCAAGCGCAAGACCGCATCCTGGAGCCTTGCTGTGCAACCAGCAAATAAAAATAAATAAAATTGGGAACTATAGTTTCAACAGGAGAGAGAAAGAGAGAGAGAGAGAGAGAGAGAGAGAGAGAGAGAGAGAGAGAGAGAGAGACTGAGACTCTTGCCACAGCCCCAGCCTTCTTGCTTCAGCACCACACTAAGAGGTTGTTTTAAACACTGAAATCAGCTCTGGCCCATGTGGCTCAGTTGGTTGAGTGTTGTCCCAGCCGATAGATGATGTTTTTCTCTCTCCTTCTTTCTCTAAAAAAATATCAATAAAAACATGGATTTTAAAAAATAAAAATTTAAAAATAAACTTTGTATCACCTAATTGCCTTCTTTCACCATTTGTAACAACACACACGCACTCACACCCCGAAGGAGAGCAGGTGGACAGTGATGGAATATAAAAATGGAGACGGTGAGTATAGGTTACCTTTTTTAGAAGCTTGGCCACAGGGAGAGAAAGAGAAAATTCAGGGTTAAAGGGGGCGTTGGCAGGGTGAGGAAGGGGCCATGTATCAGTGTCTGAGATGCCTTACAGTCTGAGCACCTTCATAGTTACAAGGAAAGCAAGACACACCCTTCAAAGTGTCAGCCCGATTCTCCCTCGACCTTTCTTGCTTGCCGTCTTTAGGTTTTACCTGCATGAAAACCTGTTGTGACAGATAGTCCTTCTGCGAGCAGAAAATCTTGGCAGGCAGAAGAGACAGGGATGTCAAAAACAAACAGAAGTTCAGACTTATTCCGGTCCAAACATTTCTTTGGAGATCATTTGCTTTTTCCAGTCTGGGTCTTGCAAAAAGGCCGTAATGCCACTGGCAGTCCTATTATCGCTGTGGATGGCTGAAGGTTGGAGGAAACGTTCAATTAAAACCCTGTCTTCCTCTGCTGGGTAATAGGTTTGACATTTGCAGAAGGTTCGCAGGCAGCAGTGACTGCCATCGCACACCCCACAAATCAGGGAAGGCATATATATATATATATATATATATATATATATATATATATATATATTTGTATTGATTTCAGAGAGGAAGGGAGAGGGAGAGATAGAAACATCAGTGATGAGAATCATTGACCAGCTGCCTCCTGCACGCCCCCTACTGGGAATAGAATCTGAAACCCAGGCATGTGCCCTTGACCAGAATCAAACCCAGGACCCTTCAGTCCACAGGCTATGCTCTATCACTGAGCCAAACCAGCGAGGGCTCGGGGAAGGCTTTTAGTTGAGGCAGAGAAAACACCAGACAAAGGGCTCAGGCAGCCCCGTGTGTTCACGATGCAGCCCTGTCTGCCTCCTAAGGCCCACCGCCGTCTCCGCGGAACCTCCCCGGCATGCATGCGGCTTTGGCAGCTCCTTCCAGAGGCGTCCAAGAGAAAAGATCACTGCTGCCTGCGGGCCTGCTGAAACCCTTCCTCACTCAGAATTTGCAAACCCAAAAAGATCATCCGCTAATTTTCCAAAGGTGAGAGTAATTAACAGTGTGAAGGGAGGTGTTTCCCAAGATCATTAAAGTGCACATTTGCCTGGGAGTTTCACCGTTTACAAAATCCTTAAGACACTTAGTGGAATCCTCACAATAATTCTATACTTCTGTGAGAATGTGGAGACTGAAGTATTATCTTTTAAATTCTCCTTTCTTTTTTATGCTCTCTCCACTATTCCCCGCTGCTCCAAAAAATATATAGAATTTTTAACATGAGGTGGCATAACTCACAAATGGGTGGGAAAGACTGCTATAAAGTTTGGGGGACACAGATCAAAGTGAGGGCTGATCTCCGGCAAAACTGAAAAACCACCTTTGGTGGCCCTTAGCGCCTTTGTGTCCCCCATCCTCTAGTGCCCAGGGCCCTCATTCTTCCCCTTTGCTAAGCAAGGCAACTCTCTGTGTGGCTCACATACCCTACACTCGGGGGGTCACTATTCTCCCCTCCTTCAAAGCTTACCTGGCCTTGCCTGCATCCTGCTCCCTTGGCCTCTCTCCAAGCAACGGATCTATTCGAATCTGATCATTAGAGTCCCTAGGAAGCGCCTTCCACTCCGAGAGTCGTGATTCTCCGCAGGTGGCTACCCTCCCGGATACGGATAGCACCGCTGCCTTGACCAGAGCTCTGTTGACTCAACACGAACCCCACAGTGATGTGAGCGTTCCGGGCCCTGCCACAGCTACTAGCCGTAGCTATCACTGGGTGGGGGCTGAGCCTCTTGCCAGCCTCCCTCACTCAGAGCATCACTGCCTCCTCATCACTCTGATCACAATCAAAGCTAATGGCCAAGAATAACCTCTCAAAGTAAAAACGGCCCAGAAAATAGAAAAAGGCTAGCGAGGTGGCTTTGAGTTTGCCTTTGCTCAACCTAGTCTTTGCTGCTTCTGTCCAGCAGTATAAAGACCACCTAAGTGGGAAAGGGCACCTTTTCAAATACTCCGTGTGAGTGATCTCGATGGTCCAGGCAGGTGTTGGCCAAGAAATCAGCCCCTGAACAGCCCTGGAAGCCGGCGCTGGGGAAGCAGTGACCTGAAATAGCCAGAAACAGGTAGAGGCGGGATGACTGTCAGCCTACCCTGAGGAATGTCAGGTCAAAGCGGCATTGGCTGGATTTTGTTACCTTCCAAAAACTAAGGGAGAGCATGAGACTGAGAATGAGAAACGGAAGGAACAGAGGAAGTTGCTGGGGTGACAGTGTTCCATGAATAAACAAGGAAAGCCACCCACAAATCCAAGAGAGTTGCCGACAAAGTTCACAGCCCACACTCGTTTTCCTGCCTGAAGGCTGGGTGGGATCTGGGACCAGGTGAGAGCTGTAGGGTGGACGGCATCCAAGGGCCTGCTCCCTGGGATGGGCTAATAATAATACAGCTAGTGTCTCACTGGGGCATCTTTACTTCTTCCTCTAGAATGTGGTGGCCTTTCTCCCAGGAGGTTATATAACAGGCCTTGCTGAGAGTCAGTACCAAGACGCAGTTAATGCTGCTAGGAGATCGGCCAAGTGGAGCTGTGGGGCCATGTAAACAGCCATCCTGCAGCCTGTGGCCAAGGCAGCCCTGACTGTGCTTCTGGGTTCAGCTGTGACACGGGGGCTGAAGGCCCGATGCCCATTGGAGAGGCCTGCCCGAGGTGGGATCCTGAGATGTGACTGTCTTCCTTAAGGCGCAGTGGCCTGGGAGGCCAGCACCCTGGCGAGCCCTGTGGAGGATGCTGAGCCCGGCCAGGCTACCAGAGACCCCCAGGGGCACCTCCTCCAGCCAAGACGGACCACGGCCCCAAAGGACAAAGCCCAGATGATGGAATCTGTCTTGGACACTGAATTCTTCTTTCCTGGACTCTGAAAAATATAAGGACAACTTTTGAAGAGAAACTGTGAGGACAAGAAACACTGAAGAGGCCCTAGCTGGTTTGGCTCAGTGGATAGAGCATCAGCCTGTGAACTGAAGGGGCCCGAGTTCGATTCCAGTCAAGGGCACATGCCTGGGTTGTAGGGCTCGATCCCCAGTGAGGGGGCATGCAGGAGGCAGCCGGTCAATGACTCTCTCTCATTGATGTTTCTATCTCTCTCTCCCTCTTCCTTCCTCTCTGAAATCAATAAAAATATATTTTTTTAAAAAAGAAAAAGAAAGAAAGAAACACTGGAGGGGAAACTGGCTGGTCTCAGCTCAGCCACCTACAGTGGAAGGGTCTTGGGCAACTCAGCAAACCTCTCAGGACCTCATTCCTCGTCTTCAAAATGGGATAACAAGACCTTGACAGGTCTTTCCTGAGCTCCAAATAAGACGGCACGTGTAAAAATGCCCAGGAAACCAACAGCACATACAAATGGGTGGGAAAGACTTGCAAACTCTGTGTTATCTAAGAGGTGAGAAACCTGTGGCCTGAGGAAATTAAGTGGCCCACTTGCTCATTGTCTTAGGTTTTGTTCCCTCCAAGAGACAGACCCTCAAACAAGGGTTCAAGTGCAAGTAGTTCATTTAAGAGGCATGAGAACACAGAGAAGTGGGACAGTGAGCCCAGGGAGAGAAGGCAGCCAGTGAGGGCAATAAGGAGGTTAGTCCCCGAGGACGGTATGGGAGTGGAGCAGAACATGGACCTCATGGTGACCCTCAAACTCCCCCCCCCCACCCCCCCGCCGCCCCGTGCAGTCAGGGAGCCGGAGGGCTTATATCCTCTCACCAGAGTTTTGAGGCTGCAGAGCAGGCATGGGCAGAGCTTGGAGAAAGCCTGCCGACAAAGGGAAGAAGAGGCTGGCAGTGAGCTTGGCCAGGGCGCAGCGAAGTGGTGAGGCCCCCGGATGTGTGACCTCACAGGGACTTTGACAGCTAGCCATTGGCAGAGGTAAGATCAGAACTCGGTGCCTGTCATCCCGTCCACTCTGCGGCTCTCCTCTGACCTTGTATATGAGCACTCCCGGCCTCGCGAGGTTTCTGCCCACACTGCTTTCTGCCAGGGGGCAGCACCATGGAGTCAGAGCCCAGAGATGGCATCTCCTGGCCAAGCTGTCTTCTCCAGGCTCTCACACTCACCCACAGTGCCCAGCCTTGCAAGTCCTGACATGAGAATTCACAGACTTGGGGGCCTGTTTCCAGGCCTAGGGGATCTTTTATTATCAGGATATTGATCCAGGGACACAGTTTGGCAGGAGAGAGAACAAGACCCAGGACAAGGGGCAAGAAAGAAGAAAGGCAAGTGCGTGAGTCCACGTGGCAGGACCCTCAGGGCAGGGAGGGTACGGGACCTCAGCACCTGGCTCAAGCACTAACTCTGCAGACAGTGAGCACTGCTTGTGGTTCAAGAAACACACATGTCTGGTCAGGGCTTGGAAGCCGAGAGCAGGCCAGAACTGAGCTGTACACGCACCCTCAGGTATGTGGGGGTGACCTGATCTCCGGAAGGAAAAGCAGCAAGCACTGGGCTCTCTCCAGCCAAACCCGGCAATGTGATCAATGGACTGCTGAAGGCTCCCTGGCCCTGACAGTCTAGAATCTGGATGAGGAGAAGGAGGTGCTTGCAAAGATTCTGCTCTGTTTGTGTTTTGATCTGGGGGGAGGCCAAAAGGGGGAAACAGGAAAATAAAAACAGAAAAACATTGAGCAAAGAACTGAGTAAGGAAAATCATGACCCCCTTAGGCACTGGCCTCACCGCTGCTGTTTCATGTCTTCAATGCGAAGATGCACAGTTGTTCACCTGTTAACATCTCTGAAATGGGCTTGCATCTTGCAGAAATGGTGGCCTCCATCTCTCCCAACCAGAAGGCCGGCCGCCGCGGTGGATTGTGGCTGCCCACGAGCCCCAACGTGATGAGAGCTATGCCCATTGTCTAGGCTCATGCACGGAGTTTAAAAATGTCTTCAAACCTGAACAGTAAAATGTTGGTAATTGCTGAAGTTAGATAATGGACTCATGGGAGTTCCTTATTCCATTCTTTTCACTGTTTTTATGCGCTTCAGCATTTCCGTAACAAAAAGGAATCAAGTCTTCCAAAATATACAGTGATTCAGCATTGAAGTGAGACGCTTATTGTGTGTTTTTAGAAAAAGAAGAAAATAGAGCAGTGGGGTATCAATGTGACGTTAGTGAAACAGATATTTAACATTGAAGGAATAACTGCAGTTTTTACATTTTCAGAGAAAATAACAAGCAAGTTCTTTGTGGGGCCTAAGAAAGAAAGATATTTGCAAGTGGGTGAAGCCAGGCAATGTTTGGTTACAGAGCCTGAGACTGCAGGCAGCAGAAGTTACCTAGACTTTGAAATTTGTTAAAGACAATTAGAAGCGATGTGACCAAGTCACTAGACCTGCTGTAGTATCACTGAGACCTTGTATCCTCTTTCAAATGATGCATAAAACTACGGTGCACTTTCCCATCGATGATGTCTTGGAGTCAATATAATACAGTATCCCCAATCTTGGGTACCTCTAGTGTTGACTAATGCAAAATTTAGAAATACACATAATCATGGAGAGACAAGAGGCTGGCAGTGAGCTTGGCTCTCCGTTGGAGAGCTCTGCATTTGCCTAGATGAAATGCTTTAATGGGAGACAGTCAAGTGTCAGCGCCAGGATCACAGACTCTGGAATCTGACTGCCTGGGTTTGAATCCCAAGTCTGTCGCTTGCCAGCTGGGTAGCCTCAGACCAGTTACCTAGCTGTGCAGTGCCTCTGTGTTCTCATCTGCAGAACGAGGTCAATAAAAGTGAATCCTTCATGAGGTTGTGTGAAGATGAAATAAAATAATGTCTGCAAAGGATGAAGGTGAGTGCCTGGCCCAGAGGAATTTTTTGATAAACTGAGAGGCTGTGGATGAGAGGGGTAGGCTATGCTTACTCCTGGAGAGGAGTAGATGGGAATTCAGAGAGATAAACTCAAGTGACAGCTCCTCCTGAAATGTAGCGCTGCCCCCAGGACTCCCCAAGTAAAATCACGCAGGTGTGTTTACTAGGAAACATGCTGGTGGTGAATCCCAGGTGGGACAGGAAGCGCTGAAAACAGAATCAGAAGGCAGAAGGGGCCCTGAGCAAGTAAGTCTCCAGCAATCAACTGGAAGGCTGCGGGTTGTCACAGGCCATGCCATCTGGGGATAGATCTGTTAAACCTAAATTCTCCAACTAAGTTCAGCGTACTATCTACATCTTTCTCTCTCAAAGATGTCAAAGTGGCCCCATCCCGGTGCCACCCCTGATCAGCCGAAGGGTGGCACTGAGAAGAATTGGAAGGAGGCACTCGGGTTTCTGAGAAAGCCTCTCTGTGAGGGATGAGTCATGCCTGTTCTAGGCATCGGAGGGTTAAGTCACAGCACACGAGCCACATGCCGGCCCCCTTGGCCTCCAGCCAGGCCTGTGTCCCCATGATAACGGGAATGAAGTCAAAATGAGCAAGGCCCCAGCACACCATGCCCTCTGTGCCACCTGGCTGCCCAGGACCCTGGCATCTTGCCTGGCCCTCATCAGACCACACCCTGAAGTCAAGAGATTAAACCAGTGGTTCCCAACATGGGGCACATGCCCCACTGGGGGGCAATTTGATTTTTAAGGGGGGCAATTTGAGAATGACTTATGAACAGTGATTTTTTTTTCATTTCTTATGGTTCTAGGGGCCTCATATACAAATAAATATATTTGTGACATATTTATGCATTTAAGTCTCTATTATGTTTTGAAACTTTGCTATTTTTTCATAACACTTCATATTATTATTATTTTTTAACAATTCCTTAGTGATTTCTTCCTCAGTGCTTCAACTGTCCTTTTGTTCTTTTATTTTTCTCTTTCAAGGATGCCATTTCTTTGGAAGCTTGTTTATGGCCTTTTAGGCTTCCTCTGTGTGAATAGGAGTTCACTTTTTGAATAATAAGAATTATATGTCACTGGGGGAGGGCGAAGATATTAGGATTTTAGAGATGCTTAGGTGGGACATGGCCAAGAAAAGGTTGGGAACCACTGCACTAAACTGAGTCTAGGCTACTGATTCACAGTGAGGTGATTCTTTCAACAAGTACTGCCATGTAGGAGTTTTCCATCCTACATCAAGCACTCAGCTTGTGTCCGGGGAATTCTTAGCCACTACAAGATACAGATATTCCATCCATAGGCAGATAATTAGTAGCAGCTAAATGAATTGAGAATTGTAAAATCCATATTGCCAGCTTGAGAAGTGTTTGCTGAAATATGTGGCAAGAAAGGAGAATGAGTCGTTTCAGAGCTCAGATCGACCTCAGCAATCATTCTATTTATATCTCCTTGGAAGGAATTGAGGCCTCGATTTCACAGAGCGCCAGAGGCAGCTTCTGAATGGTGAGCTCCAGGATCTGCCGAGCCCAGGGCTTCTCCTCTCCTAACGCTGGAAGGGCAGGGCACACTCCACTCCACCCTTGCTGCCTTCCTGTGACCGGGGGCAGATTGGACCAATTGGGAAACCATCTGCTCAAGGAACACAGACTCCATCAAAGACTCAGCCCCCCTCTGCCAGGGTAGAACCATCCGTCTGTATTTTTTCTAAATCCCAAGACCAGAGGAATTCTCTGGTGGCATCTATTAGCACCTTATCTCAGAGGTTAGCAACGGACAGCAAAAGAGGTTTTAAAATAATTTTTTTAAATTTTTTTTTAAAAAAAGGTTTTAGACCACGCAGCCTCACAATGAGCAAGCCATTATTTCTGCCTGAATGGCAGCTGGTTCCCAAGTCTATCTCCACGTGGCCTACTGTGGTATTTTAAAAGGAGAAGACTCCTTTTAAATGTAAGCATGCTACTATGGGGGGCACTTTCCTAATCCATTAACCCTCAAGCATGTCTTGGTTTGTGCAATTTGCAGAGAACAGCACAGGCCCGTGCCCTCGGGTGGAAGGGCCAGGGCAATTCTTGTGCTTCACACATGTCATGATTGAGGTGATCAGAGGCTGCTCTTGTCCCTCCCTGAGACTAGGAAAATGGGGTGGGGCGTCCCCAGCACTAGGAAAGTGATGGTGGGGGACGGGAGGGGCTGTGGTCTTTTAGGCTTCCTCCTGTGAATAGGAGTTCACTTTTTGAATAATAAGAATTATATGTCACTGGGGGAGGGGGGAGATATTAGGATTTTAGAGATGCTTAGGTGGGACATGGCCAAGAAAAGGTTGGGAACCACTGCACTAAACTGAGTCTAGGCTACTGATTCACAATGAGGTGATTCTTTCAACGAGTACTGCCATGTAGGAATTTTCCATCCTAAATCAAGCACTCAAGTTGTGTCCAGGGAATTCTTAGCCACTACAAGATACAGATATTCCATCCATAGGCAGATAATTAGTAGCAGCTAAATGAATTGAGAATTGTAAAATCCATATTGCCAGCTTGAGAAGTGTTTGCTGAAATATGTGGCAAGAAAGGAGAATGAGTGGTTTCAGAGCTCAGATCGACCTCAGCAATTGGAAGGAATTGAGGCCTCGATTTCACAGCTTGAGAAGTGTTTGCTGAAATATGACAGAAGTGATGCCGTTCTTCTTGTGGTCCTCGCTCATCATGTTTGTAACACGCACACCATTGTGTGTAGCTGTCATTTATTCCTTTTCACTGCTGCATAATATTCCACTGCATCTAGGTGTCACAATTTATTTCTCCATCCCTCTGTTACTAGACACTCAGGTTTGTTTCAGTTGGTGACAATCAGGAACAAAGCTATTAGGAACACTGCTTATTGTTTATACATCCTTCCTGGTGCACTTGTGCACACATTCTTCGTAGTTGGTCCCCAGAAAAGATGCTCCGAGTCATAAGGAATAAAGATCTTCAACTACAGTTTTCCAAGGTCTTTGCACCATTTTATGTTCCAGGGGGAAGAAAAATTTCCTCTGTTCCACATCTCACCAACACTTGGTATTTCAGAGTTAATTTTAGCCTTTTGGGTGAGTTTGTAATGATATTCCTTGATGGTTTTATTCTACATTTCCTTGATGGCTAGGAAGTAAGCACATTCTCACATATCTATTGCCCATTTACATTTCCTTTTTATGAAGAGTGCATTGCGATCCTTTGCTGATTTTTCCTTTGAATTGTTTGTCTTTTTATTATTGATTTGAAGGAGTCATTTATGTATTCTGGGCACTAGTCTTTTGTAATAATAATTGGTGAAAATATCTTTCCCACCCCATAGTTTGTCTTTGAATCTCTTACTGGTGTTTCTGCTGAACAAAAGTTCTTAGTTGTTGTTGTTTTTTCATTGTCCATACACACAAAATGAAGTGGGTACACATAACTAAATTTCACAGAACCTCACTACCTGGTACTCACTACTTAGAACATTTTCTCTGAGCTCCATTTTTGGAACAAAGCAAGTAACACTTGCTGTTATTTTCAAGGATTCACTCAAATGAACAATTTCGAGGTTGAGTCTTTAAACACAGTGGCCCTGGGTTCAGGGTCTGCAGATGTCAGGGCTCTGGCACCCTAATAAGATCTTTAACAATGTCTGTTGAGTTGACAGATGAGACAATGAATTGGATCCATTCCACAGCCCCAGCCCTAGGCCAGCGATCACTAGAAGCAAGAACTAGCAACCTGAGGCTCCACAGGAGCCAAGTCATCAGATCCAGCTCTGTGATCTAACTTAGACTCAATTAGGCAGAAAAGTCGACTCAGGCATTTCAGAAATTATTTAAACAGCAGGAGTTAAGATGGAAATCTTTCATCACAACCCATCACACAGGGCTTCCCAGGTAGCAAGTCTTCAATAAATACTTACTAACCGATTACCCTTCAAAAATCTAGATTATTCTATTAACCAATTCCTGCTTTGCTGTGTGTGTATTGATAACCAAGGTCAACAGTCACCAACACACACAGGCACCATCCATCCTGCCATCACCTCTGGTCCCTGGCTTTCCTGTCTCTATTTGGAGGCTGGATGCTAAGGGGCCGGGTCTAATTCTTAGAATGTGAGCAAATTGCTTTCTCCAAACCATGTGAGCTTGCTTCTCTCCTTGAGAGTTTGGCAAAAGTTGCATCCCTACCTTGCCCCTGACACAAGACGGTCTCCGAAGTATCAACAGAGATGGCCCCGGGTGGTGGTGGTCTCCACAGATTGCTGGCCTCCTCCTTCAGACTGCTCCTTCTTGCCATTGGCAGTGAGCCCCAGAGGATGCTCAGGCAACCCCAGAACGTAGCCAGGAAGGACATGGTACTGGGGTGGGAAGGTGACATGGGGACCTGTACTCCTTAAACTGTTTTATGCATTTGTGATCCTTGGAAGGGTATTGCTAAGAATGGTATCTGGCAACTTAACGGATGATCAGTTCAAAGCTCACACAATTGCTCCTCTAACTGTCAGTAGGCAAGATATACATGGGAAATAAGCTGTCTTAGACTTTAGGCAGTATTATGGGCTGAGTTGTCCCCCCAACATCCACATGTTGAAATTCTAACCCCAGTGCCTCCAAATGAGACTGTTGTCCTTGAGACCTGGTTCAGAAGTCTCACAATGTCCATTTAAGTGCATTCACTTGGTCAAAGGAAGTCACAGGAGGATTAACCCTTTGCACTCGCTTACTTTTTTCTCGATTCCTTTATTCTAATGCTAACCGTGTCGAGTCACACTCGACATCCGAGTGCAAAATTAAGTCCACTCCTTTTTTTAAAAAAAAAAAAATATTTTTCAATTAAAGTTGACATTCAATATTACTTTGTATTAGTTTCAGGTGTACAGTATAGTGGTTAGACAATCTTTACAAAGTGATCCTCTCAATAATCCCAGTATACACCTGGCACCATACATAGCTATCACAATATTATTGACTACTAGAAGCCCAGTGCACGAATTCATGCACCAGTGGAGTCCCTCGGCCTGGCCTGCGGGATTGGGCCAAAACCAGCTCTCTGACATCCCCCAAGGGGTCCCAGGTTGAGAGAGGGTGCAGGACCGGCCAAGGGACCCCACCAGTGCACAATCAGGGCCAGGGAGGGACGAGGGAGGTTGGCCAGCCAAGGAGGGACCACAGGAGGGCTCCAGGATGTGTCTGGCCTGTCTCTCTCAGTCCCGATTGGCTGGACCCCAGCAGCAAGCTAACCTACTGGTTGGAACGTCTGCGCCCTGGTGGTCAGTGCACATCATAGCAAGCAGCTGAGCGGCCTTAGCATATCATTAGCATATTACACTTTGATTGGTTGAACGGACAACCAGACAACCAGACAGCATATTAGGCTTTTATTATATAGGATATTGCCTGTGCTGCACTTTACATCCCTTTATAATGAGGAGTTGCCCTTAAGATATCTTTATCTCCCCAAGGCTGCCTGACTTCTAAAGAGTTCTGACGTGTCCAGAAGCCCATTTTCTGAGAGGTGGTCACTTCAGTAGATCTTGTTGCTTTAGTTCTGCAACTTCATTCATCCAACCCACTGTGTGTCTGGAACACAGCCTGCAGAGAGGATTTGCATATTTGTCTGGATAAACATTCACAAAAAATTAGAGCTTAACTGGTGCCCTGATATATCTTACAATCTGACTTCAAGGCAAGAGATAGGTGCACACGCTTATCGTCTGTAACCTGACTGATGAGTATGTAAGGGAAATGCATATCCACTGCTGGCATGTAAGTGAGAATGTGGAAGGCAGTTCAGACTCCATGGAGACAGTCTGTGCTCCTAACCATGGTCATGGTCATTATATCCTTCTGTAGCCTCAGCCAAAAAGGGTCCCATCTCCTATGGAAATCATAACAAATTTCAAACAAATAAAGTGAAAATTGGTAACATTTTCCCCCTAAATGGCTATATGAAAACTTCAAACAGTTCTTCCTTGTCAAATCGTCCCCATCAGGAATTTCAGGCTCATAACTTTCATTCCATTGGCTTCATTGCCCAGATTAAAAGACTTGTTTACACGACAGCATTTTTTTTCTTTCTGAAAAGGTTATACACACTTCAAAGTTAAAAAAAATAATAATAAAGACACAAAGAAACAAGATAAAAGCAGCTAGAAATTCCTAGCTAGAAATGCAACTATTAACAATTTAGAATATTTTCCTCTGGGTCTTACATATTATATAATATTTTTAGATGAATAATGGTTTTGTTAAGAACCTAAACTGTCACAAATCAGGGCAGAGTTCCATAATTAGTGGCAGGGGCGAAGACAGAAGACACTCTCAGCTACTGAATTGGAAAGGCCGGAAATGAATGGCGCCATAAAGATCCCTGTCTTTCATTAATGCTTAACGCGGACACTTTATTTATAAGGAGACTCTAAATTCCAGGCTGGTCTCACTGGCTGCCCTTGATAGAGGTAGCCTGTTTGTCATGTTAATGAAGAGAAAAGTTCCAAGTTCCACAAAGATTTTTTCCCCTCAAAGCTGAACGGGAGAAAGAGGTGTTGGCAGGTTGGGGTGGAATTGAGGTGAACCTAACTAACGTCACTTCTTTACCTTTGAGGCTATGCCCGCTGGGGACAGGTGAGAGGCAATGCCTAGAGGCAAAGCCACAGCCCAAGGGTTAAGCAAACTGGACTCCTGTCTATAAGACAAGTGGTTCTCAAACTTGAGCTGGCATCAGAATCCCTCAGAGAGCTTTATTTTTTTATTTTAGTTTTTAATATATATATTTTTTATTGATTCCAGAGAGGAAGGGAGAGGGAGAGAGAGAGAGAAACATCAATAATGAGAGAGAATCATTGATCAGCTGCCTCCTGTGTGCCCCACACTGGGGACCTAGCCCGCAACCGGGGCATGTACCCTGACCTCCTGGTTCATGGGTCGATGCTCAACCACTGAGCCACGCTGGCTGGGCCCTCAGAAAACTTTAGAAAACACAGGTTGCTGAGCCCGACCCAGTTTCCAATTCAGTAGATCTGGATGGGGCCTGAGAACTTGCATTTCTAATGAGAGTGGGGTCCCAGGACCACACCATGAGAGCCCCTCGTTCAGCCTGACAGTTGACTGTTCATCAAAGGTTCAGAGCCCAGGTTCACGGCAGACGGACCTGATTTTGATTCTTGCCTCCATCACCTAACAGCTGTGTGAACTTAGCAAGTAATTGAATTGATCGAGCCTCTAGTTCCTCACAAGCAGAAAAGGGATCATTATAAGGCTGTTTCAAGAAAAGTGTCAAATAGTGTATGCGTTAAGCACATTGCCAAGGTCACCGTAAATATTCAATACATGATGATTATTCTTTCCATTCAAGTCCCACCTCGACACCCTTCTGGAATCTCTCTGCATCTGTTGGTACTAATCGCCCAGCCTCTAAAATGCTGCCTCACTCCCTCTCCTTTCCAACCTGCCCTTCTGGTGAGGAAACGCCTTCTCCCTCCCCCCAGGAAGCCTCCCAACGCCAAGAGCAAGGGGCCAGGCTAGTCCTCTGCTGCCACCTTGTGGCCTGCACTCACCTAACACCTTGCAGGCTCACCAGTCAAGGTGGAGCTCCTGGGCTGCAACCAAAAAAAAAACACACACAAAAAAAATGGGAGCTAAGCAAGGGGGCCAGGGGTGGTGCCCACTCAGGCAGCTCCGCAGGTAAGAGGACCGTGGGGAAGGGCTCCCGACCGGGTGAGTCTGAAGGACAATTCAAATCCTGAGAACCACAAAACGACCAGGTGCTCAGATAGGGACCGAAGACCAGGAGAGCTCCCTGACAGCTGATGCCCAGGCAGGAGCCTTGAGATTTCCACTGACCTCACTCCTGGCCTGGCCAGTGGCCTTCTGAGCAGGACCACAGGATAATATGTGCCTGGGGGCATTTCTGAGGACTCCTGGGACCTCGGGCTGATCAGGACCTTCGGATTCCTCTTGCTGCCGCTGCCAAGGCCACTCCAGGGAAAAAGCTGTTGTAGGGGCCCTAACACTCCCACACTGGAACCCGTTTCTGACGAACTGCTCATTAGGCCAGGTCTTTGGGGCAGAGACCCGGTGCTTTAGCGGGGAAAGGAGCAAGACACGGAGGCATGCGAGCAACCAAATGAATTCCCAAGACATGCTGTGTCTTGTCTTTCATTCCCACTGTCTCCTTCCCCTGGGGGAAGTGATTAACTGAAGTGTCACAACTCAGTGGGAGTCCCGGAGGGATTCTTGCAAGTTATTGTTTTTTTGTTAATACTTCATCCCTCCCCGCTGGACAGCAGACCTCGTCGTGAACGTTTGAACAGAACCCATAACTTTGGGGAGACTTCTGGTTATTAAAACGTATAAACTTCTCCATCCTTCTGCCAAGGCATGGGCCGGGCAGGGACCCTGGCTCTTGGAGCAGAGGAGAGAGCAGAGAGGCGGTCTGCCTCCTTCCCCTTCACCCTCAGGGTGCAGAGGGACGAGAGGTCAAGGTGGGATGTCTCTCTACTCAACTGCCATTCTCGGAGCCTCTCACTGCTGGTTGTAGCTGCTTTTCTGGCAAATACAAACTCGCCTCCAGGTGGCAGGAAGCCAGTGCCGGCTCTGCCTGAGGGGCTCCTCGGAGGAACTGCAAAGACCCCCTGAGCACAGCTCCCTGGGGGAGAGGGAGCTCCAGCTACACGTCACCCCACTCACTCTCCGGAGGACCGCCGCCAGCAGTCTGCCTGTTGGTGCAGTGGGTCCCTTCTCTGCGCTTCCCCTCATCCACAGGGAACCTTCATGTCTTTGCCACCACACCACACGAATATAGACTGTTTCCATGACACCTACTCTGGTCCCCGCACACAGAGCCGGGACAGATGAGCAGTGAGCATCCCTCTAGGCCAGTGGTTCCCAAACTTTCTAATGCTGCGACCCTTTAATACAGTTCCTCATGTTGTGGTGACCCCCAACCATAAAATTATTTTCGTTGCTACTTCCTAACTGTAATTTTGCTACTGTTAATGAATCGTAATGTAAATATCTGTGTTTTCCGATGGTCTAAGGCGACCCTGCTAGCGGTTCTCAACCTGTGGGTCATGACAGGTGACTGCTGCTGTAGAGCCTAAGACCATTGGGAAACACAGAAATTTACATTACGATTCATTAACAGTAGCAAAATTACAGTTATGAAGTAGCAACAAAAATAATTTTATGGTTGGGGGGTCACCACAACATGAGGAACTGTATTAAAGGGTCGCAGCATTAGAAAGGTTGAGAACCACTGCTCTAGGCAATGAAAGCCATCTGTCACTTCCTGTACGCACCCCAAATCCTCACGGGTGGTGCTCTTGGAGCCCTCCCGCCCCACTTGGCCTGAGGGAGGGCAAAGGACACTGTCTGCTCCCCAACAGCAAGGACAGGACACGCTGTGCTGGGCCCTCAACCTCACATGGGCTCCTGCCACTGAGAGCTCTCTGCCTGCCCCGTGTTCTCTCCCAGAGTGACGATGCCGCAGTGGGGAGTGGTGGTGGTGGTGGGGGGGTCCCCGTCTGGGACAGTTGCCCCCTCTGAAAAGGCTGGACCAGCAGAGGGGTGCATTTGTGGCTTCTCTTTTCAGAAGGTGGATCCTTTGGTGCCTCTTCATCCTCATTTTTGGGCCCCTGGGTACCAATTCTGGGCAAGTGAAAAGTCCCACTCAGCAGCTGCTCCCTAGACATCCAGTCCTGCAGTCATGCGGGTGCCCAAAGGGAAAAGGCAAAGCCTTCTGATTCTTCTCCAGCGGCTGCCGCCCCTTCATGCTGGACAGGCCCTTGAAGGCTCATGTCAGCTCATCGTTGCTCCAGAAGAGGGATGTTACCTTGGGCACCACACCCCTCTCCTCTGGGAGAAGAAGGCAAGACACAGAAGGGATTAACCAAAGAGGAGGCCAGACAGGCACAGGCAACGCGGGCCCACAGGCACATCTGAGGGCCGGGGGGTTACCTACGAACAGTTGTCTTCCCTCGGCCTGGCATTTCCTCATGCTGCCTTGCGTTTTCTAAAGCATGCTGGACAAAGCCAGTTCCATTCATGAACTCACATGGGTTTGGGGTCTGGCAGCAATCCTCCGGTTGGTGGAACAAACACCACTAATAAGGAAAAGGAGGCTGGGAGCCCGGCCGGTGTGGCTCAGTAGTTGAGCATCGACCTATGAACCAGGAGGTCACAGTTCAATTCCCAGTCAGGGCACAGGCCCAGGTTGTGGGCTCGATCCCCAGTAGGGGGCTGTGCAGGAGGCAGCCGGTCAATGATGTTCCTCTCTCAACAATGTTTCTCTCTCTCTCTATTCCTCTCCTTTCCTCTCTCCCCAGTTGAAATACACACACACACACACACACACACACACACACACACACACACACACACACAGAGTCTCCCAGACTCTATGGGAGACAGTAAATGACTGGTCCTGGGCCACCAACACTAGCCTCTCGTGACTAAAGCATTTATACCCAGCACCACCATCTTGAATGGGATCTAGCCACTTAACCACCGTCAAGCACTGGTGACCAAGGCCTCGAAGGAATGGGGGTGAGGGTGGATGGACATGGTGCATATAAGTTTGGGTAAAAGGAGGAAAGTTCCAGAAATGGAGTCTATGCTCAAGAAGTGTGGGCTCTGTGTGGCTGCAGCGTGAGTCCTGTGTGCCTGGACAGAGGGCGAGAGAAAGCTTTGCTTATTAACCATCAACCAACGGAAGGCAAACTCATTTACTTCAGTGTCTTTCCTCCTCATACAGACCCAAATATGCCCAGATGCACTGTGGGAAAATCCCTTCCCAATGCCAAAACTTTCTGACGGAAAAGAAAAAATGATTTCTTAAAAAAAACCCTCCTGAACTGGTTTCAAGAATTTTTGTGTTGTTCTAACTTGTCTTGGCAGTAAAGAAACTTTCTTTTGTGAACTCAAGCCTTCAAAGCCGGCTTTGTTTTCCTGCATGGTATTGATTTGGATTCTCCAGAGGGTCTCTTGACATCTCTCCACATCTTACCTGATTTAATCCAGCAAGTCCAGCAGGCCCCCATTCCCTGACAGGGAGAGGGAGAGACAGAGTCCTCGCCGGAGGTAACAGACCCTCTCCACAGTGGAACGTGGAGCTGAATGCCAAGTACCCACCAGGGCTGGGTGAGCTCCACACATCACAGCTCACCCCACTTGCGGAAAGCGCTGAGGGGGGCTAGGGGATGTTCGTGTCCTCGGCTTCCTAACTCATGCAACCCCATTTGCTGCTCTCCCCCGGGGAAAGCTGGAACAGCCATTAGGAATTCTAGGTCCCACCTATCACCTGGTAGGTTCCTCTGCCACTTCTCTCCAGGCCTCAGTTTCCACGTCTGTCAAACAAGGGGCTGGATGGAAGATTTCTGAAGTCCTCCTCAGCTCTCCCTTCTCTGATGCAGTGACCACCTCAGTCCTTCCTGCCGTTGACATGGCATTTAGGTCTTACTTTAGACTTCCCAGGTGCTAGAACAAAATACCATAGGCTGGGGGGAGCTTAAACAGTAGACATTTATTTCTCACAGTCCTAGGGCTGAAAGTTCAAGATCAGTGCTTGACGGTCATTAAATGGCTAGATCCCATTCAAGATGGTGGTGCTGGGTATAAATGCGTTAGTCACGAGAGGCTAGTGCTGGTGGCTCGGGACAAGTCATTTACTGTCTCCCAGACTCCATTGTGTGTGTGTGTGTGTGTGTGTGTGTGTGTGTGTGTGTGTGTGTGTTTCAACTGGGTTCTGGTGAGGGCTCTTTTTCCAGGCCAGCAGATGGCCACCTTCTCACCCTGTCCAAGCTCTGGGGTCTTTCCCTCTTCTTATAAGGGCACCAATTCCATCCTGGGGGCTCCACCCTCATGACCTCACCTCCTAACGCCATCACATTGGGCGGGGTTAGGGTTTTAACACATGAATTAAGCCCAGAACAGGTCTTCTTCAAACATTAAAACTGGCATGTCCACAGGCATAGAGAGGAGAGGTTTGCGGGTGGTTTCCACAATGATCCCTCACACACTTGATAACTACTTATCAGCCAATGGAATAAATGTATTCTCTTTATATGTCTGGTCATTCTTGCACTTTGGTTCCTGAGAATCCAAAGCCAAATTCTCAGCATTGGACCCAGACATCTGGCAGCTGGAGCCCAGAACCGGGCGCTCCCCAGGTCCTCTGGTTGCCTGGGGATGGGGACTAGGGCAGGTTATGTGATAGATTAGAGAAAATTTCAGGTCACGCTTACTATAAACGTGTTTGTAGTCAGGCTCAGAGACACCAAGTCTCAGAAGGAAGAATGAACATGAAGAGAATGAACATGAAGAGAATGGTGCCGTCAGCTGCTTTCCGGCCCTTCGCCTAAAAGAGCAGCTGTCTGTGGCGGTGGGCGGAGGGCACCGGGCAGCATTGGCCAAGCTTGCTAATGCAAGACCTGACCCCCACTTCTCATCCCTCAAAACACACACTGAGAAGGAAGGGATTTCCACCGCCTCTCAGCTCCCTGGGCTCTGGGGGCCAAGGAATGTCTACCCTGGGGCCCCAACAGAGTGGAAAGAGAGGAGAAAGGGGCCGGGGAGGCATCATGGCTTTGGAGAGGAGAAAACCAGGGAGCCCTGTGAGTGGCCTGGGCTTCAAGACCACCTGGAATCAAGGCATGGAACCCCAGTTCTCTCACCTGCAAAACAGGGACCACAATACCTACCCTCCCGGATGATGTTCTTCCTTTCTCCCACCCTGAGCAGTGCGGGCATCGAGAAATGAGTTGGCAAATGTTTCCTGAGTACACGTCACACGTTCAGAGCCAGCTCTGGGTCTGCAGGTAAAATCTCCAGTTATTCTCCCAAAAGGATCTTTCTCTAAAGCTGACGATTCAAGGAGCTCATCAGCCGGGGTGCTGGTACCTACGGCCCTCCCTCCTGTCACACCCTTTCCTCTTCTGTAGTTCGGGGGCCTCCCAGGGAAACCCTCTGTTTTCCAAAGAGCCGTGAGAAATGAACAGGTCCACGGGCAGCAATGAGCCTCCTCTCCCCTCGGGGGTCCCACAGCCTCACTGTGACGGATTTGGGGTAGAAGTTACCCGGGGCTGTAAAGGCGCCACACCTGGCAACTCTCAACCACGCCATAAGCCTGGGACCTCAGCGCCAGCTTTTACCTAAAGGAAAAGGGAAGAGCGAAATCCTAACCTGCTCCCCACCCTCCTTCCAGTCCCAGGAATCAGCAAGGTTTGCCTCTTTCCAATTGATTGTCATTGATTTTAAGTCACCATTTAGCAGAGACAACAAACATCACCAACAGACCTGGAGCTACCCTTGGCCCGCCCCCTGGCGCTGGAAGTGGATTCGATTTCACTCTCCCACGCTGTACCCCGCGGGCGGGGCGAGGGCTCCGCTTCGGGGGGGTGGCGGTGGGGGTGGGGGTGGCGGTGGGGTGGGGGTGGGAGGGGGTGCAGGGGCTTTCAAGGCCCGGCAGCAGGGATGCAGGGCTGCATTCAACAGGGGGACTGCTCCCGCCACGAAGCTTCCTGCCTTCCTCCGCGGTGAGATCGCCAGTGACAGAAAAGTGATAGTTTCGTTCATTCCCTTGAACTTCAACTCGCCTGCCTTCCTCATCATTAAAGCCACAGAGAATTTCCTCCTTCACCTGGAAAACTCCTATTGCCCAGCACCCTTTGCAGCCTTGCCTGACTCAGAAATGGAGCCCTGCCCCGGAGAAACACAATGCCTGCCGCATGGGTCATTTCAAATTGTCTCATTACTGCTCTAAAAAACAGTAAAAAGAATCAAGTGAGCCCAATATTAATCATACAGTTTATTTTACCCAGTGTATCCAGAACAGTATCAATTCAACATGCAATCAGTAGTTTCTAAATACAGGGTGGACCATTAGAAATGGATAACACACCCTGAACAATTCATTGCAATGGGTTAAATCTGAAAAGAAACATCTCATCTCCAGCTGCTGTACAGTGTACACATTTTTTTGGAGGGGGTACCCTATATTAATGAGGTGGTTTACATTCTTTTTCTCATTCTATGTTGTTAGAACACAGTGTATCTTTTCTACTTAGAGCACATCTCGGCTCAGACTAGCCACGTCTCAAGTGCTCAGTAACCACGTGTGGCCAATGAAAGCGCAGCCTGATAGAACAGCTAGCCCCCCCGCCATGGAATGGTGTGTTAGCATGTTCATCTGCCCTATTGGGAGTGTCAGCCCTCAAGATCAGGACGACTAACAGTGACCAGCTAATTGCAGCTGCATAATAACTCCTTGTTGAATTAATAAATCAATGTCACTATTGACCACTGATAAAAACAGCTGTGTTGTAGGAGAGAAGGGAACGGGGATATGTTTGGAATTAGGTATTTTTTAGAAGCTACCATGAGTCTCTTGAATTAGGATGCTCAGAAACAAGTCAGGAATAGAGATTAGAACTCAGGGGAAGAACAGGATGAAAAAATAAGATCACGGAAGCATGGCTTGGGAGCGTCTTCCTTACCACAGTAGGCACAAACACATCAATCCACGTGGAGGAACTGTGGCCCTTGCCCAAGGAATGACACAACAGGCATTGTAAGAACATCATCCCAGCATGCATAGGCACCGACGACTCCCCGCCTGTGATAGTTACCTGGAGCAGGTCCCAGACACAATGGGGATGTCGTGGGATCCAGACGCAGTGTCCTTCTAGACAGTGGGACCCTCGCCACCTGCTGAGTCCTCTCTCTTCCTCTCACCCTACTCTTCCAAATGATCAAGGCTCTCAAACAGAAAAGGAAGTCTTGGCAAACTCCCGCATATCAGAGCAGTGTTTCGCAAACTTTTTTTTTTTTTTTTTAAGAGCACTGCTTATACATCCCTTGGGGAATCTTGTTAAACTGTGGATTCTGACTCAGCTCTGAGGGCGAAGGGGTGGAGAAGCTGAGAGCCTACCTTTCCAACGTGCTCCAGTGATGCTAGTGCTGCCAGCCCCGGTACCACACCTGGAGTAGCAAGGCCTTAGGGGTCAGAGACTTTTGTAAGACACTACCCAAACTTGGGTTTTGATTTGTGTAAGAGAATCTCAGAAAGCACTTTAGCACACAGAGATACTGAACAAGAAATTCCAGGGGTTGGATGAGATAAAATCCTCCCCTGAATTCTGCAAATAACCTCCCAGAAGCAGGTTACTGTTATGAATCGTAATGTAAATATCTGTGTTTTCCGATGGTCTTAGGCGACCCTGCTAGCGGGGTCATGACCCACAGGTTGAGAACCACTGCTGTAGAGCCTAAGACCATAGGAAAACACAGATATTTACATTACGATTGATTAACAGTAGCAAAATTACAGTTATGAAGTAGCAACGAAAATAATTTTATGGTTGGGGGTCACCACAACATGAGGAACTGTATTAAAGGGTCGCGGCATTAGAAAGGTTGAGAACCACAAATGCTCATTAAATCTCAACCAAAATATCTTCCAGTTACTTCTGTGATGACAGCACTGGAATAGAGATAGTGAGATGAGAAAAGAAGTTTTTTAAATGAGATATGTCTGCCTCTAGGTTCATGAAGCCTCGTTGGTTAAAATATTTATCCTCAACTCAATGCATCCTCCTGTATAAAAGCAATGCAAATACATTCCAAGCAAATGCCTTCAGGGAAAGGGCATAATTTCTTTTTTCTTTTAAATCACTTTTTTTATTTTTCAATTATAGCTGAAATGCAATATTATATTAGTTCCAGGTATACATCTCAATGATTAGACATTATATAAGTTACTAAGTGGTCATGCTGTAAATCTGACAATATACATCTTTACTAGAATATTATTGACTAAATTCCCTTTCCTGTATTTTACATCCCCATGGCTATTCCATAGCTACCAATTTGTTCTTCCTAATTCCTTCACCTGTTTTACCCATACTTCCAATCCCCCTCCCACCTGGCAACCATCAAAATGTACTCTGTTTCTAGTTTTTAGAACTCAGGGGAAGAACAGGATGCTTATTCATTCATTTTAATTTTTAGATTCAGTTGTTGATAGATATATATTTATTGCCATTTATTGTTCATATTTTGATTTTTTTCTTCTTCCTCTTCTTAAAGAAGGCCCTTTAATATTTTGTGTAATACTGGTTTGATGTTGATGAACTCCTTTAGCTTTTTCTTGTCTTTAACATCTTGCCCCTCCAGCTCTTGCCCTGATGCCAGACAGTTCAGTTCCTCCCATTAGTCCCTGTTTCAGGCTGCTGCCCCAGCACTGAAACTCAGAAGGAGTGAGTCTAAGTAAGTCTGTGTGTGGTGCCCTTTAAGAGCAATGCCTGGGACTCCACAAGCCCTCCATCTCACTCAGCCACAATCCCCACTGGTTTTTACAGCCAGCAGTTATGGGGACTTCTCTTCCTAGCACTGGATCCTGGGCTGGGTGGCCAGGTGTGGGGCTGGGACCCCTCTCTCCTCAGGGGGACCTCTACAGCTGAGACACCCCCTCCCAATTTTTATTTGCCACACATGAGTGTAGGACCAGCCTGTTCCACATCTCCACCCCTCCTACCAGTCTCATGTGGTTTCTTCATATCCTTAGTTGTAGGACTTCTGTTCAGCAAGATTTCAAGTGGTTCTGAATGATGGTTTTTCTGTCATTTAGTTGTAATTTTGATGTGGTTATGGGAGGATATGAGTACCGCATTTACCTATGCTGCCATCCTGAGGGCATAATTTCATCTTTACCTATTTTTATATTTCTTTACAGTTGCCATGAGAGCATTTTAATAACCTCCATGGAGTTGAAAGTGATGCAGGTAATTGCCATAAGTAATTTAAGGACTATTAAAGCTAACAAACCTCTCCTGTGAAATACCTTGTTAAGCAATGATCAGCAGAAAACACATAAAAATTGTGTGTAGTGTAAATTCAAGCTCTTTTTCCAGTTAAGCTGAAGTGAAAATGTAATTACATTACACGTAAGTGGGGTGCAGATCTTAAAGCGCTTCCTGCTCCAGCCTGGGGAGGGCTCAGCGAAGATGCCCTGAAATGCTAATGAGATCCACTTCCTTCAGAAGAAGCAGACTCCTCTCTGGTGTCAGTCCCCATTATCTGAACTGGCAGCCAATTTTCCATGCATGCTTCTTAAGGTTATACATCTGAGCCTTTCTTGGCACAAAGTCCCCAGGAATCTAGGTTCCACCTTGGATCAGCTAATCACTAACTGTGTGACCTTGAGCAATTCCTTTCACCTCCCTATGAATGAACTACTGCAACTATAAAACAAAAAAAGAGTTTGTTTTGTGCCCTCAAAGATATCTTCCAGCTCTAAAATTCTTTGATCTTCAATAATTTCTGTACTCAGAAACCACTTTTCTGCCTATTGTAACTATTAAAATATAACCAAGAATCAAAAGTAAGGCAAAAAAAGCCCTAACTGTTTTAGCTCAGTGGATAGAGCGTAAGCCTGCGGACGGAAAGGTTCTGGGTTCGATTCCAGTCAAGGACATGTACCTTGGTTGCAGGCACATCCCCAGTGGGAGATGTGCAGGAGGCAGCTGTTCGATGTTTCTCTCCCATCGAAGTTTCTAACTCTCTATCCCTCTTCCTTTCTCTCTGTAAAAAATAAATAAAATATTTTTTTATAAAAGTAAGGTAAAAAGAAAAACCACCATGAAAAGCATAAACTGAGTTACCAAGTCCATAAATTCCATACCTCTCAGAACCTGGTAGGCTGGTGCTCAGAATCAATTTGTTCTTTCTTCACACACTGGCCTAGTAACCTGATTGCCCTGTCAGCTAGGCTCACGACGCATTTGAGGGGCAAAATAGAAGAAATAGGCAAGAACCCTGATAATAAGAAGAAACAAAAGCCCAAAGGAGAAAACAAATCTTCAAGAGGGTAGAACTTCATCTGATTCACTGCTAAATACCCAACCAGGCACATAGTACACGCCTGGCTGGGTATTCAATAAATATCGAATGAATGAAAGAAAGCAATATTTACAGAAATTAGACACATTTATTTAACTTGCAATGGTCAGAGAACACTTAAATCAAGCACAGGTGACTGTACACACCTAAAGAGCCTCCTAAAGACTTTTCCACACACTGCAAATGTGGAAGACAGCAGGGGAACTTTAAACTGTGCTTAGTAAGCTCTCAGATGGCAAGTAATTATGTCTGGTTAAACATGGTAGATTGAACACAGATGTTTGCCTCTGTTACCTCCTAGTATCCTACTAAAATGAAGGTAGAATGGTGTGTGTGTGTGTGTGTGTGTGTGTGTGTGTGTGTGTGTGTGTGAGATCTCCAAGACAAGAAAGGACTCACAGTGGACAAGGGATGTCAGCCAACATTTGTAAGCTAAAATGCATCCAATTGAAATGATCAAAGCTGATAAAGAGGAACAGCAGGGCTGGCAGAAGGGAGCCCATGAGAAGTCAGCCAGTCGGGCCTCAGACCCCTGGAAAGCCTCAGAAATCAGAGGCAATTTACAAGGAGCATAAGGAGCTGGGCTGCAGATTTGAAGTCTGTTAAGAGAGCGGTTAAATTCTCAGTTTCCTTCTCCCACCTTGGCAGGAAACCAGAGGTTTGGTCCACAGAGAAAGGGATCCAGAGAACACCCAGCCCCAGGACCACAGCAGATGGTAGAGAAAGACACAGCTCAAAACAAGGACGTGAGTGACAGTCCGCCCACCCAACAGTGAGGCCCAGGGGCCCTATTTTTGTGGACTCTAAGAACAGGCACCTTAGGGATTCACTCCCTCTTGTCCAGGAAAACAGAATGTACCCAGAGAAAAGATCTCTAAATACTGATACTCAGTGTTTGTGCATACTCAGTAATTACAAATACTACACTCTCACAAAGGTTTCGTCATGAGTCAGCCACAGCATGTTAACAAGCCCTGTTTCCCCCCTCCCCCCCGCCCCAAAATGACCCCACCCCAAAATGACCTATCTGCTCCAATATAATATTCTCAAGTAAAATAGACAAAAAGCACTAGAAGCAAGCCTCCCAACTAACAAAAAAGGAAATCAAGACAGTGAAGGAGGAAAACGTTGAACATAGGTAAATGACAAGATTCATCCATGACAAAAGAACAGGATGCCATATTTTACAAGGTGCAGGAAACAGATTAGAACGTATAACATTTGAAAATATGATACTTGGAATAATAGATATAACAGGGAAAAAAAAGTCAGTAGAAAGTTTAGAATGCAGTTAAGGCAGTGGTCGTCAAACTGCGGCTCGCGAGCCACATGCGGCTCTTTGGCCCCTTGAGTGTGGCTCTTCCACAAAATACCACGTGCGGGCGCGCACATACAGTGCAATTGAAACTTCATGGCCCATGCGCAGAAGTCAGTTTTCGGCTCTCAAAAGAAATTTCAATCGTGTACTGTTGATATTTGGCTCTGTTGACTAATGAGTTTGCCGACCACTGAGTTAAGGGATTTTCTACAAAAAGACAATGAGATAAACAATAGGATCTAAAAGGAAGTTTCAGTATCAGTTAATCCAGGTAACCTAACCACCATGTAATCGAGTTCCAGAAAAAGAGAGTGAAGTAAAATAAAGAGGGAACTATCAAAATATTGATGCACACAAAAATCCTCATAGCTGAGAGACATGAATATTCGAATTAAAATACCAATTCAATGTATAGCACAGTGAATAAAGAGATCCCCACATCAGCTTCACGTCATTGTGAAATTTCAGAGCATCAGGGATAAAGAGAAGATGCTAAAATCTTCAAGTCATAAATAACTAGTTGATATTCCAAAGCCTGGAAATGGAAATGTTACCTGTCTCCTCAACAACACAGTCAAAGCTAGATGTTAATGGATCAACAGCTTCAAATTGTTGAAAAAAATTCTGCATCCCAGACTTCTATATGCAGTCAGATGATCAATTAAGTGTGAAGAGAGAATAATGCTTATTAACATTTTTCTGTGTCTTCAAAAAATATTTCTCACACATGCTTTCTCAAGAAGCTACTAAAGGACCTGCTCTACTAAAATCAGGGTATATACTATGGATGAAAATGAGTGGGATTTAGGAAATGAGATACATCTTAGAAGAGAGGCAAAGGGAAGAGGCAGGAGCACATCTGTATGGCATTCCTAGAGCACACCCTGGCCAGAGACAGAAAACTCTTAGACAGACATCTCCAAGAAAAAAGAAAGGCTGATGCTCTGGGCTGGGTGGGAAATGATTAGTCATTGGGATTGGAGAGTTTGAAAATAATTTGTGATAGGAAGAAATGTAGACAAATAAGCAGGTGAGAAAAAAAATGTGGTAATTATTAACTCCACTAAGGAAAATATTTTGAACAAGGAAGGAAATGAAATCACAAAATACTAGATGTAAAATAGGCAACATTTTGCATTGCTTTAACTAACATTTTTTATATAATTACTAAAGGCCCGGTACATGAAATATGTGTACAGGTAGGGTCCCTAGGCCTGGCCAGCAATCAGGGCCGATCAGGGCCTTCCAGCTGCTGGCCAGGGCCTCCTTTGTTCCATGCCACCCTGGTGGTCAACGCACATCACAGTGAGCCATTGAACTCCCAGTCTCCCGATCAAACTGGCGAGGGGACAATTTGCATATTGGGCTTTCATATATAGATATTTGGGAAAATGAGGGAAAACAGAGGTGTTGGCTCTTATAAAAATGTGAAATAGTCTTCATAAGAAGCCAATAAAAAGTGAAGATGGTAGCCCAGCTGGTATGCTCAGTTGTTGAGAGTCAACCTATGAACCTCTTCAGGGCACATACCCAGGTTGCAGGCTCAATCCCCAATAGGAGGTGTGCAGGAGGCAGCGATCAATGATTTCCTCTCATTATTGATGTTTCTAGCCCTCTATCCCTCTCCCTTCCTCTCTCTGAAATCAATAAAGACATACTTTTAAAAAGTGAAAATGATAAAATTTGGTAAAGCAAGAACTAGCATTCAACTCTAAGAGTTTAGGAAGGTATGGTGCATGCGATGGTTGTTTTGTTTTCTTTTCTTTAATAGAATTCTAATTATGTTTGATTTGGATAAAAATATCACTTTGATAAAAATTTTAAATGACTCTGAAAATGAAGTCAGATGTCATAAGCAGCCTGACCCAAACCACTCATTTAAAGAGTGGAATGTGCTGCCATTGAGATAGGATGACTAGAGTACGAGGGCTAAGGAAAACTGACCAGACCAACAAACCCAAGCCTGACCTGAGCCATCACTCAAATGCAAGGGGTCATATCCAAAGGGATGGGGCAAGAAGCAATTATAATACTCAGGGGTCTGTGCTTCTTGACATCAGGTGAGGACACACATTTTTAATCAAGGGGCTCAAAAATACCAAAAATATTGAAGCAGGACTTTATCTTAGGAAAAATGGCCATGAAGAGTATGGGGTAGGCCTCCAGTTCTAACGGACAGTAATCAGCCCTGCAGTCTCCAATGGGTACCTGAACAGCAGGTGCCCATGAAAAAGCCCGATAACATCTGCTGTCCGGGCACATGATGGGGTGAGACCTAGCCACAGCTCAGTGATCTTGAAGGTACTCAGGGGCTTAAATCCATCCACATTTCAATAAGCAATTGGAGCCCCAAAGTCAGTTTCCAACTTCCTCAAAGGTAGCAACTATCGGTGCACACCTAGGCCCAGGGTTTCATTGGCCCCGAGCCTAGGCAGGGTGGGGTCTGCAGATGGCAGACAACACTGGGACAGAAAAATGGGGCTGGCACAGGAAGTAACCTATGGAACAAACATATCTAACATAAGCCAGAAAGACCCCCTTCAAAATGGTTAAGTTTTGTGTTAACTTCAGTGCTTAAAGCTTCCATTACATAAAATATTCACTTATGTAGAACAGCTCATTCCCCAGTAATATGAAATTAATGAGCCATCACTGTACATTAAAACTACTGAACTGGCTCAGATCAATGGTCTGTCCTGCCCAGTATTCTGCTGTTTAAAGGACATAAAATAATATGAAGTTTGGAGGTGGGAGCATCTGGATTTGGTGCCTGGTTTCACCATCTTGGTGGTGGTGTGAAAATTCAGTGAAATGATGGCCTTAAAGTACCTTTCAGACTATAATGTAGTCTAAATATGTTCATTAATTTAGCTGAATAACATCTGAAAGCTTTACAGCTCTTCTCTAACATGGTTTTCTTCAGTATCCTGGAGATTAACTTCTTTTAAGAAATCTACATTGACTTTTATATGACTATATTTTTAAAATTCCTGAAAATGCCTAGAATTTTGATTCTCTGATTTTCTGGTGAAATAGCAGTATAATTAACTAATAAAAGTGGATAGGGAAATTCACGGCATCTTTTTTTAAAACCTAAGTAATCACATAACACCTTCTCACCTAGACTGACCCCTCAGCTGAGTTGTGCTCTTAGCAAAGACCTGCTGAACTGGGGTATTGTGGGTGAGTCAGAAGAGTAATGGAGGTTGGAAGAAAGGATTGGATGCTCAGTCTTTGATGGACACTTTCATTCTGGAAGGCAGAATGAAATCAGGTCTCCTCACGTGTCTTCAGCTGGTGCTCTGCCCCAGAGGACTAAGCCAGGGGGTTTGACAGCAGACTGAGCGGGCTTCGCCATGTGGGGCTCAGCACAGGAGGGATGTATGGCATAAAAAAACTAAGAAACATGCGCTAAAATTTTGGTTAACAGTTCAATTTAAATTTTCTTATTCCCCACCTCTCTTAGATTGTGGCGGTAAGAGGGGAGTCAGATGACGAGCCAGTCCTAAATTTGATTCTGCCACCAGCCATGAGACGCTGGATGAGCTACTTTTCCTCTGTGGGTCTCAGTTTGTAATAATAAGGAAAATAGTGTAGATCATGGATTTTCAAATGTTTTGTGGATTCTGGTTCTCCAGTTACATGTTGGGTCACACCTGGAGAGGTAGAGAGAATCATAAAGATGTGGAGGCCCAGGTGCTGACCTGAAAAACACATACTTTGTAGCAAAACAGTTCCCTTCCCCCCTCCCCAAATTCTTACTTCCTTTCAACTTTACTCCAGAAACATTTGAGATGGAATCTATGATAAAGAGACATAAGCAATGTTAGCTCAATAATTCATGGAAGTTATGCTATAAAATATGTACATGTTAGCAAGAGGAAAGTGTGTCTCACATTTTCAAAATATGGAATATAAAGGATCTGATCTGTGGGCAAGATGGCACTATGATGGTGTGTACATGTCTCTTCCCCAGAGCCCATGTGACAAGAACAGATTTACCACCATCTCCGTTACTCATTTGACATTAAGGTTTTTGAAGTTGGTGCTTTCTAGGAAAACATCTGAGAACCATGGATTGTATGTCCTTCATGTTTCTTTCCAATCCTATAATTAATTCTCTGATAAACTAATACCCTAAAGCACAGGAAATATGAAGTAGATGACACCATAAGATGGACTCTGGTCTTAGAGGTATAAACTTGAGAGATATGTTCAAATCAGCACATCCAGGGTAGTGGTATCTGCTGGAACCAATCCCATACCTCGCCAAGAAATAAATACATACTCAATAAGCATTCATTGTTGCATAAGCCATCACAAAAAGTAGGAAAAGACACAGTCTGCCCTTGTAGGACATAGGCTATTGAGTTTTACATGTAAAACACACAGAACAAGTAGAATTCAATGTGCCTCCCCTAACAGGTGCATAATTAAGTGAGACACTGAGGGTACAAACTCTGAATGTGTCTGCATGTAGCAGCAGGGAGAAAAGGCATCGTAGAAGAGGAAAGAGTTTGAGCTAAGCCATGAAGATAACAACTAAAGTCCAAGAACTAACATTAGAACACATTTAGAGTTTTAACCTGCATAAGTCTGTTTAAAAATAAGATCGGTGTTAATGAATCATGCTGACCTGAAAAACACATATTTTGTGCAAAACAGTTCCCTTCCCTCCCTCCCCAAATCCGTACTTCCTTTTAACTTTATTCTAGGAACATTGGAGATGGAATCTATGATAAAGAGACATAGGCAATGTTAGCTCAATAATTCATGGACGTTATGCTATAAAATATGTACATGTTAGCAAGAGGAAAGTGTGTCTCACATTTTCAAAATATGGAATATGAAGGACCTGATTTGTGGGCAAGATGGCACTATGATTTCATACAGAACCTTCACCTGCTTCCAAAGCAATCTGCAAGTCTTAACTGCACTCACAAGCAGTATAAGTAGAAGAGGGCTTACACTATTGAGGAGGTGAAACACACAAAAATTACAGCACAACACAACAGCTGAAAAGCCAAAGCTCTAGATCTATTGGGCTTGGGCAAGATAATCATCCTCAAGGAAGACCAAAGCCAAGCTATCTGGAGAGAGGAAAAGGCTATGATCGGAGCTAGGGCCATAGCTGTAACACGGTGCTGCCTGGGAAGTCTGGAGAAGGCAGCCGCCTCGGACACAGAAACCAGATCTATTGTGTCCCTAGAGGAGGACAGCTCTAAGTCATCAGCAATTCTGGTCCTGACCTGTGTGCCCCAGGAGAAGAGTGGAAACTGTAGGAATGAGCAAAACAAGAAAAAAAAAAATCAGACGCATAAACTCAACCAACCTCAGCTCACAAATTTAAATTTCAAAGCAGGGGAGAAAAACTAATGTCAGAAAAGATAGCTAACAAATTGAACAAAGGGGAGAAAACTCTCGGGATTCTAAATAATAATGCATCTTCTGTAAAAGATGACTTTAAAGTACCATGATTTCAATCCTCCAAGAAAAAAATGACTAATATCCAAATACCTAGGAAAAATAATTATGTGACAAAAGCAAACAATTATGAGTCAAGAACAGAAAAAGATTTTTAAAAGAATGGATTAGGATTACCAAAAATTAAACTGTCATCACTATAGTAAAATAATCTCAGTAGGAAAGGATGTCAGTAAGTACAAAGAAAGTATTAAAAGACCGATTAAGAATACATCAATGTAGAAAATAGAGATTTTAAACAGAAATTGAACTTTATATGCATAGGAGAATAGACAAAGAACCATCCCCATATGCCCAAAAGGTGTTGCAGAAGCAGAAAATAGAGGAAACTGGTGGCAAACGGAAGATGTTTGAAGAAAAGTATTGTGGTTAGGAAAAAAAACTTTCCCCTAAACCATTATCTTATACCATTGCATTGGTATAAGGTCCGTGACCTACTGCGGAGTCTTGTTTCTCAAAGGAAAGAGTTCAAACACAAGCCAACATAAAGTTTAAAGTGAAAGAGAGCTTACTAGTGAAGCAGTGGGACAGAAAGAAGGCCACTCCAGAAATAGAGCAGCCCCTCCCTAGTGGGTTTACTTCGTTTATTGAGGCTCCTTTAATCGAGGGTTAGGGCATTCAATAAGGGAGAGAAATATTCAGGACCTCCCTGAGAAAGGCGTGCAGATTTCTCAGAGGAGCCCCATCTGTCATTTTGTCTCCTTGTACGGGATTTCCATTTCTGATCATGGTGGCTCAGGATGGGGGGGTCAGAATGTTAACGTATTACAATGAGTGCATAATGAGGCTAGGGGTCTCCGTCAACTATCTCGTTGATAGTCCCTGTAGCCCCCATAGGTTGCAGTTGTTTTGCCACATACCCTACCTCAGCCTCACCAGTCAGTATAGGCTGAGCTGAACTTCCACAAAGGCATGGACTCAACATCCACCGTGAGGGTTTTGTTTGCCTCTGCTTCTGGTAGCACCACAAACCCCAAGGGCATCTACCTGTCACCACTCCTGTCTCTGTGGTTTTTCTTCCCAAGTATTCTTTCCCTCCCTGGTATGAAAACAACAATTCCCTTTAAGACTGAAACCAGACCTAACATTAACTAGTATCGGAAGACTGGCATAAAAAAGATGAGGGTGCTCCAAGTCCTTAAGACACAGAGCCAGTAAAGCAGTGGTTCTCAACTATGGTCCTTGGAACAGCTGCAGCAGCATCACCTGGGAACCTTTGGGAAATGCAAATTCTTAGGCCCCACCCACGACCTGCTGAGTCAGAATATCTGGGGAGGAAGCCCAGCAATCGGTGGTGTAACAAGCCCTCCTGATTACACTGGATTTTAATGAATGCTTACACTGGAGAGACACTTAAGGAAAACAATGATTTTTAATAGCAACTGGAAGGATTTGCACTAGGCAGAAAGGAAGTTTTTGGTCAGAGAACTAATAGCATTTGACACGATTAGAGGCTGATTGTGAGGACAAATGAAGACAAGATCTGTCGTATTCAGAAAAGCTTTATGTAATTATTTCCCAGCATTTATCTTTCCCACTCAGCAATAAGCTCCAAGAAGACAAGAACTACTGTCTTGTTCTTAGTTCAGGGATGCAACAGTCAGTATAGACTCTGTTACTCTACAGTAACAAGACAACCCTGAATTTCAGTGGCTTTAGACAACACAGACTTATTTCTCATTCACATTACACATCCTTGGGCTTTATAAGGGCCCTGATGGCCTGAACACTCGGACTCATGGCCTTAGGGTTGTCAGCCTGTACTTTCTTCAGGCCCTTCTTGTTGTGCTTCTTGGCAAAGCGCATGCTCCTCAGGAACTTGGGGTCTACCCCTTAAGAGATTTGTGTCTTTGTGATGAGGGTTTCTTGATGCTGTTTCTGTGCCATTTTAGGGTCTGGTTGTGCGTGGTGTGGTTCTTGGAATTGGCCCTGTCTGCACTGAAGCAGCGACTGCTGAAGCACCTGGGACTGGAAGAGAAAGAGCAATAAAACAATGCTTTAAATACTTTTTATAACACTTTCACTTTAACTGGTTACAAAGTTGCTCAAATCAAGATGAATTTTATCACACATTCCTATGCTTCTTCCTCCCTAGGATTTTTGGTTTTATGTCTTCCCAAGGTTTCCTAGGACTGAAGTAGTTTAGTCACTCACACACACACACACACACACACACACACACACACACACATACACTCATACACAAAGAATACCATCTCAGACCAATTTTACAACTGGTAAGATCTTGATTGGCCAATGGTCCTGATTGTGACCACTGTGATCTAAACATAAGCCTTGGGGCATTAGGATGAGTCTCTTTATATAATAGTTTTACTTGTTACCTCATGAGACTTTTAAGTCTCTGCCTTTCAGATTGGTGTTAAGCTTTTGAAATGTGTCACTTTCTCAAAAATGATGAGTTAACTTAACCTTTGGATGGCTGACTTTTTTTCCAATTACAGTGTATTTTCAGTATTATTTTGTATGGGCTTCATGTGTACAGCATAGTACTTAGATAATCAGACACTTTACAAAGTGTCCCCCCGATATTTCCAGTACCCACCTGGCACCATACATAGTTAGCACAATATTATTGACTTTATTCCACATGCTGTACTTTACATCCCTGCGACTCTTCTGTAACCACCAATTTTTACTTCTTAATCCCTTCACTTTCTTCACCCAGCCCCCCAACCTCCCTCCCCTCTGGCAACCATCAGTCTGTTTTCTACGTCTGAGTCTATTTCTGTTTTATTTGTTTGTTTATTCTTTCGAGTCCACATATAAGTGAAATCATATGATATTTGTCTTTCTCTGACTTAGTTGACTTAGCGTAATACTCTATGTCAGAGGGCTGACATTCTTCACAAGTAGATATCAAATGTCTATGGGTATTAATTGGAAGCCTGAGTAATCAATAAAAATTAAATACATTCTATCATACTTACCTTTTTATTACAGCTACCTTTTTTATATTTTTATTAACATTTCATTTTGAATATTTTAATGATCACATCGCCTTAATGAGCATAATTATCATTCTCTATTTGATACTCAAGTTGTCTCAGCTTAGCCAGTAGAAGTCCCTTTGAGGTGGTCCCTTCATTCTTTTAGCACTCACTGCCTGGAGTATCTTTGAGAAGGTGAAAATCAGCCCTGCTGGCTGTCAAGCTATGATAAACAATTCCTAGCAAACATTGCCATAGGCATAATGCAGCTAGAAGAAAAAAAGATCTCTGAGTGATTTTTGCTTTCTTACCAATAAAATCATTGCAGCATAAGCACAAGTCTTATAAGTCCCTTCCAGCTCCCTTTGTACCCAAACACCTAAGCACTGTGTTCTTTCTTGCTCAGCAAGCTAAATAAATCTGAACATGTTCCTGATGGCCTTTCACTAGTGGGTTTTGACACCTTGAAAGTCCTTGCTTTCTAGCAACAGCAAAATGTGTTCCAGACCCATCCCGAAATTTTCTGCCCAAGATACAGGGATCAGTTCCTCTTCAAGAAGATCTAGTTCTATTTCTTTCAGTGGATAAGATAAAAGCGATGAGCCCCACCAGTGGCTCAGTTGGTTGGAGTGTTGTCCCATACACCAAAAGGTTTCAGATTCAATTCCAGTCAGGGCACATACCTAGGTTGCAGGTTCAGTCCCCAGAGGGGGGTGGCATGTGAGAGGCAACCAATATCTCTCTCTAATACCTCTCTCTCTCTCTCTCTCTCTCTCTCTCTCTCTCTCTCTCTCTCTCTCTCTCTTCCCTTCTCTCTCACGTTATTAAAAGGACATATCCTTGGGTGAGGATTTTTAAAAGTAAGAGATGAAAATCTGGGCTTAGCAGCACATGTGAGAGCTAGAATGATAAAAATTGCTGCTGTTGGAATTATTATTGCCATTGGGACTTTTTTTTTTTAAGCTGGAATATCTCTTTCCTTTTTAAGGTTATGGTTTTACACTGATCTCTGCAATCCAGCATGTTTTCTTGCTTTACCCAACTTTCTTTTAGTCCATGGTTTTACTAATTACTAGTACTTTCCTTTTTTTCTCTCCCACATTGATTCTTGCAGGTTTGGGTTCTGTCTGATGACTCACTGCCCTCCACCTCAAGTTGTCACTAATTGAGAAAAACGGGAGAACAAATACAGTCTTTAACTAAAAAGAAAAAAAAAAGGCTATATTGCAGAACATACTCTGATATTCTGTGGACAAAAGGAACAAAATTGAATTCAACACCTACATTAATGGAAGGCATCCTGCTGAGCCAGAAATCCTAACCTGATGTTCCCACCATATAAGAAGTGAAAGTGAAGGAGGAGGGGGAGAAAGGAGCAAGTGAGGAGAGAGGGGAGAAAAGAGAAGGAATAGCAGATGAAAAGGAAAGCAAGAACAAGAAAGAGCTATTTACTTGTATGTATAATCCTATCTAATAAAAGAGTAATATGCAAACTGACCACCACTCCAACACACAAGCTGGTCGCCCCCATGTGGACACAAGATGGCCACCACAAAATGGCCGGCAGGGGAGGGCAGTTGGGAGGGACCAGGCCTGCAAGGGAGGGCAGTTGGGGGTGATCAGACCTGCAGGGGAGGGCAGTTGGGGGTGACCGGACCGGCAGAGGAGGGCAGTTGGGGGCAACCAGGCCAGCAGGGGAGGGCAGTTGGGAAAGACCAGGGCTGCAAGGGAGGGCAGTTGGGGGTGATCAGGCCTGAAGGGGAGGGCAGTTATGGGTGACCGGGCTGGCAGTGGGAGCAACCAGGCCTGCAGGGGAGGGCAGTTGTGGAGGGGGGGGGGATCAGGCCTGCAGGGGAGGGCAGTTGGGGGGAACCAGGCCTACAGGGGAGGGCAGTTAGGGGTGACCGAGCCAGCAGAGGAGGGCAGATGGGGGCAACCAGGCCAGCAGGGGAGGGCAGTTGGGGGGGACCAGGCCTGTAGGGGAGGGCAGTTGGGGGAGACCAGGCTGGCAGGGGAGGGCAGTTGGGGCAGCCAGGCCAGCAGGGGAGGGCAGTTAGGAGTCAATCAGGATGGCAGGGGAGTGGTTAGGGGGTGATCAGGCTGGCAGGCAGAAGCAGTTAGGGGCAATGAGGCAGGCAAGCAGTTGGGAGCCAGCAGTCCCAGATTGGAGAGGGTGCAGGCTGGGCTGAGGGACACACACACCCCCGTGCACGAATTTCGTGCACCAGGCCTCTAGTGTCTAAATAATTGTGTTGCCAGTGGGATTAAATCAAATGCCGTCTGTAGTGCCAGGCACAGGTAAATGCTCATAAAGATGGCTGACAAGGATGCTTACAGAGAACAGTTCTGATGACACATTGAACATAGTTATCCTTTACTCTCTAGGGTCAATTTCTAGAACCAGGGGTTCTGAGCACAAGAGTGTGGAGCTTAAATTGTTAATACGTATTGCAAACGGCCCTTTAGAAAAATTGTCAATATTTTAAACGTTTCCATCCTGAGAGATGAAAAGAACTCACTACATTTATTACCACTTCTTTCTGAGTTTAACCTTGTCAAAGTTACTTATAGACATTTAAAGAGTCTGCTCTCCCCCTCTTAGCCCCTCCCCACCACCACCACCATTGCCTGCTCCTTATAAGCAATTACTTTTAGTGCTTATTTTAGTCCTCCATTTTACTAAGTAATATGAGACAATGTTAGGAATTGTTGAGGTTTCCTTTTCATCATTATCTAATGATTTCTTATATTAATTTTCTTTCATATCAATGCCTCTCTTCCTAACCACACACATGCACATTTCCCCACCTGCCCAATATGGACCTTTATCATTTACATTATATCAATATTCAGTGTTAATGTTATTATGACTAATAGGCTCAGAAAAAATTAACCTCCTAATCTGGATCTATCAGTACCTCCTCTCACTGTGCGCTCCCGACTCCACTCACTCATTTGTCCCTCAAACATTTCTCCAATCACATCACTCCTCCTCTGAACCACGTCCAGCATGGCCAGTGGTGAAGTGGTGAACCTGGGGGGAGGGGAGAGGGGGAATTAAAGAAAACAGACAAGAGAATACATTTGGGGCCAGGTGGGTCACTGTGCCTGGATGAGAAAACAGTGACACAGACTGTAGCCCTGGTCTTTATTTTATAGTCAGATCACACAAAGCAAACAAGGGCAAGATGTTTACAATGTTCTTGCGAGTTTCACATCTGCTTCTTTCCTGTTGTTGCCATTCTCTGAACTCTATTGAGCCTTGTTTAGGCAGCACTTGCTGCACACCTCTGCAGTCCACATCCCTTAGCTACCTAGGACTGCAGGGTCAGACTCTAAGGTCAAGCTTACAACCATAGCCTTTTGGCTATAATTGTGCTGGGAGGGCTTTGCCCTCCAAGCTGGGACTTGTATGTGGCTTTGCCACAAGTCAGTCCAAGGCTTGATCCTGTTTGAACACTGTAGCTGCTCTCCACACTCCCCTCAAAATCATTTTATTGTGCTCAGCAATGTTTGGAATAAATATGAGTCTTTACAATCTGACCCCACCTCAAACACCAAAACACACTCCTTCCAAATACTGAAGGAAAGGTCTACTGAATCCATCCAAGTCTCCTCTCTGATCTAGTCCCCAGAAACTATGAAGATCTATAATAATAAAAGTGTAATATGCTAATCAGACCAGACGTCCTTCCGGATGACCTTCTGGATGAAGCCAGGGCTGTGAGGAAAGCCTGAGTCCTGGATGCCTGCCAGCAGCCAAAGGGAAGCCCAGGTCCTGGGTGCTGGAGGGAAGCTGGTGCCAACAGCCAGGGGAAGGAAGGCCTATTCTTGCACGAATTTCGTGCATTGGGCCTCTAGCTTATAAATAAGTATTTTGTCTGAAAGTCTCTCTACCATCAATTCCTTCCACAATTATGTGGATCTTTCCTATTTTCCAAAGCACAAACCCACCTCTTTCAAAATGTTTTTCCTGATACACATTTATTTTTTCCTGAGATAACTCCTTTAGTAGATATGCTATTTATACCTATACTTAATCATGCTCTTCTTATTTCTATAAATTCTGAAGGTTAGAAACCATATTCCTCACCTGTTTCTAATACTGGAGTTACTACTTGGATGTGCCCTACACATGGGCTTCACTATGGGGAGGTTGAGTCAGGCCATCTGAATTATATACACTACTTTTTTAAAGTGCTGATGAAACTTCTATGGAAAAAACACCTACCTTATTCCCTTTCATGATTTGGGTTCAGAGACGTGCATATATTTATGATGTGTGAACTGTGCAGGATTTGAAGAACGACCGGTTAGGGGTTGAATTGTATCCCCCAAAACTCACATGTTGAAGTCCTAGGCCCCAGTAGCTCAGAATGTGAGCTTATTTGGAGACAGGATCTCTACAGAGACAACCAAGTTAGACTTACATCCCTAGGGTGAGCCCTAGCCCTATGTGACTGGTGTGCTTACAAAAGAGGGAAATTTGGACACAGAGACATGCGTAGGGGAATATGAGGTAAGGAGACACGGGGAGAAGACAGCCTCTACAAGCCAGGGAGAGGGGCCTGGAACAGATCCTTCCCTCACAGCCTCCAAAAGGAGCCAACATTACTGACACTTGAATTTCAGAATTTCAAAAATTTTGTTCTGTACGCCACCCAGTTGATGGTACCTTCGTTAGAGCAACCCTAGCAAACTAATACAGACCCAGTAAATAAACATTTGTACATGTTTGTAGCAGCAAAACCTCTTCACTCTGTAATGGCTTTTTTCTTTTTCTTTTTTCAAGGCAAAGTTCATATTTATTGTAATATTTAAGTATTTCATAACAATTTATATGTGTAAAATTATGCTACCATTGTCATCATTAAATAAATTCATACTTTGTCCAGATTTTCTTAGTTTTTACCTAGTGCCTTTTGTTTCTTTTGTAGTTAAATTTATTTGGGTGACATCGTTTGCTTGTGTTTTTTTTCAAACCCGTTCTCCTTCATTTATATGTAACACTAGAGCAAGCAAGAAAATGATGCAGAAACTTACAACCACCTGAGCAACTGTTCACTTGTGTGCACAAGTGATTTCAATGGTGGTCATTAATGAAGCCCATTCTTCCCTGACGGGAAAGTACCAACACAATCAGTCTGGATTGTCTCCCTAGAGCAGCACCTTCCAGCCGTGAAGGTATGGATCCAATGTGGAAAATATGGCCCTTTGTGGCAGGGCTGGTAGAAATGACATGTCTGGAATGAGGATTATGTGGGAACAGGAAGTACCAGAGAGAATTATCAGAGAAGAGGGATAGAAACAAAGGCATATCCTGGAAAGGGCGACTGGCTGCTGGTTTTGATGAAACATCAGCCAAAGCATCAGCCAAGGCTATGTGTAACCTCATCGAAGGCTTTGGCTGAACAACAGAGTCATAGCAGTTTGAGTAGATGTATAAAAGACAACGTGAGGGTCATTAGAGTTGTTCTGTCCAGAAGTGAAAATCCATCTTGATTCCACAATTGTGCATAACCAACAATGCAAAAGCAAAGGCTTATGAAAAGAAAAGCTACCTTCCTAGGTAGAGAAATGGGGGAGTGAGCAGAATACAAGAAGGCAAAGGAAACTTCTTACGATCTCATTTGGGGACCATCTTTCCCTGAGAGTTTTAGACCAGACCCATCTATATAAAAAAATGAGACCATAAATTTCAAGTGGGGTTTCTTTGAGCCCTTGTGAAATGTAATCACATGGGTAGTTAACATGAAGATCATCATGAGGTTCTGGGCATTTTGGGAACCAAAAATGAAGAGAACAAGTTTGGGATGGGACAAGGAGTGAGCGTACTATGCCCAGGAGAGAAGAACCAAACATTACAAAATGGACTGTGTTTTGGGCAAAGGGAAGGGGGTGCAGCTGCTTGTTCTGGATTGTCCGTTTCAGTTGGGTGTGCCACAAGCATAGTTAGTGAAGCACATTTTTGCTTCCACTCCCGACCAAACCTGGACACATAAGGGGAGGGCGTACATACGGGGTTGCTGGGCCTGTGGGCCCCGAGGACAGTCTCCAATCAGAAGAAGTGTTTCTATTTGCTGAGATGCCATCTGCTAAGTCACAGACAATTCAAGGCATGTCTGGCCTAACTGTAATTGTTCACCAGAAGTGTGTGTAGCCCAGAGTGCTGGAGAAGCAAGCAAGATGAAGAAGGCATCTTATTTGCAAGCTTCTAGGCTAGGAAGGCCTACCAATAGGTTACTATGTGTAGAACAAGCACAAAGTTTCTCCCCTAGCCAGTTTGGCTCAGTCTGTGGACCAAAGGGTCCCGGGTTCAATTTCAGTCAAGGGCATGTACCTTGGTTGCAGGCTCCTCCGCTGCCCAGGCCCTGGGCAGGGCTCATGCAACCAATTGATGTCATGTTTCTCTCTCTTTCCCTCTCTCTTCCACTATCCCTAAAAATCAATGGAAAAATATCCTCCGGTGAGGATTAACAAAACAAACCAAAAAAAGTAAAAAAAAAAAAAAAAAAAACACAAAGTTTCCAGGAAGTCCAATGTAATCTAAGTCACTTTGTATGATTTGGGATTTTAGTCTTGGGAAATTCTGATCTATGTAAAATGGAAGCCTTGATGGGAAGAAAGTAAAAAGAAATTGCCTGTCGATATTTATTATTATGAACAAGAAAGTAGAACCAAGATGTATCACTAAAATATTGTATTATGACAGGAAAAAGAAGGCAAGCCTGTGCACCTACCATTTGAAGATCCTATAGGAATTAGGTCTTTAACTAGCAGAATACAGCAGGAAAAATATGATTGACACCAACTGCAAGAAATTCGAGGCAATTTGGGAAGGACCTGGCTCATAGGATTGCCATTGATTTTCACTGGTGGGCAGAATAAATGAGTCTGACCTCATTTATACTTTGAGGCGAAAGGGCAGGTGGTAAGATGAAGAGGCAGATATTCTTTAATGAGCAAAGGTTATTAGAAAAGAGGCTCTGCAGTGGGAAATTAAATACAAAGAATTCCTCCTCAGGAAAGAGGGGCATCTCATTTTACAGAAGGTCTAGCAGTTTCGTAGGAGAAAAATGGGTTTAGGAGGAAATTGTGTTGGTCAGAAATAGATGGGAAAGAGATGTTTGCATGAGCATGCGATGATATGATGGGAAATTTCTCCTGCCCTAAATATTTTGGAGTCTAATGGAATATGGGGGAAACCCTGGTGCTTAGATCGAAGGAGATGGAAGGTTGGCCCCTACGTCAACAAGGTACTTAATTTCAGTGTCGTTGAGGAAACAAAAACAAAGACGATGTTGCTACTTCCTGGACTGCTCTGTTGTAAAAGAGGAGTGAAGGTTTGTGGGGAAAAGGTCAGTGCAGGCAGGTGATTTTCTCTAATTGGCCACTGGTTTTTCAATTAACTTTCCTCTCTTTGCCAGGCATTTTCTGGGGCCCTTCTGCCTCTATCCCATCACCGCCTCCATCCTTCCTATGAAGTTTTCCTACTCCCTTCCTGGAGCTTTAACACTTTTTTATTGGTAACATCATCAAGTTAACAGAGAGGTTCTGTTTTCATAATTTGGCAAGCCAAGCCCTGGCCGGTTTGACTTAGTAGTTAGAGTGTTCATCCAGGGGACAGAAGGGTTACCGGTTCTATTCTAGGTCAAGGGCTCGTACCTGGGTTGCAGGCTCAATCCCCAGCCCTGGGGCTCCTGCGGGAGGCAACCAGTCGATGTGTCTCTCTCACATCAATGTTCTTCTCTCTCTCTCTCTCACCCACCTCCTTCCTCCCTTTTACTCTCCCTAAAAAAAAAATCAATGGAAAAATATCCTTGGGTGAGGATTTACAGAAATAAATAATTTGACAAGCCATGTAATATTCAGCTGTGTAGCAAGGAAATGGTTTTGGCTGTCAAAGATTACAGGTGGACTTACACTGTTCCTGAACCTCGGACGCTAAGCCGGTCACAGAGCAGCACCGGAAGCAGCATGAAACTCCATCAAAGATTTGTTCTACGTTTTGTAGTCAGCTGCCGCTTCATTGCACAAGGTGGATGGTAAGGCTTGTCGGAAAGGGGACCCAGGATAATGACCCTGAGTGGCCCGATCAGCCTCCAGGCTCACTCATTTCTGAGGCAGCATGGCACACACAGATACACCATTCACATAAGCCAGCAGGCTCAGGACAAGTTGTCTCCAGCTCTTCATGACATTTCTGAGGTCCTTTCTGGTTGTAGATGGTACTTTACTGAATTTTTGAGCAAACGCCCTGAGTTTTAGGTGTTCTGCGCAGATCCTGGTGGGGCATCTCTTAAACGCGTCAATATAGCCAAAGTGGAGGCAAATAATTTGGCATAAGTTATAGGGGTGCTGCCTGAGAATTGGATTTTTTAAACAAGTGTTTGTCTGGTCCATAAAAGAGAGTGAAGTTCTGCAGAGAAAAGTAAGGTATCTGTTCGGGGGTTTGGGGATTTGGGCGGGGGGTGGGGGGAGGGGAGTGCTGGTGCTGAAGTAGAAGATGACACATCAACCCCAGGGCTAGAACTCTGGGGCCAAATTGGAAACTACAGGAGGGCGGTTCTGATCATATTCACATTCTTCCTTAGGAATCTTAATATTTAGTTGGGGGCAGAGCCTGAAATGTATATAACACTTTGGCTGTTTGTTTTTCATACCAGTCCAAGTAAGAATTTCACTAAGTCTCAAGGACCAGAGATCCTGCTTGATACATCATTCAAGGGGTGTTCCTGGCGGTACCACTTATTGATTCATCCCTGGCATACCAATCCCATTCCAAAGGAAACTGCAATGCTGTCGCCTTGATGTGAGCACCTAAAATATGCTGGTGTTTCTTTGTGTAAAGTAGGCACTTCCTTCAACCCACATACTCCTATAAAGAATTCAAATTCCCAGACATGGATAGCAAACTCCTTGAGCATAGAGTCCCCCACCAACCCTCAGCCTTGATCAGGCGTGGAGGTTATAAGACTGCAGGGGCTCAGTGAGTCTGGTTTTTGAACACCCTTGACTGGCTCTAGAATGTGTGATGTACTGAACTCCTGAGACAAGGGGTTACCCTGAGCCTGGGAAGTGGGTTCCATAATGATCTCAAGAAGTTAAGCCCCTGCCCTGGTGTGCAAGCACCTAAGATGCTTTATGAAGAAGCCCAACCAGATCCGTTGAGAAGCAATGTCTGCTGGGTGCTCAAGACAAGACAGCAGTCAGCACCCAGAGCACCTTCCTGTCTTTAGATCCAGCTAATAAAGCAGGCATTTGCTGGGAGAAATTAAAATGGGAAGAACATATTCAAGCTGGGCAGCTTGAAGGCCCCTGACACTCACAGACATAGCCTTCTCCTAGTCTGTAAACTCTACTATGGCTATTCTCAACACAGCCTATATAGTGTAACCAGGCAGTGGACTGGGAACTTCTTTAAACAACTGAAGCTATAACCTAGGAAGGAAGGAAGGAAGGAAGGAAGGAAGGAAGGAAGGAAGGAAGGAAGGAAGGAAGGAAGGAAGGAAGGAAGGAAGGGAGGGAGGGAGGGAGGGAGGGAGGGAGGGAGGGAGGGAGGGAGAGGGGGAGGGAGGGAGAGGGGGAGGGAAAGAAAAGGAGAGAGAGAGAGAGAGAGAGAGAGAGAAGATAGACAGACACCGGTGATAAAAGAAAAAAAAAAAAGACCACACCCACATCAATTGAATGGCAGTTCTTGAAGATGAGGTAATGTTTCAAGCATCCAGGTAATTCTAATATGCAGTCCAAGTTCAATACCCATCTCTCTGGGCTACTTTTTGACCCAGGCATTAGATAGAAGTACCTGGGCACTTGATAACAATGTGGATATGGAGGCCTACCCCAGACTAATTGAATCCAAATATTTAAGGCTGGGGCCCAGGCATTGTTTAACTCCTCAGAATCTGGGCCAGTTCACTGTCCCTCAGACCGTTGGAGGGCCGGACTATAGTTTAAAAAAAACTATGAACAAATTCCTATGCACACTGCACATATCTTATTTTGAAGTAAAAAAACAAAACGGCAAAAACACCCGCATGTGGCCCGCGGGCCGTAGTTTGAGGACGCCTGCCTCAGAGGATTAGCTTATGTAGCCAGCATTGACAATCATTGACTCCAGGGGAGAGCCCAATTGAGGTAAGTGACCAGGGTGTTTAACGAGACCTCTGTGACATTACCTATGTCTACACACAGTTTTGGACTCTATGAAATCTCAACTCATAAAAATCCCGGGCAAACCAAGTATGACTCATTGTGCACAAACCAACTTGCTCCTGAGATTATCCTCCAGAACCAGGTCCTCGTTAGGGGAGAGGCAGGAGGTAGCTGAGGCTGAAGCAGACTAAGCATTTGGCCTTGGACTAGATATAGTTAGAAATTAAGTCTTGACCTGAAGAATTATTTAGAATTAACAGAATAAGAGACTCAAATACTGATTTAATTACTCCTCTCTAAAGTATGGTCTAGCTGCTAGACTAGTACTGACAGTCTGGCCACAACAAACAAAAATTAGACCCAGGTGGCTTCTCATTAGACGCCCCAGCTGGTTGGGCTCAGTGGATAGAGCATTGGCCTGCAGACTGAAGGGTCTCAGGTTCGATTCCGGTCAAGGGCACATGCCCTAGTTGCAGGCTTGATCCTCCAGTAGGGGGCATTCAGGAGGCAGCTAGTCAATGATTCTCTTCATTGATGTTTTTATCTCTCCCTCTCCTTTCCTCTCTGAAATCAATAATAAATAAATAAATAAATAAATAAATAAATAAATAAATAAATAAAAGATAGATTAGATAGATAGATAGATAGATAGATAGATAAGTAAATAAGAAAAAAAGAAAAACAGAAAGCCCCCAGTAGAAATTTGAGAATGTCTCTTCTGCACTCCCTGGTGCCAGGCATTCAGTGATGAGTGATCTGTCACCCAGCCCCCAGCTGGTGCAGCCATACAGGCCTCAACCACAGTTGTTTTAAAAAATGGAGCTTGTCATTGTATTTGGCTTAGTTCTTCTGCCAAACACATTACTGTTAGGTTAAGTATAAGCATCTACAATAAAATTTGACCACTGATATGATATAATTTTTACTCAAACGTGAGGAAAGTCTGGGGAAGCTTGGGTCCAGATACTGAGGTAGTAGCAGAAGGGGCACTCCAAACGAGGACTCCCGACTGCAAGTGTGATATGCGTATTCCCGAGCCATGACTCCCACCTGCAGAAGCTGTGCTTAGTCTTCACGCTCAGACAAGAATCAGTGAGTCATCCTCGGGGTTCTGAAGGATTGGTTTACATTCTAAGCAAACAAGATGGCCCAGGTTATAACAGCTCGAAGGTCATAGAAATAGTTTATTCTACACCAGAAAATGCCCCCAGAATAAATTTCTTATTCATCATCAGAGATTTATCCTGAGGTGGAAAAGAAACACATGGACATAAAGTTGTCAGTCAAAGCACATACATCTTGCTATAGTCATCAAGTAGGAATGGTAAGTAGATATGTATATCATATACATTAGAGATAATTTGCTAATATCACAGGTAGATCTTTAAATTAATATTGGATTTTAACCATCTCATTTGACACTCCAATTAAATTTCTAGAAGGAAATAAATGTAAAACAATAGGGCTTTATTGATTTGGGTTTCCACTTGAGTTTTATGGTAATGAACTTGGAGATGTCTTAGCTTTTCTGTGGAGAGTAAGATAATCGGATGACAATAGGTCTATGTCTATAAAGACATCTGACCACCTCTCTATGATGCCGTGCAACACGTGTGCACGCTGTGTGCCCTGACTAAGCATAATCCTAATGACTCAAGCCTAGCTGAATTTTCTATTTGTTTGAAAATCTTACTCTGTGCAGTTCTCTGATCTGTCATGTGTGCTGTTCAACCTTCTCATTGTAAATGACTTAAACCCCAACCCAGACTTTCCATTTGGCTTAGATGCTGTCGTTTGATTTTGAGCTTGATCATTGTGAATATGTTATTTAATATTGGCTTCTTTCATAATTTTATTGCCATCCAAAAATCTGCTAACAAAAACTAAAATTAACTTTATTTGAGTTTGTAAATTATACTGACTTTCCAGTTTGACTTTTAGAAATTTAGTAGTTAAAAAAAAGAAAGGAGAAGATATACATAATAGAAATAATTGTGTTTATAAGAAACTATTTTTCAATATTTAAAACATATGTAACAAATTATTAAAACTTATAAGCAGTTTAAATAATAAAATACTGATTTGCTTTACACATGTATATTTGAACCCACAACAATTGTGTAATCTCTACAAAACCTTGACTTTGTTAGTTCCCATCACTTGTGTGTACTCTGTGTTTAACCCAGACTCGAACACATAGTATTTTTTAAAGCCATAGTAAGTTGTTCTATTTTTTCAAGGTTTTTTTTAAATAAAGACCAAAATAACTTTTATATGCATTCATTGATTTGAGCTGACTTGATATTCAGCTAAAGATCAAATGCTGAACCAACCCCAGATGTTACCTATCAGTTGCAGAGTGACATCAATACAGATACCGGCTGTAATACCTGAAAATTGAGACTGAGGTATCTGCGCATTCCAAAATTATAATCTAACTAGAGGCCCGGTGCACGAAATTCATGCATGGGGGGGGGGCTGTCCCTCAGCCTGACCTGCACCCTCTCCAATCCGGGAGCCCTCAGGGGATGTCCTACTGACGGCTTAGGCCCACTTCCCATGGTTCTCTGCTCTCTGTGGGGCCTGCCTGCTCCCGGGTCACCACAGCGATGGCCAAGGAGGCCGTGCTGGGAGCTGCCTCTTCCCTGCTGTCAGTTTCCATGGAGGCAATGAGGTTAATTTGCATAATCACTCCTGATTGGCTTGTGGGTGTCACAAAGTGATGGTCAATTTGCATATTTCTCTTTTATTAGTGTAGATACTTTTCATAACTTTTAAAGAATATAATTTTTATTTGATAATTTTCCCTAATAACTAATTTTTCTTGATGGGCCTTTTCTCCACTACAAATTGTATCCAGTCAGAAATAACTTTTCTCCCAAGAGAAAATAACAGCTTTACATAGTAAAACAAATTTAAAATATCATCAATATTGATAAGGCCTTTATATAACTTTATTAGAATCAGTGATGAAAATGTACTTCTATTAAATCTTTTATGGTAAATCATATTGATTTATTATTTTTCCGCCCGTTGTTAATGAGGACGATTTGTTTAGTTTGGCAGGCAACAGGAAATCATTTGCCATCTTAGATTAGGAAACTGGTACAGGAAAAATCCTACGCGTGTGATGGATGTGGGAAGCCTTGCCAGCCACCCCATGCCACCACTCATTTCACCTGCTTTACAGACCTTTTCTACATCAGAAAGTTCACAGCAAGAGAAAGCTTTTAAAGCTAAAGCATGTGGGAACCCTTCCAGCTAGAGAAGACAGTTTCTTCTCTACCCCCTAGCCTATAAAAGACATTTCAAACATCCCATCTAAATCAGGCTTTAATTTACCCTCAAACCTGCTCCTTCCTTATTAGTAAATGACACCCACATTTGCCAAATTGCTCAGGCCCCCAAATCCTGACTCCCGAAGGTAGTCCTGACTCCTCTCTTTCCCTTAATGCCCACATCAAATCCAACAACAAATTTCATTTGTTTTGCCCTCTAAAGAGATTCAGAATCAAGCATTTTTTATCTCCCCATAGCCAATGTCTTGTCCTGTCATTTCTCACCTGCCATCACTCACCTGTCCTATGGCAATAGCCTCTTGGCTCCAAACCACACTAACATCTAAGATTCAATCTTTTATCTAATTTAAAACAGCTTCTTCCACTGGCTTTGGTCTGATCAAGTCTCAGCAAGAAAGGAACCTTCACTATCGGCACCTCTGTTTACTTCCACCTTGTCTGTCTATCTCCCCTCCCACACTGTCTGTGTTCTCTCTGTCGCCCCAGAAAGAACACTGGGAGTGATAGGAACACATGCAAAGAAGCCCTCAAGTGACTCTTCAAAGACCAAAAAGATTTGATCCAAGTGATATTCAGTTTCCAGATAGAAACATAGAAGCAACTGGCTTATTTCTCATTCTACCCCACCAGTGTGCCTCTTATAGAAATAGTAAGCTGAAGAAGGAAGACAACTGTTGTCAGGCAGAAAAGAAAAATAAACACAAAATATGGTTTTAAGTCATGAACATTTCTCAAAACAAAATAAAGCAAAGTGAGATAAAAGAGTTATTCAGATGGGAAGGAAGACATTGGATCAAACAAAAACAAGTACAAGTTAGAAAGAGAGAAAGAGCGTGGGACTGTGTAGACTCTATCCCGGCCCTTCTCAGGGACCTGCGGGAGGCAACCAATCGATGTGTCTCTCTCACATTGATGTTTCTCTCTCTCTGTCTCTCCCCCTCCCTTCCACTCTTTCTAAAAATCAATGAAAAAGTATCCTCTGGTGAGGATTAACCATAAAAAGATAGTCTTTTATCTGATCACAAAATGTTAGTCCAGCTCTAATTATGCTGCCCACATTCAAGGCAAGAACAAGGGGAAATGATGCCGGCTCCATCTGCTCTAACAGTAAAACAAAGTTTTCCCAAAGCTCCCACTGCCTCTTCTTCTTTTACATCAGAATTAGGCCACATGACCGAGTCTACACTGAGTGGCCAGATTATTATTATCTCTGAACGCATAATAATCTGACCACTCAGTGTATATCCTATATAATAAGAAACTAATATGCAAATTGTCCCCTCGACCAGAAGTTCGACCAGCAGGCAGGCCGGCCAACCGCCCATGTCCCCTCCCCCTGGCCAGGCTGGCTGGACGACCCCCCCCCCATGCACGAATTCATGCACAGGGCCTCTAATACACACACACACACACACACACACACACACACACACACACACTCTAAGTGGCCAGATTATTATGTGTTCAGAGATCATAATAATCTGGCCACTCAGTGTAGACCTGAGGTCAGCTGGGAGCATGGAGGGGGCAAAGGGAGCACTTGGGCCCTAGCCCATTGGTTCAGTGGATAGAGTGTGGAACCACAGGCTTACCCAGGGCTGGGCACTTACGATAATGATAAGTAAGAAGGGGAATGGATGTTGGGCAAGCAGCTAACAGTGCCAGTCGCAAAGCCTGGCAGGAGGAGAGCCAAGTTCAATAGGCAGCCTGTCAGAGAACAAAAACAGAGGCCCAAGGCCCATTTCTACTCCCCAGACATCATGGAATGAAATTAATCTAAGACTTGAGAAAGGTGTCAGGGTTGCCCTGTTAATATTAGATTTCTTGCTAGCCCAGGTCAATGCCATCGTTAATCTTTTCACATTCATCTTTGTAAAATAGAGCAACGCGTTCTTGTTTTTCCTGCACTCCTAGCCTGTGGAACAATCTGCCACCTGCATGTGTCTCCTGAGTTCTCTCCTGCTCCGTGTCCTTTCAGAAAGATTGGCATTTCAAAGTAGACTCAACAGAACCCAGAGCAGCATGTCCTGTGGAATTTCCAAACCTTTGGCAATAACAGCGGGGGAGAATTTCTCAGTACAGATGGTTGCTGAGGACAAAGAGAACTGAGCATCACCTAGGAATGTGACCCTTGGGCTGTGTACCCAACTCTCTTTATGTGGACATCTGTGTGGTCCTGGGAAACCATCGCTCATGCACGTTGGGATGGAATAAAAGGTTCCATCTGGTCTGCTCTTCCCCTCCCGGACACTAGGACGGGATGTTGTAAGAGGTCCTCTCATGAGGTTACCTAGTGTTCCTATCTGGGGCTTGGAGACTGGCTGTTTCCATACATAAGTCTCCCCCACTAAATCCCTTTTTTATTTTTAATCCTCACCCAAGGATATTTTTCCACTGATTTTTAGAGAGAGTGAAAGGGTGGGGGAGAGACAGAGAGAGAGAAACATCGATGTGAGAGAGACACATGGGTTGGTTGCCTCTCGCATGCACCCCGACTGGGGCTGGAGATCGAGCCTGTAATCGAGGTACATGCCCTTGACTGGAATCTAACCTGGAACCCTTCAGTCCGTGGGCCGACACTCTATCCACTGAACCAATGGGCTAGGGCCCAAGTCCTCCCTTTGCCCCCTACCCTCCCCAACACCCTCTACCACCTGTCCCTAAACTCGATTAACAAGTAGGTAATATGGCAGGGACAATCTTCTTTTTAAAAATTGCAGTTCTTATTATCTCATACATGGAAGTATACCAGTTATTTGAGATAGAGAGGTTCACATCTCCTAGAAATAGGTAATTAAAATATATTTACACATGTAAAGATACGTAAAATCTAGCTGGGCCTTTATATAAAAATTACTATTTGCCAAATAAAAATAGATTCTTACTTTCCAAATATTTTCAGAGTCCATTCTGCTTGGACCAAGTTCACCAGAACCAGGCCTGCCCTTCCTCCTTACCCATAGCATCTCCTTCTTCAAGTCACAGGCCAGGCCCTCCCTCCCGTGGCCACTGTCTTCCTCACTTCCCATCGCACAGTTATGCAAACAGAGAACACGTGCTCTATCTTTGTTCTGAGATGCTGGGTTCTGTGAACAGCCATTGTTACTTATTCCAAATACACACTACCTATTCTCACTGTACTTTAAAATGGCATCCAGGCCCTGGCCGGTGTTGCTCAATGGTTAGAGCATCAGCCCACACACTGAAGGGTTGCGGGTTTGACTTCTAGTCAAGAGCATGTATTTGGATTGTGGGTTCCACCCCCTGTCCTAGTTGGGGTGCATGCAGGAGGCAACCAATTGGTGTGTTTCTCTCATATCGACGTTTAGGTCAGTGGTCAGCAAACCGCGGCTCGCGAGCCACATGTGGCTCTTAGGCCCCTTGAGTGTTCTAACGCCATTTCTTCAAACCAATTGGTGTGTTTCTCTCATATCGACAGGCCAAAAACCGACTTCTGCGCATGGGCCACGAAGTTTCAATCGCACTGTATGTGCGTGCCCGCATGTGGTATTTTGTGGAAGAGCCACACTCAAGGGGGCAAAGAGCCGCATGTGGCTCGCGAGCCGCAGTTTGCCAACCACGGGCCTAGGTGATAACTCTAATCATGGACCACTGTCTATCAAGACAGACAGCAGACAGGTTGATGAATGTCAAATGTCATAGCAGACCCTGGGGAGAAAAGTTGACTCAGTCCATATGGAATAGAGGGATGAAGGAACTAAAGAGAATACAGATAATTTGACCCCAAGGTACCCCGGAAAGGTTAGGGATTGGAGGAACCAATCCAAAGCAGAAGGTGGGGAGGAAGTCAGGAGCTAGAAACAGATGGATGGAAAGTGTTGTTAGGCTGAACTACATGCAAATGCCTGCTGTTGTGGGTTGAACTATGCCCTTCCCGCCCCCCCACCCTCCCGCTTCGCCCCCCATTCATATGTTGAAGTTCTAACTCCCGGTATGTCAAAATGTGACTTTATTTAGAAATATGGTCATTGCAGATGCAATTAGTTAAGATGAGATCATCCGAGTGGGCCCTAAGTCAATGAGACCGGTGTCCTTATAAAAAGGGGAAACTTAGACAGACCCACAGGGAGGACACCGCGAGAGAGAAAGGCAGAGGTTGGGTTGGTGCACCTAAAACCAAGGAGTGCCCCAGATGTTCTTTTTCAATTGTGTTATAATCTTTATAGTTTAGTTCCATTGAAATGTTTGGTTTCCTCACAAGAAGAGTCCCTTCTGAAAGAAAAAAAAAAGAAAAAAGGATGTGCGAATATCCTATAGGTTTAGAAAAATATATTTGTTTAAAAAAGCCATAGCTAACAGAAATAAATAAATACATACATACACACCAAGGAATGCCAAAGGTTACCAACAAACCCCGAGGAGCTAGGGGAAAGGTCCAAAACAGCTCCTCTCTCGCAGCCCTCAGAAGGAACCAACCCTGCCGACACCTTGATCTTGGGCTTCTAGCCTCAAGAACTGGGAGACAATACATTTTTTGTTGTTTAAACCAGCCAATTTTTATTTTGTTACAGCAGCCCAGGAAACAAATACACTTACATTCAATGCTTTTTGACCAACAAAAGAGCAGTAATTTCAGTTAATTCGCTCTGACTACAAGAGATAGTTAAGCTAGACTGTTGGTTCTCCCTCTCCCCAACTTTAGTCTTTGGGGGAAAAAGACAAAATACTTCCGATCTACTTTAGCAGATGGAGATCCATTGGTGACTGTGAATCTCAGATTCGGCTGTGTGGCAGACCGTGGCTGGAGGAGGCAGAGGTAAGGTGAGGCTTCTGAGGGGGAAACCAGTTTGGGGCCAGTGTTGCCACCCGCCCAGGACACTCGGTTAAGAGGGCTGCAGATGGGATGATGCCGGAGGATGCTGCAGAGCCTCAGAGTCATCGTTCTGAACATCACCTCTCACACTCACATGCCTGGACTGCGCTGGGTAGCTTAAATGGGAAACTTAAAAATCAGACTCTATGAAAAGACAAGCCACAGACTGAGAGAAAATCAAATTGCACATCTGATAAAAGACTTGTATCCAAGAGTACATAAAAGAACTCTGGAAGCATATTAAGAAAACAAACAACTCGGTTTTTAAAGATTGACAAAAGATTTGAACAGCCATCTCACCAAAGATATATGAATTGCAAATAAACAAATTAAAAGATGTTCAGCATCATTAGTCTTAGGGAAATGCAAACCCAAACCATAATCAGATATCACTGCACACCTATCAGAATGGCTAAAATGTAAAACACTGACCACACCAAGTGTTGGAGAGGATGTGGAGCAACTAGAACTCTCATACACTGCCAGCAGGAATGTAAAATGGTGCAAACACTTTGCAGAACACCTCAGCAGTTTCTTTTTAAGAACTGTTTGCTGATTTTTAGAGAGAGGAAGGGAGATGGAGAGAGAAAGAGAGAGAGAAACATCGACATGAGGCGCAACATCGATTGGCTGCCTCTGATCAGGAGGAACCCCCACAAGGGATTGAGCTGGCAACCTGGGCATGTGCTCTGACCCAGAATCAACCACAACCTTTTGGTGCACAGGACAAAGTCCCCACCAACTGAGCCACACCAGCCAGGGCTTCAGCAGTTTCTTAAAAAGCTAAAAGTGCACTTACCACACACCTCAGCCATTCTGCTCGGAGGCATTTACTCAAGATGAATGACAGCATATGTCCATGCAAAGACTTGTGTGTGCATGTTCACTGCAGCTCTATTTATCATAGCTAATGTCTGGAGGCAGCCCAAATGCCCATTCGCAGGTAAAGAGATAAGCCATCTGTTATACATCTATTCAACGGATTCTACTTACCAGTAAAAGTGAACTATTACGCTGAGTGAAAGAAGTCAGACAGAAAAGGGAACATATTGTGTAAATCAAACTTGCATAAGGCTGTAGGAAATGAAATATCACCATAGTAACAGCAAAGCAGACCAGGAGTTGCCTGAAGATAGATTCCACAGGGACATAGGAGATTTTAGGGGGTAGGATATTCATTATCTAAATCGTGGGGATGGGTTCATGGTTTCAGGGGTGTATATTATATCAAAACTTACGAAATGTTACACTTGAACTGCATACATCTTATTCAGTATATTATACCACAATAATAACGCTGTAAGAAAAAAAGCTAAGAAAAATAAAATTCTATTAAACTGAGATTTTATTTTCTCCCTTTGCTTCTTTTAACAAAAGAGGATTTTAGTAGTTTAAAACAAAAGACACATATAGAAAAATGTATTCAACCACAGTAAAGCCACAATAATAAGAAGGATCCATGTTAATGTTAATTTTGTTAACACCAGAGGTTTTATTTGCTGTAAATAAGCATTAGATTTGGTTTTGAGGCCTTGATGGCTGAGGATGGGAGGAGGGCAGGAAATGCAATGGGTTGCAGTTCTTATCATCTCGTAAATAGAAACAGACCAATTATTCTACAGAGATTTGCTCCTGAATTCCGAAAGGAATTTGGCACATGGGATGTTAGGAGGGCCATTGAATGATTTAATAAACAATTCTTTCAACAGTCATTTCAGAGTAACACCAAAACCTTCGTATGTAGCTATTGCCTCAATTCAGACGAAGAGCATAACATGAAATCCAACCATTCTTTAGGGTTCTAATCAACATGGTCAGAAAGGTAGCATTCTGCCTTTCCGTACAGAGCAGTAGAGGAACATGCGTGCATCCCTGGTTATACAGATAGACTACGCCTGAGTCTCCAGGCCTCACCTGCTGATAGGGACACGCCTGGATTCCAAGCATCTTTTCCCTTGTCACCTGCCAGGGTACGTGACCTCGGCGCTCTGACAATGCTGCTGTCCTCCAGCGTTTCTGCCAGATGCAGGCCCTGTTCCTGCAGACCCCACCGCACAGGCCTCGCCTGGTACCGCTAGCCGTTGCCTGGCGGGATTTGCTCTGAACCTGCTCCGGGGTCACTGTGGCTCATGGGGCCACTTACACTGCTGCCCTCAGCCTTTGAGAGGCCCTGACTTGATGCACATTGTGAGACAGGGCAGAGGAACCAGCTTCCCATTGGGTCATGGTGTTACACTGTTACTAATTCTGCTGGGCCCAAGGCTTTTCAGAGCTTCTACTGGAAAAATGCCTGCGCTTCTGCTCACAGCTCTCTCTCTCTCTCTCTCTCTCTCTCTCTCTCTCTCTCTCTCTCTTCCTTCTCTCTCTCTCTCTCTCTCTCTCTCTCTCTCTCTCTCTCTTCTCTCTCTCTCTCTCTCTCTCCCCCTCCCTCCCTCTCTCTCTCTCCTTCCCTCTCTCTCTCTCTCTTCCTCCCTCCCTCTTTCTCTCTCTCCCTCCCTCTCTCTCTCTCTCTCTCTCTCTCTCTCTCTCTCATGTCTACAGTATTTACATCTATAAACTCTCCACCTACCTCCATTGCCCGGACTTTCAGAGTCAAGCTGTTGGTTCTCTCCCTAGGTCCAAGAATTGCAACCGAGACACAAGCAGGGACGGAGGGAAGTGCTTGTACCCAGAAGTAGAACCCCAGCTTTGGAACGTGGCTTGCCTGGCTCCTTCCTCCCTCCCACCTCCAAGCGGAGTTTGTGGTATTCTGCACAAACGCCTTGTCATCCCCCAATCCATGGTGTTGGCACAGTGAGCGCCAGTGGTTCTCAACCTCCCTGCAGGTTAGAATCCTGGACATCTCTGAAAAATCACCATGTCCCCGGCACACCCCGGCTAGGAGAGCTTGGATTGGATCCGACATCAATGTTTATGAACAGTCTCCAAGTGATTCTAACATACAGCCGAGCTTAAGGACCTGTGGTGTAGATCAGAACATTTTAATAATGTACTAATGTCTTTAACCTGAAGTCAAAACTTCTGGGTAAGGGTAATGCCTTACGCAGTGGTCGGCAAACTCATTAGTCAACAGAGCGGCAAACCGCGGCTCTCGAGCTGCATGTGGCTCGCGAGCCGCAGTTTGCCGACCTCTGGTCTAGATAGAAGCTGAAGCTCATGCCGCAAATGCATCCACGATTGTCGTGTGTCTCCCAAGACAAGCGGAACTGAGAGTTAACTGACTTCTCATGGTGCCTTCCCATCCTCACTGTTGTGCCCTTCACCATAAATGTATCATCTAAAAGTAAGGAAGCTGGAGAATATTTAATAGAAAAAAAACACGTAAATTACAATGTGAAAACCAGAGACAGTGAAGAGTCTCAGTATAATCAGAAAAACCAATTTTATGCTCAAGTAAAACACATTCTGCGAGTCACCTGCTCCCACCTTTGCTTTCTGCTGTTTGTTTTGTGCTGAAATGATATTTTGTAAAGAAATCATATTTCAGATTCAGCCTGCCCAGGACGCCTTCTGCACGTGCTGTGTACTTGATGGCACTTAGAATGATGTATCAATTTCAAAGCCGCAAGGTCCAAGCTCATCCCAGGTTTACTTGGGCGTTATTATTCATGAGGTCCTTTCTGAGCTCTGGGCAGGGATGTCTGCACACTGTTTCCAAAGACCAGGGACCCCTACTGTAATAAACAAGTCATTTACACGGGGAAATGAGAAACCTGCCCTGTCTGCCAAATGAAGGCAGGCATGCCTGCGCGAGGATTGATGAAGCGAGCTTAGAGAAAGCCGAACACTGGGTTCCAATACATCAAACTTGCAGAGTGATGGAGAATATACCAAACAAGCCACAGGAATGGGTGTTAGTGCCTAGACCTAGATCATGCTGAATTGATTTTGTATTTTCTTCCCTTTTTTTTTTTTTTTAGAAAGCATTACCTATGAAAGCTCTAAAACCTAAAATTTGGCCAAATTATGGCCTAGGGATCTCGGACACCGGCCTCATCCTGGTGAAGAATAACTGCATTTCTTATGGCCTCCTTCTCTCGTGATCAGCACAGCACAGCTGTCCACCTGGCCTGAATATAGAGAGATTTCCTGGGATCTGTATTGCCTGGCAGCCCAGGTATCTCGGCAGCATCTGGGAGAACAGCTCTGGCCTGATGCATAGCAGTGGCACCAGCAAAGGCCGAGCAGCAAGGGGCTGTGGCTTGCTGCCCCCACCCGTTCTGTGTCCCTCTCACAGGGGACTTAGATCGCATCCATCCATCCACACCTTCAGCTTCAAGTTCACTTACTTTATTTCACAACCACTCACAGAGCTCTCAGTCTGGGCCAGGCACTGTTCCCAGCACTTATCCGTAGGAACTCGTTCATTCCTTGCAACAGCCCTCCCTCTGAGGAAGGCACTACCGTGATGCCAGTGTTACAGGTGAGGAATCTGGACCCCGGAGAGGCTGAGCAATGTGCTCAAGGTCCCGCAAGGAGTATGTGGCAGGATGTGAACTCGGCTGACTCCTGGCCTCAGAGCCCTTTTCTTAATGACGGTTCTACTCTGCTTTCCTGGCTACTGTGTAACCTGTGTCTTGCTCTAACAATTACATGGCTGTTCAGAAATAGGTCCCTGCTCACCCTGGCCGGTTTGGCTCAGTGGACAGAGCGTCGGCTTGCAGACTGAAAGGTCCCAGGTTCGATTCCGGCCAAGGGCATGTACCTTGGTTGTGGGAACATCCCCAGCAGGAGGTGTGCAGGAGGCAGCTGATCGATGTTTCTCTCTCATCTTTGTTTCTAACTCCCTATCCCTCTACCTTCCTCTCTGTAAAAAAAATCAATGAAATTTATAAAAACTAAAATAATAAAATAAAAATAGGTCCCTGCTGCCCTGGCCGGTTTGGCTCAGTGGATAGAGCGTCATCCCTCAGACTGAAGGGTCCCAGGTTTGACTGGGGTCAAGGGCATGTATTTTGGTTGCAGGCTAGATACCAACCCTGGTCCAGGCACATGTGAGAGGCAACCAATTGATCTGTCTCTCTCACATCCATGTTTCTCTCTCTGCGTCTCTCCCCCTCCCTTCCACTCTCTCTAAACATCAATGGAAAAATATCCCCGGGTGAGGATAAAAATGAAAAAAAAAATAGGCCTGTGCTGTTTAAACATCTTTAAAATAATTATGAGGGGAAAACTTCGGGGAGGGAAACATGCATTCCTTTTATATGTTTAGCCAAAGGTCAACAGCAGTGGTTCTCAAATGTCGTCCTATTTCAGAATCCCCTGAAGAGCTTGTTAACACACGGACGGCTGCACCCTGGGCGTTGCTGGTCGGTAGGTCTGAGGGGGGCCCAGGTGCACACCTCTAACAAGTTCCTGGTGACGCTGATGCTGATGCTCTGGGGACCACACTTTGAGAACCACTGGCCTAAAGCACTATTTTTAACTGTTTGGGCTCTTAATGGTTTTTATTTTAAGTTATTTTTATATCATTGGGAAGCAGGGAAATCTCTCCTGGAAAAAGAAAAGAAAAGAAACACAGAGGGTACGCATAGGATCCTGTGCAGACTGAGAGGGAAGATGCACGGTTCCCTTAGCTTTTCTATTTCTGAGGAAGGAAAAAGAAGATTAAGATTAGTGAATAAACCAGGAAGAAGTTTCGGGAGCCCCTGAGATGGGCAGGATGGGCTCTCAGGAAGCCAGGGTTGCTGACTGACCACAGCACCTCGCGACCATGGCTTGGGCTCCCCTGAAGGGGGGTTCATTTCATTTACTTCACATCCCTCAGTATTTGAGCCTGTTTACATATGTCCTCATATGTCACCTGTTCAAGTAACCCTTACAGTATCATAACTGTCACACCCTTATTTTAATAAAAAGAAACATTGTATAGGTAAAATATAAGTGGTCCGAATATATACTTACATTTAGTCTTTCATCAATTAAACAATATTTTCTAGAATTTTGTTATATACTTAACACTGTGCTGAAGACCCAAGTGGTACCTAAACCTAACCCTAACCCTAACCCTAACCCTACTAATCCTATAAACCATGGATTCAGTCAACAACAAAAAATCACGATACAGCTGGGAAGGCAAGTCACTCTCATTGAAAGAGAAAGAGAGCAAACAGATGTCACAAGTAAGAGTGATGTCATTCAGCCCTAACTGGTTTGGCTCAGTGGATAGAGCGTCGACCTCCGGACTGAAGGGTCCCAGATTCGATTCCGGTCAAGGGCATGTACCTTGGTTGCGGGCACATCCCCAGTGAGGGGTGTGCAGGAGGCAGCTGATCGATGCTTCTCTCTCATCGATGTTTCTAACTCTCTATCCCTCTCCCTTCCTCTCTGTAAAAAATCAATAAAATATATTTTTTTTAAAAAGAGTGATGTCATTCATAATTTATAAAACAAATCCTTTTTCCTTATACTAACATCATCTTATTGTTTTATTTATTCAACAAATAGGAGTAGGGCCAAGTACTGCGCTAGACCTACCCTGGGAATAGAGATAAAGGCCTGCTCCTTGCCATTAAGAAGTTCACAGTCTAGAGAAGAGAGACACTTAAGCATTCTTTTACCAAAGAAAGGTGATCAGCACCGTGACTAGGAACAGGGGCCTGCACCGGCGGCTGCTCACAGGGTGGTCCTGGCCTGAGGCGAGAAAGGTGGGAAACCGGTGGGTGTGCCGGGTGCACAGGACCAGGGTGTGCGGGGTGCACAGGACCAGGGTGTGCGGGGTGCACAGGACCAGGGTGTGCGGGGTGCACAGGACCAGGGTGTGCCGGGTGCACAGGACCAGGGTGTGCGGGGTGCACAGGACCAGGGTGTGCCGGGTGCACAGGACCAGGGTGTGCGGGGTGCACAGGACCGAGGACTCAGCACCGCAGAGGCGAGCGCCTCGCAGGGAGCTCCCTGGTTAGGACTCACACCACCTTCTAACTGCACACATTCCCATCCAGGCCAGCTTCCCAAGGGAAGCAATAGTGTGCCCAGTCAGGATCCACGTCACATTTAACAAATATACACACATTTGTTAGGTAAAGTCTAAAATGTGTCGTTGTTTATTGAACATGATAGAGCTCTGTATAGGCTATGAGCATGGCCCAAGGAGACAGATGTATTGCACAGCTTCCAGGTACCAAGTACTCGACCAGACACCAGCGATACAGCTGTCCATTGGGGGCACGCATTGGCCTCCTGGATTGAGCATCTTGCATTTGCCCTAGCAATTTTTAAGGAAGAGAAGATTTTAGTTCTCCTGTGGAAATCTAGGCCAATGACCTGGTCACCACAGCTAATGACCACCTGAGAATATGAAATCCTTTAAAAGTAGGACAGCGCAGCTGGCATGGCTCAGTGGTTGAATGTCAACCTATGAACCAGGAGGTTAAGGCTTGATTCCCGGTCAGGGCACATCCCGGGTTGTGGGCTCCATCCCCAGTGTGGGGTGTGCAGGAGGCAGCCAGTCAGTGATTCTGTCATCATTGATGTTTCTATCTCTCCTTCTCTCTCCCTCTCCCTTCCTCTCTAAAATCAATAAAAATATTTTATAAATAAATAAATAAATAAATAAATAAATAAATAAATAAATAAATGTAGGGCAAACTCAAAGACTCTCATAGAAAGACTATCAGGGAGAGATTGGGTGAGAGTGATCAGCATTCTGCTGCTATGGTCTTTGCAGGTTTTATGTATATATAATGGCTCCTGTGTGAGAGACATTTTAGTACCTACCAACTAATTATTCTGATTTTGTAGGCAGCGATATAACCTGGCGAGGAAGGAAGGTGCAGAATGTGTGCATATGGGTTTCTGGGAGTGTGGCGTCTGTCTTTTCCAGCAGAAAAGACAGTGAGCAGGATTCAGCAGTCACTTGAAGGCTGGGTTCCCGTGGCTGACTCTGAGTCACCAACTGCCCTGAATTAACTCACATAATAAGACTCTGAGAGAGGAGGGGAAATGTTAGGTCAGCCCTCATTTTTAAAAAAATGCTTTTAAGCCCAGGCCAGAGGCTCAGTGGTTGAGTGTTGACCTATGAACCAGATCACGATTCCTAGTCAGGGCACATGCCCGGGTTGTGGGCTCAATCCCCAGTGTGGGGCGTGCAGGAGGCAGCCGATCAACGATTCTCTCTCATCACTGATGTTTCTATCTCTCTCTTCTTCTCCCTTCCTCTCTGAAATCAATAAAAATATATTTTTTAAAAATGCTTTTAGAGGGCCCTGGCTGGGTGACTCAATTGGCTGGAGCATTGTCCTATACATCAAAAGGTTGTGGGTTCCATTCCCAGTTGGGGCACATACTGGAGGCAACCAATGGATGTTTCCCTCTCACATGGATCTCTCTCTCTCTCTCTCTCTCTCTCTCTCTCTCTCTCTCTCTCAAATCAATAAACATATCCTCAGGTGAGGATTTTAAAAAATGCTTTTAGAAGGAGACACATCCTCAACTATTATCATTATCTACTGTGCACAAGTGGTGTGTAGGCTAGTTTGATTTCAGGTCAAGGTTTCAACAGATTGACTTTGAATGTACAGGCAATGGAGGTGAGTCAGGCGTTTATAGGCTTAAATACCATGGACACAGATTTTTGGAACATTCAAAATCTTCTGCAGTTTTCTCCCTCTCCTCCCTTCCCAGAGTATAGCAGTACCTTAAATAACATCTGGTCAGTCAGTGACCTCCAAGTGGTGGCTGGATCAGAACAATTTATTATAGTTTCAACGAGAGTAGTCCTATAACTATTGTCCCAACTGGACTTACATTAACGCACCCAGACTCCTGCTGCTTCCCTCCAGTGTGAATGAACTTTATGGTGCATAATTATCGAGAACAAGGTAAAAAAGCCTTTACTTTGTCTGCTGTGGTCTGTTTATGAGATTACTCAGACTGGTTTTGGTATATGAGTCTAGGTGACCGGGGGTCCCTGTACCCTTACATGTCACCTCCTATCTATGAGACACAACAGAAATACAAGGTAATTTGGAGTCTATTAGGGGCATAAAGAATCTAGGAAACCACACCTTGGAGACATCATCAAAATGAAGAATGCAAAAGGAAGCGATTTTGCTGGGGCTTAGCTTTTTATTTCTGAACTTTGTGCATAAAACAATTCCTTTGAGCCTTGCAAAGTAGGGTCTAAAAAGTGTCCTTTTCCTTGACTTTTTATTGAACACCAAGTAGGTGCAGGGCATGACTGCAGGAGTCACACAGGGACATAAAATGCAAGCTGTGCCCTTCAGAAATATACAGTCTGCTTGGGAGGCACAAGGAAGACGTAAAGAAGATAAACAGCAGGCCCCTCTGAACATCCTGAGGAGCACAGGCTGTTTGGGCTACAGGAAGTCCAATGCCAGGCATGGTCCCACGACCTTAGGGGCAGGTGCGGGGGGAGGAATGTTGATGGAAAGGGAGGAGAAGCATTTAGGTTAAAGTTTCGGACAGTTAGCCTTGCAGGAGGCAGATTCTCAGCAGGCTGGTGGCCAGAGAGAAAGGAGGAACATACATGATTTATCTCAGGGCTCAGCAAACTATGGCTCACAGGCCAAACTCGTTTTTGTAAGTCCTGCCAGCTATGGGTTTTACATTTTTTAATGGTTGAAAAACAACCGAAGAAATCGTTTGTGACACATGAAAACGATATGCGATTCAAATGTCGGAGCCGACAGTGCTACTGGAGCAGAGCCGCGCTCGTCCGCGTGGTCCTGTCTCTGCATTCTCACAGCAGCAGTTCAGGAGCCGCCTAAGATATTTACTCTCTGGGTTTTACAGGAAAACAAAACGACAACAAAAAAGAAAACCACCCCTGCCTTCCCCTGCTTCATCCCAGGAGCTACCACTAGCTCAGATCAAAGACCAGGGCAGCTGTGCGGTCCAGGTCATGGTGGGTGATGCTGGGCTATGGAGTTTCAACTCCGCTCTCTCCGTAAGGATTCACTCAAGGTTTTGAGCAAGAACAGAGAAGAATAGGGAGAGGTGTGACGATAAAGACGAGGAGAGGGTTGAGGCAGAAAACAATTACGAGTCAGTATGCCGCTGAAGCCTGAGGTGACAAAGACTGTACTGGCTCCCTTCACAATTCTCCTGAGGACGCTCTCATGCATTCTTTCTCTTCAACCCTCCAACCACGCTCCTCCCCTTTCACTCTCAGCTGAGGACTTGTCCACATTTCTTTGAGAAATTTTTTATTATTTTTTTTTTAAGAAAAAAGAAACCATTATGCTAAGTGAAATAAGCCGGTCAGAGAAAGATAAATACCACATGATGTCACTCATTTATGGAATATAATGAACAACATAAACTGAACAGGGACAGATCCAGAGACAGAGAAGTATCGATCAGACTGTCAAACCTCAGAGGGAAGGTAGGGGAGGGTGGGGGTAAGGGGGAGAGATCAACCAAAGGACTTGTATGCATGCATGTAAGCCTAACCAATGGACACGAACACCAGCAGGGTGAGGGCATGAGTGTGTGTGTATGGGGGGGGGGGGGGGTGGTAATGGAGGGATGAGGACACATATGTAATATCTTAATCAATAAAGAAATTTACAAAAGAAGAAAGAAACCAATGGCAACGCCTCACCCTCTCACCTGAAACCTCCCTCCTGCTGCACTGGAAGGTGTGCCCGATCCTACGCCTGCTGTGCCCCCTGGAGGCTTGCAGAGTCAAGTGCAAGCGGAGACCTCAGGCCTGCCTCCTCTATGCCCAGGTCCCACCCCACTGAACAAGCAGGACTCACCCATGCAATCACAGACAGCTTTAGGAATGGTACCCTAACCCCCACCCCCAAAAGACGTCTGCATCTTAATTCCATGAATCTGTGAATGCTACCTTATTTAGGAAAAGGGGCCTAGCAGATGTAATTAAGTTAAGGCTCTTGAAGAGGTCAATGGATTATCCTGGGGGGATGGGGAGAGGCGAGGGGTCCAAATCCAATGGAAGTGTCTTTATAAGGGAGACCCAGGGGAGATGGGACAAAGGGGAGGTGACCTGAAGACAGAGGCAGAGATGAAGGGATGCAGCTGCAAACCGGGACCCACAGCCACTTGGAAAATGACGATTTCCAGAGCCTCTGGAGGGAGTGCGAACCTCCTGACACCCTGATTTCGGGCTCTGTCCCCCAGAGCTGTGAGGGAATACATCCCCGTTGTTTTACTGCCCAGTGTGTGATCATCTGCATGGAAAATAACAGGGAGAGTGAACGGGGAGGAGCGTGGTTGGAGGGTTGAAGAGAAAGAACACATGAGACCATCCTCAGGAGATAACAGTCCCAGGAAAATAACAGGGGCTATTTTTTTGTCCTGCCCCTGGTTACAGTTGTATTCCCATGTAAAGGTTCAAAACCCTGACGCTAATTTAAATCACAAAATCGCGCCAGGTTTTAGTGTGTCCAATTCCAAGTAATAGGAAAGTCCATTCAGACCTAAGGCTTCTCACTACTTTCAGCTCTACCATCCCTCCCCCTGCACCCCCCTTCCCCTACCCCTCCTGCCCAGCTGATCCCTCCTCCTCACCCTTTTCCTCACCGGCCACCTGCTGATTCTCATCCTTCTGGGGCTGGAGCAGGAGCAGGGATGTGCTAACTGGACTGACACTGTTATAAACGGACTTCACTCCGTCCAGTCTTAGATGGTGTTTGAGGATGACTTTCTCCCAGAGTCCTTTCCTGTGTCAGTGCCTCCCTCTCCTCCTCACCCCCTCACTGGAAACCTGAGCTTGTGGAAGGTGACGTGCTTGTCCTGGATCACCACTTACTCCTTCTCCAGCTGCTAGGAATCACCCAAGACCAACCAGATCCCATTGCAGAGGCCTCCCCACCCCCGGCGACCGAATTAAAGGTCTCATGTTGAAACATCTTTAATTCAGCCGCTGAGCGATGCTTTCCTTCCCACATCAGAATACTACAGAGCTGGACGTGATTACAAGACAGAACGCCATGTCTGAATAAAAGCCATGAGTGCCGACCTTCACACGGCCCGCTCAGTTTTCCCTCGGACCACAGCAGATTTAACGTGGCTTTTGATCCTGAGCAATTTCGAATCTTGACTCGGGATCTGACAGCACTGACACCAGACTCCCAGCCCCACAGAAGTCTGAGGGAATTCCTGATACAGTGACACTGGTGAAGAATCGCAGCTCCTTCGCAGCGGCCTTTCCTACAGTTGCCGGGACCACCTGGACTCACGGTCTCAATCGTCTGTGGTCGGCTCTTTAGCGAGAATGAAGCCACACACAAAGTCCTGACCTCTGCCCAGCCCTCCAGCTTTGCACCATCTCCTGGCCATGGACATACTCTAACCATGCCCTCTGCCAGGTGAACCTATCCTACATGTAGAACAGGTCACATTCAAAGAGGGTGGTCACGGTCACAATTCACAGTGTAAATGACCGCCTTTAACATCACTGAAAACGTCTGTTCTAATCGCCTTCCCTCAACGGGTTGGTGATGCCCCATCCTATGCCCTCCTCACCCCCCTCGGGTGTGGCACCTGAAGAATGAGGGAAGGTCAGTCTTTTCCAGATCTTCTCATTACAGCATCTCTGTGTCACTCGGGAAACAAGGAACCAAGGCAAACTACCTGGAAGCCACAGGAAGAGAATGGTTTCCCCGGCCAGTGCTACCTGCCTCTGCGCCTCCGGCACAAGCCCCACCGGCCTGCTGGGCTCTGGACCAAGGCTTTGTGCCAGGCGACTTCCGGGGAACCACTTTGAAAAGCCAGCTAGAGAGCAGCCCGGGACCAAGAAATGCACACTGCGCAGTGGCCACCGGGACTGCGGAGCGTGAGTGCTGGGTTCTCCAAGGACATTGCATCGCCCGCCTCCTGAGCTCTCCGCCCCCCAGTCCCAGGCCCTTCACCTCCCTGGCCCTGGTCTGCAGCCAGTCTTCATCCCTAGAACATCCTAGATCTCTTCACTCGTCTCACGAACACTCTAGGAACCTAATGCCATGGCACACTCACCTACCTACAAACACCCTTTTCTTTTTCAGCTCCTTAGAGAGAACACCAATTACTTTTTCCCCTGGGGAAAACTGATTAATATAGGGCAGTGGTCGGCAAACTGCTGCTCACGAGCCACATGCGGCTCTTTGGCCCCTTGAGTGTGGCTCTTCCACAAAATACCACGTGCGGGCAAGCACGTACAGTGCAATTGAAACTTCGTGGCCCATGCGCAGAAGTCGGTTTTCGGCTCTCAAAAGAAATTTCAATCGTTGTACTGTTGATATTTGGCTCTGTTGACTAATGGGTTTGCCGATCACTGATACAGGGTATAATGCAAAACTCCACTACGGATTTTCCTGGAGGTATCAGATTTTGCCCCAAATAATCGTGGTACCTGAGATCTAGTTTCTCCCCAACTTCTCTCAAAACAAGACCTGCTGCTGCTGCCCTAGCCAATACCCCCAAAACCTCCTCCAGCCCCTCCCAGGGCTTGCTGCCCCAGGCAGGGGTGTTCCTTCAGCTCCTCAGTGAGTTTTACCCCCCTACCTTCACTGGGTGCACCTCCCTTTTGCATGGCTGGTACCTTCTCAGCTCTCAGGTCCCAGCTCCTGTCCCCTACCCACGAGGCCTTCCCAAACAGCCTTTCTTCAAGGACAGCTCCCTAATATTATTTTTTGAAACTCTTGTTTGCTTCAGAGAAGTTACACAATTTAAAACATTTTGTGTCTCTTCCACCTCAGAATGTATGCTGAGCCCTCTGTCCTGGGGAGTGACAAGTATCTACAGGAAGTGCTTCTTGTTAACAAGCTCCGTTAAACACAAAGTAGGGGGGCTAACAGCGTTCCCGCTTTCTTGCAGTGAATGTCTTAAACCCCAAAGAAATATGGGCTCTGGACAGTGAGGGGAAGAGCCCTCTGCAGAACTGAAGCACAACACAGCATTGTGGGAGACGCTCCGTTTCCCAGTTAGACAAAAACTGAAACATGAGCTTCTACCTGCAATCCTGGGGATGATGATGGTGGTGGTGGTGGTGGTGGTGGCTTATCATGTGCCAGGACTTTATATATTTATCTCTGATCCTCAAAACTACTCTGCAAGATGAGGACTATTATAAATATACATGATACACATGAGCAATCCACAACTCCAAAGAGACCTAAGGTCTCAGATAATTAGACAATTGCCATACTAAAATTTTTAGTCTCATTCTTTCAAAAGATTTAGTTAGAATGTTTTCTACAGAACCCATTAAAATACACACTCGCACACTCACACCTAGACACACATGCACGCACACCCCTCAATTTCTCCTACCGCCCCCAAGCCCCCACACTGGAGCAATAAGAGGTCGCCAAAGTCATACTGAAATCAAATGGTAGATTTATTGGCTGTCTCCGTTACACATGAGGCGGGAACATCTCGATACAGAACTTTCGAAGCCTTGTTTCTGTTTTGGCTTCCCGCTGTGGGAAGCCCAGGGACAGGCGCAGGCTGACAGTGGACAACAGAAGCAACTGCCACTGGTTCACTTTACACAATGATTCATTCCACAGGCTCAGGCAACTTCCTGTTTTCCCTTTCACAGCATCTTCCGCTTTTCAAACTCCTTCGGAGACAGAAGAAAGGAAAAAGATAAAAGATCCAAATTACATTCATGATCAAAGTGATCTGAAAGCTCTTCAGGATTCTTTGAACAACCCAAAATTACAGAAGTAAAGCGTACCGGGATGAGGTACTTGACTACAAAATAGCAGCTCTCACATTAGTCTGTGTCAGCCTCAATTTCACTGAGCTGGAGGCAGAGCTTCGGTTTTACGTCTCCCAAACGTGTAGGCAAGAGGCTGTGAATTATACTTATTTCTCCAGGGCAGAGTTGTTATTAGGCGCTGACAAACCTGGTTGAGCTTACCCAGACTTTCAAAGCAATTCGTGAACCACACTGGCCCTTCTCATAAGGCAACGGAAACTGGTTTCACAGACTCAGTTAAGATTTGAACAAAAAATCAAGAAAATCAGAAATTTCTGTGAGGAAAACAGTACCGAGAATCACATTTCTCTAGACTGGAACAATTCGAAGATGCCTACTGCCACTTACTGGAGTGAAGTGGTAACGCATGTCTCCAATGTGAATTTTTAAGCATTTGCTTTTCCCCTTCCCCTCTTGTAAAAATCTGTCTTCACACACTCTAATAACCCAGATTTCTTTAAACGCTATGGCATACAGTTACAGTGTCATATTTCAAAAGGCAGCATTATGCTTTTGGAATAAAATAAGGAGTCCATTTTATAATCCCTAAAACAAGGGTAAGATGGCACTGTTTCCTCTTGGGAATACAATTTGGGCCTGTGTCCTGCTTATAAAGTTTGATGTTTGTTTGCTTTTTGTTAAGGCTATAATCATCATAAAAAAACAGAGAGAGAGCCTTAAATGATCACGCAAAGAAACAGGCTGAGAATCATTACGAAGACAACAAATCTTAGAATACTTTAAACCACAATGTCCTATTAAAAAGAGAAAGGAGTGCAGCTGGTGTGGCTCAGTGGTTGAGTGTCGACCCATGAACCAGGAGGTCAGGGCACATGCCTGGGTTGCAGGCTCAATCCCCAGTAGGGGGCATGCAGGAGGCAGCCGATCCATGTTTCTCTCTCCTATCCTCTCCCTCTCCCTTCTTCTAAATTCAATAAAAACACATTTTTAAAAATCTTTATTTAAAAAGGGGGAAAGAAAAGCAAATGTGTAAGAAGTCACCCTCCAACCTGTAACAATAATGACCTCCCATCCCAACCAGGGCCAGAAACTAAAGGCTGGAACCCGAACCCTTTCCTCTAAATCTCCCTCCACCCCAGCTCCCTCTTCTCCAGCTTTAATTCCTTGTTACTCAGCCGTCAACCCCTCCCACTGGAAACAGAAAACTATGGGATCAGGAGAGCTGTATCCCAAAGGCCCTCCACAGGAAAGAAAAACAAAACACAAGGCAGTTTTTTGCACTGCTTCTAAAATGGAATTTGTGGTATTTATGGACTATGAAATGCTTTCCTGTGGATTATATCCTGCCACTCACAAAAGAGCAAATCGCAAGGGTGAATTTAAAAAGAAATGATTTAATCAGAACATCATTCCTGGTCTTGCCCGTGCAGGACATCAGGACACAGAGAGAGTTCAAGGCCATGGTTTCCGGGTGCCGCGTGGGCCCACGCCAAGGCCGGTGCGAACAGCTCACCTTGTAGATGGTGTTTCCCAGCTGCGCAGGCGACATGCTGACCACGACCCCTGCGCTCTGAAGGGCAGAGATCTTCTCCTTTGCGCCACCTTTTCCTCCAGCAATAATGGCGCCTGCGTGACCCATTCTCCTGCCGGGAGGAGCCGTTAAGCCAGCAATGAAGGACACCACAGGCTTGGCTTTGGGGCCCTGAAAGGTGACATTTAAAACATCTAATGAAGAAGCTGATCAACGCTGAACAACAATTTCAACCCTATGGGTGAGTGGCGTGGCCAGGGCCGTCCCTCATCCTCACTAAGGAAACCACACAAATATTAAGCTGTGAGGGAGACCACTGTTCTCCCCACCTGTGACGACTCAACTTCTCAGACAAACTCAGGAAAACAGTCCCGAGCAAACTTGTTACCTGATTAGATATTAAACTTCCACTTCGCAATACCAACTGTTGTACTAATACATACAAAAAAGCGCACTTGAAAATACATGTCATGTGATTTGTGATCATAATTAGTTAAAACACACGATCAGTTTGTTTTATTTAACCTGCTTTTGTCTTAATTCCTTTCGAGTTCACCCTTAATAAACCTGCGGAAATAGAGATGAGGTGGGAAGTTATGCAGACTGCCCAGTGCTGACACGTTTCGTCCTCCAGCATCAGCAGGTCACACCCAGCGTCAGCTCTGACCTCATCAGAAAAGTCTTCAGGAGGGATGCTGTCAAGTTCACAGTGGCAGACATAAGTTTTCCAAAATATTAGCATTCGCTTGAAAGTTCAAACTGTGCCATTGGCAATAAATACACGAGCTGTTTTCCTTGACACGCAGGTTGGCTTTGTTTGTTTTGAGACAAGGTCTGCCAAGTACCTAGGTCTGGTTAACCACTTCGTCTGCCAGTTGTTTTTCCGGGTAAAACTGGTGAAAAAGGCAGCCAGTTCAGCTCACAGTTTAGTGGGAAAGTGCTTTACTTCCCATTTCATCACAAACTGACTCAAGGGCTAAGATTTAATTTAATTAAATTAACGATTTTTACTGCTTCATAAGGACATTCTTCAATAAAATTGGCTTTTTGTTTCTTTTTGTTCCCCTGGAGTACCTGGCAGTGAACGATGACTAGGCAGTTTGCGTGCAGGCCCTAAGTCGTGCTGAGGTGCCAGCAGGCCAGGTTCTATGAGGTCTGAGCCTGCTTACTCCAGCCCGTCTCCCGCCACTCTTCCTGCTCAGTAATTCCAGACGCTCCGCCTCTGCCCTGCTGAGGATGTCTCCATCCTCCTTGGGTTCCTGGCAAATTTCTACTTAACTTTTAAGACTTCTCAAGCCTTCCGGATGCCTCCTCCCACACTCTCCACAGATGCCCTCCAGTCAATCATCTTCTGCCCCATGGCTCTGCTGTGCCTGTCCCACACTTCTACTCACACTGAGCACTCTGGCGGTAACTTATATCTGCGTATTCCCCTATGGAACTGTGAAATCCCTGAACACAGGGACTATGTCCTCACTTAAGAAAAGATTATACAGTCATTTATTCATTCACTCGCAAGCTCTGCAGAGGTTATGAGCATCTCACACGAGTGGCACTAACTCCACTTAATTCCCATGGTCCTATACAACAGTGGAATAGCCCTAGCTGGTTTGGCTCAGTGGATACAGCGTCAGCCTGCAGACTGAAAGGTCCCAGATTCGATTCTGGTCAAGGGCACATGCCTAGGTTGCAGGCTTGATCCCCAGTGGGGGATGTGCAGGAGGCAGCCAATCAATGATTCTCTCTCATTATTGATGTTTCAATCTCTCTTTCCCTCTCCCTTCCTCTCTGAAATCAATAAAGATATATTTTTTTAAAAAGTGGGGGAAAAAATAGTGGAATACCACACTAGAAAGGAACAAGATTATGATGAGACTAAAATGCCAAACAAGTTTACACTCCATTCTATTAACAAGGAAAAGTCACTGCAGATTTTTAAGCAGAGAAAAATACAATTAACAGACTTTTGTAGTCTGAAAATAGGATGTAGAAATGATGACAAGAGTGAAAGCGTAAAAACAGAAGAACCAGTTAGGAAGCTATCAGTGGAATCGGAGTAGACACAGAGGACTGCTGACTCCTGCCCCCAGTCCCTGAAATCTGACCCTTGCCGCTCCATGGCCTGAGGGAGGAGGGAGACCTGGGTTTTCAGGCAGGCCATTAACCTCCTTGGGCCAGTTTCCTCACTCATACACAAGGACAAAGGGTCAAGATAAAGGTTAAGCAATGTACTACTTTTGCAAATAATTACTGTCATTGTAACGATGATTAAAATAGTAGTTGTGGCAGCAGACACCATTATTGAGAGTTCGCTCTGTGCCAGGTATTGTGCTGTGTATATCAACTCAACTGTCCACCTAGCATCTTGTACACAGCAGGTCCTCAATAAAAATCAGCTCCGTAACAACTAGCCAGAAAGAGAAAAGCAGGTCCAAATGAAACAAAACGTGTATGTTTAGTTTTGCCCATTAACATCTACCCTGTTCAAGGGATTCAGAGTTGTGCCTAAGTACATTTTAAAATTCACTCTAACGGAGTATAATGTCATATTAATCTAAATCTTTTTCTTAAATGTTTACCTACATTTCAAACTTTACACTTTTCTGAATTCAAGAGATTCTAATACATCTTACGCCAACCTATTTTATTCTTCACTTATTCAACATGTATTGATGCCTACTGTGCCAAGGACTGGACTGGGCACCAAGGATGCCAGTTCCCTACTGTCCATAATAGTCTGGAGTGACAGCCAGATGGTATGCATGCCTCGCAGAAGGCATAAGCAAAGGCAGGTGGGAATGAAAACAACTGGCATGTCAGATGGGGCCTGGTTCTGAAAAGGAAGGGTAGAGGGATGTGAGGGGCTGGAAGACCACACGAAATCTGGCCTCTATCCCGATGTAATAAGAAACTGTAATGGTTTAAAGCCAGGAGGGTGGAGGCACCGATGTCTGTGTTTCTAAAGGGCAGACAATTTAGTGGCCACGAGCAGGATGGCCTGAGGGACGGGAATAAAGGAGTAGATATCAAGAATAAATTATCAACATAGGCCAGGAGGGCCAGAACCAGGTCAGAAAAACTAATTATAGATGATAGTCTGAATCTCCACATACTGAAACAGACGTTAGGAACTGAGTGGAAACGAGAGATGAGAGATATAAGATGGTTCTGAGGTTTCTGTCTTGAAGCTGCATGAAACATGATGTTGATGATATACAATAACCACTCACACTTAAGCAAACAGGCACAGAAAGTAACTCCAAGGAACATAAACCAAGAGGATGGAGAAGATGAAGAATGTATGGAGGCTATTGGTGACCTCTGCAGAAGCGATGTCAGGAGAGTAAGATTCAGCAGCAACAGCAAACAGCTCAATAAGAGTGCCTACTACGTGCCTGGTGCACTCTGCTACACATTCCTAAAACATTTAAACCCCACAATCCTTACAACTATGCTAGGAGGTAGGCACTGCTGGAGTCCTATTTGCCAAGGGAAAACGGAAGCGTGGTGAAGTTAAGTAACATGTCCAAGGTCACACTGATTCTAAGTAGCAGACAGATTCCAGGGTGCTGAGGATTAGTGGGTGAATAAAAAGTAAGGAGAGAGATCCAGAAAGTGAGGGGAGAGTTGTTACATCTCCTACTGAGATCAGAGTTTTAAATCACTACAGCAGGGGTCCTCAAACTTTTTAAACAGGGGCCAGTTCACTGTCCCTCAGACCGTTGGAGGGCCGGACTATAGTTTAAAAAAAATAAACTATGAACAAATTCCTATGCACACTGCTAAGTCGGCTGCTAAGCAGGACAGGCAGCGGCGGCAAAAACACCCGGCGGGCCGGATAAATGTTTTCGGCGGGCTGCATGTGGCCCGCGGGCCGTAGTTTGAGGACCCCTGCACTACAGGGTGGTGGGCACATGGTAATTCTTATAACATAGAAACCCATTATGTTCATGTTAACCAATGTCACCCCAATAAATTTCATTTAAAAACCACCACAGCCCTAGGCAGTTTTGCTCAGTGGATAGAGCATCGACCTGAGGACTGAAGGGTCCTGGGTATGATTCTGGTCAAGGACATGTACCTGGGTTGCAGGCTCAATCCCTGGCCCTGGTCGGGGCTCATGTGGGAGGCAACCAGTCGATGTGTCTCTCTCACATCGATGTTTCTCTTTGTCTCTTCCTTTCCCTTCCACTATCTCTAAAAATCAATGGAAAAATATCCTCAGGTGAAGATTAACAACAACAAAATCACTACAGAAGAAAAATCCAGTATACTCAAAACAGCCCTTGAATATTCCTTAAATCACTCATAAATATGCACTGTTTTGTGTATACTACCCTGGAGGTAATACTATTGGTTCCTTTAACTCTCCAGTATTCATGATTTTTCTGTGGCATTTGATTCATTCACTCCTCAATTTCTTTCACAAACACAGAAAGTGATCCCCTCCCACTTGCCTGGCCTACTGGCCATGCTCCTTCATTCTCAGTGTCAGGGACATCCTCGAACTCACTGGCTTGCTGCCCCCAGGTCTTTGCCATGGCGTCCAGAACACAGTCACGGAGTAGGGCTGCTGGGCACCAAGCTGCGTCAGTCCTCACTGCACCCTCTAGAAACAGAGCCTAACTGCCTTAGCTAAAAGAAGTTATGACACAATTCCACACGTTTTATGTTTAATTCCAAGAGAGAGGCAACAGGGAAAGCCTTCACAGGACATAGATAATAAAGCTTCTCTACCTGACCTCTGAAGGAAATACTACTCCGCAAAGAAATTCTGAAGCCAGAGGGAGATGAGAACCTGGGAAAGGGTATAAAAGGAAGGGTCTTTAGAAGGTCAGCCAAGAAAAAGAACACTGATAGCCCCTAAGATGAGGAGAAAGAAAAAGTACAATGGGCAGGTTAAGTGAGGGCTTTCAGGCCAATGACCTGAACAGCTCTCCATTCAGCAGGAGTCCAACTAACCTGCCATACATGTGTGAAGTGATACCTAGGGAGGAGAACTCAGAGCAGAGAACAGGCCCCATGGCAAAGTGAGAGGAGAGCAACCCAGAAAGAGTTTTCCAAGTGGCCAGTATTAAAGACCCAGCTCAGCACGAACCAGGAGGTCTCAGGTTGGATGCCTGGTCAGGGCACATGCCCGGGTTGTGGGCTCAATCCCTGGTAGGGTTTGTATAGGAGGCAACAGATTGATGTTTTTCTCTCACATCAATGTTTTTCTCTCACCCTCCCTCTCCCTTCCTCTCTCTCTAAAAATCAATAAAAAAATATTGAAATAAATATAATAAATAAATAAAGGCCAAGCTCAGAAAGGTTTGATTTTATCTTTTGTGTTTTCTTGAAAACTTAATCTTTATAAAAATAGCTTCCAAAACAAGCCAATGGTATTATTCAAGAGCAAAGAGGTATATTTTTCCAAAGCCAAACTCACTGAATTATGTTGCTTCAAAAATTCTGCAGCGTTTTCTTCTGCATTGCCACCAATTTCACCAATCAGGATGATGCCTTCTGTGGCTGGGTCATTCAGAAAGACTTCCAGGCAGTCGATAAAATCTGTTCCATTAAAAGGATCCCCTCCAATGCCTGAAAAGATCAATGAATATCAACAGCATGAGAATTAGGTTGAGAAATGTTGTTTCAATTTTTTTCCTATTTTGTCTACCCCGCTCACCAATATTTTCAAAGGTATCATTTCTCTTGCACTAAACATTTTTTTTAAAAATCACAAAATGGTGCACTTAGTTGTTTCTAATATTACATGAACCCTAAATGGTGGCTGGATTCTAATACAAAGAAAAACCTCTTTTTGTTTTAGCTTCTTTATCAATCCTCTTCCCTCCCACAAATTTATGCTTAGATAACTGTTTCAAAATGAGTATTTTAAAGAAAATGTATGTTTGTGTTACAAGCGAGAATGTCTTTTAACATTTAACAAATTTCTTTGCACAAAGTAATATAGGTGAGGCACGTTTCAGAGAACACTCACAAGTGTTAAGACACAAGGCCCAGGGAAGGACAGGGTGAGGGGGCCCTGGCGCCTTTCTTTCCCTCAGCTCCAGGCTGGGTGATGACAGAGATACACGGAGGGGCTCTACTCCGCGTACATGACATCTGAAGAACAAGCACTTGGACAGAATTAAAGGCAATGTTCCTTACAGATTAGATGCCACCTTTTTTTAAAGTTATGAACTCACTGAAGGCAGGACTGATTTCCTACCTTTAGTGCATCTCTGAAGAATGAAGTTCAGGAAGGGAAGCAGCATTTACTGAGTGACAACATGTGTCAACTACTGTCTCAGTACACGTCAGACCTGCCGTCTCCTAATACTTCCAACCTCTCTGTGACATAGGCCCTGTTAGTCTCAATTTACAAATTAAAACAGAAGGTGGAGAAGATGGAATTGGCAACTGTTTCAAAACCTTTCTTTTTTGTTTTGTAAATTCTCATCCCAGGGTATTTTTTCCTTTGATTTTTAGAGAGAGTGGAAGTGAGTGAGGAAGGGGAGAGACAGAGAGAAAAAACAAATCGATGTGAGAGAGACACATCGATTGGGTGCCTCCCACATGTGCCCCAAACAGGGCCAGGGATCAAACCTGCAACCCAGGAACTTGCCCTTGACTGGGAATCAAATCCATGACCCTTCCGCGCATCGGCCACAAGTCAATGCTCTAATCACTGAGGCACCAGCCAGGCCTCAAAACCCTTCTCATTCTCCATCAGACTAAGATACCTAGAATCTAAGATTGTGCTTCATACACAGAAAAGCCATGTTTTCTATACTAATTTATGGATTTGAGTCTTCATGAAAACACTCCTTGGTCATTTTTTATAATTTTTATTATAAAAAGCTATTTTTAAAAGGTTTTTAAAAGCTATTCTAAGAATTTGAAAGAATATTTATGAAAATGAGAAATTTGCCTGGCTTTTGGCAACAAATGCCAAAATAATTTTAAAATCTAAATACCTTTTTACTTTCACCAGTGGGAAGCAGTATGATGCAGCAAAAAGAGCAATTCTGGGGAGCTCAACCTAGACTTTCTCACCAACTTTCAGCTTAGAGGTAATTTAGAGGGTTGCCTTAAGAATCAGATAAGGCCCTGGCCAGGTGGCTCAGTTGGTCAGAGCGTCAACCCGTGTACCCGTCAGGACACATACCTAGGTTGTGGATTCGATCCCCAGTTGGGGTGCATACTAAAGGCAACCAACTGATATTTCTCTCTCACACATCAATGTTTCTCTCTCTCTAAAATCAACACAAAAACATATCCTTACGTGAGGGTTAAAAAAAAAAAAGAATCAGATAATAAATGGCAAAGAATTCAGTAACTATGAAGCACTGAATTACTAGTATATAGCTTATAATGATAGCAAATACTAACTGTAACAACAAAAGTCCTAATATGAAGCTTGTTCACGGTAAGCAAAGTGACGTTTTCAGGCACCAAACCTCTCCCAGAGCCACGTGTCTAAGGAAGCTTGCTCTTCAGTGTGGAATCTTGGACTATGAATCTTGAAAAACACAGTAGGACTTCATATTTTGAAAATAAAATTTGAGATCAAAGCATCTTTTTAATAAAATGGTATCAAAATCTCTTGCAAATAGTAAAAACAACAGTTACTATCATACTCATTCAATGAAAATACTACATTTCAATGAAATGATTTTAGCACAAATCCCTCACCAATGCACAAAGACTGCCCCAGTCCAACTTGTGTTGTTTGGTGAACCGCTTCATAAGTCAGGGTGCCAGATCTGGACACAATACCTTGAAGAAAGAGAATTCAAAAATATCAGATTGTGTTCATATGACAGACTATCACAGAATAAACTAAATTACAAATATGAGTACATATAAAATCCACTCCATGATTTGTCATCCAAATCAACAATATCTTCAAGTGATGAAATAAGAAGAAAAAGCTTAAATTGAAACAGGGAGGTTTTAAAAGTTATAGGAGAAAGCACATCATTAGTTGGGGTTATTTTATTACCTATCAAAACAATGTAAGAAAGACATATATTACCTCTTCTAAGAATCTTTGGGAAAGGGATAATAATATCCATGTGAACTTGCAGGGAACAATCTTGCTTAGGGTGGCAGAATATACAGATTAGACTTATAGGTACCCAATCTATTAAACAACCAAAATCTTCAGCCTTGCAAAACCTCCACCAGTCACATTTAGCAGTGCTATCTATTCTTCCCACAACTATTTTTCTAATGTTTTTCAAACAACATATAGGCTTTAAAGGGAAGTAAGGTCCCAATCCCTGAGTTCAAGTCTACCATGTAACTTCCTCTATATCAGTGGTTCTCAACCTTTCTAATGCCGCGACCCTTTAATACAGTTCCTCATGTTGTGGTGACCCCCAACCATAAAATTATTTTCGTTGCTACTTCATAACTGTAATTTTGCTACTGTTATGAATCGTAATGTAAATATCTGTGTTTTCCGATGGTCTTAGGCGACCCTGCTAGCGGTTCTCAACCTGTGGGTCGCGACCCACAGGTTGAGAACCGCTGCTGTAGAGCCTAAGACCATAACAGTAGCAAAATTACAGTTAGGAAGTAGCAACAAAAATAATTTTATGGTTGGGGGTCACCACAACATGAGAAACTGTATTAAAGGGTCGCGGCATTAGAAAGGTTGAGAACCACTGCTATATACAATGAGCCTGTGTGAAAGGACCTCATTTCACACCTGGACAAGGTGTGCAGATGTATGGGGTGGGGCGGTGGCAGCTAGACCATCTTCTCTTGACTGAGCTACAGAAAAGGTAATTTATTTCATGCCACAATCTGTAAATAATGAGTGGATCCTTAATTTTAATAAGTTGAGAAATATAAATGAATGACTTCAGTTGTTAGAACACATGATATAAAAATGTGTTTAATAAAACAACAAACTTATACGGGCTAAATCAGCACATGAATTCTGGGTGGTGTCCATGGTTTGCTTTCTTTAAACTTCTGCTTTGGAGCAGTTTTTAAGAACTAAGAAGATTCATTTCTAACAATAAAATCTCCCTACCAGGGCAAGTAGACAGTAAAAATGTCTATTCTTCCCAAACTGACATATAGATTTAACACAATTCCTATCAAAATCCCAATAAGAATTTGTCTAGATATAGAGAAAATCTTTCTAAAATTAATATAGAAAAGTAAAGAAACTAGAATAGCTAAAAAACTTTAAAAAAAATGAAGTGCAAAGAATCAGTCTATCCAATTTCACGACATTATTGTATCTACAGTAACCAAGGTTGTGTGGTATGTTCTGGTGTTAAATAAGCACATGAGTCAATGAACAGAAGAGAGAACCAGAAACAGACCAACACCAATATATCAACTGATTCTTGACATAAATGCAAAAGCAATTAATGGAAGAAATATTTTTCTTTTTAAAAAATGTTTTTATTGATTTCAGAGAGGAAGGGAGAGGGAGAGAGATAGAAACATCAATGATGAGAAGCATTGATGGGCTGACTCCTGCATACCCTACACTGGGGATCGAGCCCAAACCCAGGAATCAAACTGTGACCTCCTGGTTCATAGGTCAATGCTCAACCCCTGAGCCATGCTGGCTGGGCAGAAGAAATATTTTTTTCAACAAATGATGCTGGAACAATTGTACCTCCATAGGCATTAAAATAAAAACTTTTGATCGAAGTCTCACATCTTATGGAAAATTTAATTGAAATTGAATCATGGATTTAAATGTAAAATACAAAGATAGGAATCTTGCTAGGCAAAGTTCTTAGAGTTGACATCAAAAGAACACTTCACAAAAGAAAAATAAATAAATTAGACTTCTTCAAAATAAAAAGCATTTGCTCTCTGAAAGATGACTAAAGAAGAAGAAAACACAAGCTACAGAGTGGGAGAAAATATTTGTAAACCACATATCCTAAAAGTGTTAGTATCTAGAATAAAGAGCTCTCAAACTTAACAGTAAAAAAGCAAATAATCCAATTAGAACATGAACTAAAAAAAAAAAAAAAAAAACCACACAACAAAACACACATGAAGACACATTTCACTAAAGAAGATATATATTAGTAGGTGACAAGCACATGAAATAGAAATTAAATTCACTATGAGATATCATTGAACAATTATCAGAATGGCTAAAATAAAAAATAGTAATACCACAAATGCTGACAAGGATGTGGATCACGATCCTGATGGAAATGTAAAATGCTATGGCCAAAATTGATAGAAATGTGGCAGTTTATTAACAAACAAACAAACATGCAACTATCATACTATCATACAAACCAGTAATTGCACTCCTAAGCATCCCAAAGAAATGAAAACTTATGTACATACAAAAACCAGGACACAAATGTTTATGTGTTTATTAGAAGCGTTATTAATAACTAGATGCCCAGTGCATGAAAATTCGTGCACTCAGGGGGGGGTCCCTCAGCTCAGCCTGCACCCTCTCGCAGTCTGGGACCCCTTGGGGGATGTCCACCTGCTGGCTTAAGCCCACTCCCTGGGGGATCGGGCCTAAGCTGGCAGTCAGACATCCCTCTGGCAGCCTGGGAGCCCTTGGGGGATGTCCAACTGATGGCTTAGGCCTGCTCCCCACAAGGAGTGGACCTAAGCCACAGTTGGCCAACCTTAGCACTGCCGAGGAGGTGGGAGATGCTCCCGCCACTGCCACTGCACTTGCAGCTGTCAGCCCAGCTTGTGGCTGAGCTGAGCTCCCCCTGTGGGAGGGCACTGACTACCAGGGGGCAGCTCCTGCATTGAGCATCTGCACCCTGGTGTTCAGTGCGTGTCATTGAGACTGGTCGTTCCGCAGTTTGGGTCAATTTGCATATTACCCTTTTATTATAGGAGGATAGTCCCAAAGTGAAAACTGAGACATCTTTCAAAAGATGAATGGTCAAACTAATTGTGATATATTCATACGATGGAACACTACTCAACAATAAAAAGGAATAAACTACTGATACATTCAGCAACCTGGTTGAATCTCCAGAGAATTACACTGAGTGTGAATAGCCAATCCTAAAGTGCATACTGTATGATCCCATTTATAAAGCATTCCTGAAATGACAAAATTATATAAACTGTGAACACATTTTAGTTACTAAGAATTAAGAAAGGGGTGGGAGCAGGAAGGAAGTAGGTGTAGCTACAAAAAGGCAACATGAGGGATCTCTGTGGTGATGAGAACATCCTTTATCTTGACTGTATCAATGTCAATATCCTGGTTGTGACCTTGTACTACAGTTTTTGCAAGCTGTTACGACTGGGGGAAGCTGGATAAAGGGTACACTGAAATCTGTCTATATTATTTCTGGCAAATATATGCAAATTGAAAATTATCCTATCTAATAAAGAGGGAATATGCTAATTGACTGTCAAACCCTCACAAAGATGGCGGCGCCCACGGCCAATGAGGGAATATGCTAATTGACAGCCACGCCCTCAAAGATGGTGGCGCCCACAGCCACAAGATGGTGGTGCCCAGTCCTCTCAGCCCCGCTGGGGAGGCAGGTGTGCGGCATGGCCGGGCCCACCCCCAGGCAGGACCGGCCGCGCCGCGCGTCTGCCTCCGAAGTCCCCCAGTTCCCTCAGCCCCTAAGCCACCGAGGGCCAGCCCAAGGCACAGGCAAGCCTCGGATGGCAGCTGCACAGCCGCCCAGGGCCGGCCCGAGGCGCAGGTAACCAGGGCCAGCCAAGGCTTGCGCTGCCGGTAGTGGCAGCAGCAAAGATGTGAGTGGGGTGTTGCCTTCCCCTGATCGCTGGGTAGCCTCCTGCCCCTGAGGGCTCCCAGACTGTGAGAGGGGCAGGCCGAGTTGAGGGACCCCCCCCGCCCCCCCGCTCCAGTGCACTGGGCCTCTAGTCTAAATATAAAAAGTGCAATTAAAATAAAATTTGTAAAAAGGATGGAAGGGTCAAATGTGTCATGTAGGGTTGAAAGTAAAAATAATGTCTATCATAAGAGAACTAAAAACCATAATGCAGTTAAATATCAAGTTGGAATCCAATCACTTCAGTAAATTCAATTAGCTGGTATATACTTTTATTAACTCACTAACACAAACTGGAAAGTCACTATAGTATTGCACTGCTATTGTATTACATTACAGTGTCCCAAGAAATACCCAAGGGACTAAAAGATCCTTTCCCTAAACTCTTAGCTTAAGGATCTGAAGATAATAAGGCTTCTGAGGACATTAGCTTTGGTATCAAAATAGAAATAGTCAGTGCATATAATCATCTTTTCTCTCCTCACCTCCTCAAAAATCTTGTAGTATCACATACTTTCTTTTAGGTGAATTTGTTTGAAAGTCCTTTTTCTCAAAGGAATTAAAAGCAATGTTCCAGAGGACTGCCTCATCCATGTGTTATGGTCATTCAGAGCACCAACGTCTAAAGAATTTCCCTTAACTTCTCAGTTTTCTGGTTTTTAAGTTTATGGGAATGTAGAAAAGCAGGTTAGAGATCAGAAAGACAACTTGGCATAGGGCACTCCTTCTTCTATGATCACCTCAATTCTATAGCAGTAGCCATTCAAAGCAGACCAAAGAGCACAAAAAATACTCGAATATGACAAGAGGATCAGTGTCTAAATGAGCCAGGCCCCCACTGCAACTCAGATGGTCTAGGGAATTCCCACGGCAAATATCCTACTGGCATCAGGGCGGCCAGCTCTAGGAGACAGTAGTAATAAAGGAAAATTATGACCTTTAACCTAGTCCTGTAAACTACAAAGCTGACATTCACTTGCTATGTTGATTATTCTTATAATTATTAATAGTCACGGCTTATAAATTACTGTAACTATCAATTACTGTGCAGAAACAGTACAGATTAGTGAGAGTTAGGTGTGAAGAGTATAATAACAGGCATAATGGACTTTGAGATGTTAATTTGGTTATGACCTTCAGAACTAAACAAGTAGCAGTACAATTTTCCCAAAATATTTTGAGAAAGTTTGTGATATCCAAGAGGGCAAAGTAATTATAGGACAGGACACAAAAGAACTAACAATAAAAATATTCACCTATATCCGACAAAGAATTTCTATCCAGAATATTTATAGAACCCCCATAATCAACAATAAAAATACAATCCAATAAAAAATAATGTGCAAAAACCCTAAACAGGTAATTCACAAAAGATGATATATAAAAAGTCCATATGCACATTCTACCTCATTAGTCATCAGCGAAACTCAAAACCACAATGAGACACCATTTCGCTCCCAGTAAAATGGCTAAAATTAAAGACTAAAGATATGGGACAACTGGAATGCTCAAACACTGACAGTAGGAAGGTAAAAATGAACAGCCACTTTATAGAATTATTTCACAATTTCTTAAAAAGAAACCCTATGACTTAGCAATTCCATTCCTAGGTATCTTACCCAAGAGAAATGAAACCGTGTCCATAAGAAGACCTCTACATAAACATTCACTTTAGCTTTATTTATAATGGCTCAAACCTAGAAACAACCCAAATGTTCATCAATGGGAGAATAAACAAATTGTGATGTAATTACATAACAGAATATTAGTTAGCAATAAAACGAAATTAACTATTGATACATCCAAGAATCCATGCCATCTGAGCAGGAAAAGAATCGTTTAAAATACCCCTAAAATATCTTCATTGATTCTATAGAATCATTACAACTTCTCAAACTCATTTAATTCAAGATATAGAACTGATACACTACAAAACTTCCCTGCCAATTAAAATGAATTTAACCTCCACAGTCACAAATTCTCTTTGTAAGTTCTGAGCTTAGGACAAAGAATTTTTTCTGAATCTATAAGAAACATACTCACCAATTCTTCCTTTCTTGTGAATATGGCCAGGCATGATACCAATTTTACATTCTCCAGGCTGAAGAAAAGGAAATCATAGTTTCAGAAAAGTGAAAACAAATGGTAACTCCTAGGTCATCCACACAGTACACTTGGACTGATCCAAAGGTAATGAGCCTTGTGAGGCTAAATCCGGGCTTCTTCTTTTGTACACTCACATTGATGACTCCGGGGCAGTTTGGCCCGATCAGCCTTGTCTTTCCCTGGCGCAGTATTTTGTGTTTGACCCGTACCATGTCCTGCTGTGGGATACCTTCAGTAATGCACACGACCAAGGGCATTTCCGCCTCAACAGCTTCGTCAATGGCAGCAGCAGCGAAAGGAGGAGGGACATATATGACAGAAGCTGTGGCTCCTGTCTGTGCTTTGGCCTGAAACATTAAGCACAGAGCACTTTATTATTGGTTAAGTCATAACCATTGGAAAATGAATTCAATACCATGAATTTAATAATGTCTTGGGGTCATAAAAGGACACCACCAGGAACATGGTATGTCCTCCTGGCCTCCTCCCTGCCCCCTTGGAATGCCACTGAATTTAAGACATCCCTCAGAGACATCCCTCAGGCGATGGCTTATCAGTAAACCTGAAAGCATGGCCTGATTTGCATTTGTGTCCCTCATTCCTATGGCCATGTTAATATCTGTTGCTTATAAGACATTGTACCACCTATTCAGTACCAAAGACCCTATACCTCCTCAGGAGAAAAAGGACTATTGAGTCCCTGGGCCTCGGAATTAGACTCTCAAACATCTTTTTAAAAATACAGTATAATTGCCCTTGCTTGTTAGCCCAGTTGGTTAGAGTATCATCCCAATACGTCAAAATTGTGGCTTCAATTCCCGGTCAGGCCACATGTAAGAATCAACCAGTGAATCATAAATAAGTTGAACAACAAATCAATATTTATCTCAAATCAATCAATCAATTTTAAAAATACATATATTATACTTGATAAATATAAGAGACAGCGAAAGTGAAGTGTTTTTCAGCTGACAATTTTTACTCTAACTGCATGTTTATTAGAAATAATCATGTATCAGTGGCCACAGAATAAGAATGTGTGTGAAAGAAGCATTTCCCCTCACAATGCAAAGCCTATAAAGACCACCAATTTCACCGCCTTCTCTCTGTGGACACAGGGCAGCGCCTGGGCTTTCCCTGCTCTGTATGTCAACACGAACGCAGCCTCCTCCCCACTTGTACGTGCGGCCACTTGAAGATTATCAGTGATCTCTGACTCTCCAAGAGCAGCAGCACCTTTCCTGTGAGAAGGCGCTGCACAGGCCTCAGTTAAGGCTTCACCACAACCCTTCGTGCTTAGACACGGAGGCCAAGGGGTATTAAGTAACTTGCATGAGGTTATATAGCTAGGAAGTGGCAGAGCCAAGATTCAAAACTATGTTTATCTGATCCCAAAGCATCCAGTCTTTTCAGTTACAGCAGGCTACCTCCCCGCAAGTGTTCAAAGGTAACTAGTCACAGTATAAATCAAAACCCTTTGGAAGGCTGTGCCATGGGATTTTACAATGGATAATACAAATACAAAGCTACAGAACATTCAGGTGCCACTAGAAGGGGACAGAAGTAAACTCACATCCACAGAGACTGGGAAACTTTATCTACTGCATCCCTAATAAAAAGAGGTATCTTAACGATGACAGAAGAATAAAGTCAAAGGATGCTGCCAGATCACCCACAAATGATACCAAAGGTTAAAAATAAGTTTTTCAAAAACTCTGTTCAAGATGGTAACAGAGAAAGGGTAACAAAAGAAATAAAAAGTAGGTTGGAACCAGAAGTCAGATCATGGGCAGGTAGGCATTTTATGGAAAATATTTCCTACAGTTCTCTATCTCTTAAGGCTACAAATACTGTCAGAAGCTGGAGGTAATACTGGATGAAAGGTATCCATCCTACTCATTCAGAAAGCTCCTTGTAAGAGCTGAACAAATGAGAAATAAACAGTACCTGTCAAAGAACTTACAGAATTTTCCAAATATATCTATTTGTATCATGGTAAATAAAAAATAAATTGCTTAGCAACAAAAATTTTCTTTAAAAGAAAGCAAAAAAAAAAGGCTCAATCTACCTGGAGGAATTATGAAAACTGCTCCTCCCGTATTTTGAAACTGACAATGACAACCAGACAAACAGAGGAAGCTAACACTGCCTGTGCTGGAGGCAGCCATAATCCAATTTAAGGGGAGGAAAAAACAAAAATATTAAAGCAAAACCTTTAAATGATTCTTCCACTGATCATGTTATTTGTAACTTCCTTTAACTCTCAAAAATACAATACACTTAAAGCACACACACATATAGTACGCCCTATTTTCAAATTTAAAGTAAAATAAAAAATTCAAATTTGAATGATAACTTCGTTTTTTCCTACATCTTAGGATTCAAAGTACAAATTAACTTCCACTTTGAAGTTAGCATTCTGAAAAGAAGTTGTCTACAAATCTGTACTTTAAAAAATGTAATACTTAAAACATGCCCTAAAAGAAAGGGGGAGCAGTATATAATTTTTATCATTAATACATCACTCCAAAGTACTAAGTTTATTTCCTAGATATTTTTAATTAAATATTCAGAATTTGTACTACCATTTCCTTACATTTTTTTCTTTTTTCTTGAATTTAATGGGAGTGACACTGGTTAATAAAATTATATAGGTTTCAGGTGTACAATTCTATAATATGTCATCTGTATATTGTACTGTGTGTTCACCACCACAAGTCAAGTCTCCTTCCATCACCATTTATCCTCTTTACCCTTTTCTACTACCCTCACCCCCATTTCCTTTAAAATACTATTATTTTTGTATATATTCATGTAAGTGTACAAAGGAACTACACATGGCTTAAATTAGCTCTCTATAAAGGCAAAAATTTAACTTTACAAACCTTTATATCATCTGAATTTGTACAATAAGCACATTTTCGTTTTGTAATGAAGTTAAGTTTAAAAATCATTTTTAAAATTTTACTAAGAAATCAGCAATTTGGGGAAGAGATTATAACTCTGTGACCTGTCAATGTGACACAACAGCTCAGTTTTTCACACGGGAACAGCACACTACTCTGATCCATGCTAAGCCTGCCACTTACCAGCTGCGAGACTTTGGGCTGGACCCTTAACCTCGCTGCACTAGTAATATCCTTGTCTTTAAAATGGAGAGGATAACAGCACCTACCTCAGAGTGAGGCCTGAATGAGGCACTGTATGTCAAGCACCTAGTACAGTGCCTGGCAACTGGCCCATGATCAGTAAGTGTTAGGGCTGATGCTGGCATGTGCACTACTAACATCCTGGAAGAAGAAAGGATAGAAAGGGTAACAAGCCAAACAGAAGCCGAGCCACAGCACTCTTCCCCTAGGAGCTGATGTGTGCCTGTAAACAGAAGTGGCACAGGCTGTGGAGAAAACATCCTGAACATGTGTGACTCAAGTGAACCCATTGGTTTTCACTGTGATTTAAATTTCTCTAGGTTACTGGATTTTAAAATGGCACATGACTCTCCCAAAAGGGGCACAATTAAGATCTCTATCCAAAGGATGCTCATTCCTCCCTGCTTTTCTTTTTTTAAAATCCTATATAATAAAAGGGTAATATACAAATTGACTGAACGGCAGAATGAGTGGTCGCTATGACACGCACTGACCACCAGGGGGCAGATGCTCAACGTAGGAGCTGTCCCCTGGTGGTCATTGCGCTCCCACAGGGGGAGCTCCGCTCAGCCAGAAGCTGGGCTCACAGCTGGCGAGCACAGAGGCGGTGGCAGAAGCCTCTCCTCGGCGGCAGCACTAAGGATGTCCAACAGCAGCTTAGGCCCACTCCCCACAGTGAGCGGGCCTAAGCTGTCAGTCAGATATCCTCCGAGGGCTCCTGGACTGTGAAAGGGCACAGGCCAGGCTGAGGGACTCCCCCGAGTGCACGAATGTCGTGCACTGGGCCTCTAATATAAATATATTTATTGATTTCAGACAGGAAGGGAGATGGAGAGAGAGATAGAAACATCAACAATGAGAGAGAAACACTGATCAGCGACCTCCTGCATGCCCCACACTGGGGATCAAGCCCACAACCCGGGCATGTGCCCTGACCAGGAATTGAACTGTGACCTCCTGGTTCATAGGTCGACACTCAACCATTGAGCCATGCTGGCTAGGCCCTCCTTGCTTTGCTTTTCTTGCCACACCACACCCAGGTACCATTAATTACCTCCTTTACAGTATTAAAGACCGGTAAGCCCAGGTGCGTCTTGCCTCCTTTCCCTGGAGTGGTTCCTCCCACGAGTTTGGTGCCATACTCCAACGCCTGCTGGCTGTGAAAGGTGCCCTGAGGGGGAGAAAGCACAGGACTCTGAGAAGGGGTAGCTGGGAAGCCAAAAGGCAATCTTCAGGGACTTGGAAAAGGAAAACAAACAAGTGAACTACTCAGAGATAACAGTAGCAAATATCCAGCATTCTCACCATCTTACTACACAGCTTTAAACCCTGAAGTAAATAGGACTTTGCAGAGCCAAAAAAGCTGTTTGTAAAAAAAAAGGGGGGGGGAGTGAAGAGGAGGGTCTCTTTTTATTCAGTTTTCAAATTTGGCTGGGGGTCAGAAACACCCTCATATTTACTTGGCACCTCTTTGTCACTATTCCTCAGCTCCTGGTGTCCTCACACCCCACTTTACTCAATTTAAGACCCATGATCAGTCATTACACTCACACAGCAGCCTTGGCTCTCCCGCACTTCAATTACACATCTGGCAAAATCACAACCTTCATTAAATCCAATTCTCTAACTACTCTAAGATGGCACATGTGTAGCCAAACAGTAGCTGAAGAAAAAACAAGCCATGCTAACTGATCTCACTTTAAATTTATGGTCACTAACTGCCCAGACAACATCTGTATTTCCCTATCCATCCACTCTCCCTTCTCAACCTCGACACAACTGACATTTTAGACACATTGATTCTTTGTTATGGGAGATTGTCCTCTGCTTTGTATCATGTTTAGCAGCATCCCTGGCCTCCACTTGGCAGATGCCAGTAACACACCCTCTTCCCCATCACAATCAGTTGTGCAACCAAAAATGCCTCCAGACACTCACCCATTCTTTCTCACTAGGCCTCTGGGGCTCTACCTCCCCTGGTTTCCCTCTTCTCACTCTCTCCTTAGACTTCTCTTTTTCATCTAAATGTGTGCCCTTGGTGATCTCCTTCCTTATCATGGCAATAAAAATCCATACGGTGACCCCTCTCCCATACACACACAGACAGCCCCCACATATGTAGCCCAGACCTTTGCCTTAAATTCCATACTCACACTATCAACTGCCTAGCTAACACCTCCACTTGGAGAACTAGTAGGCGTCTTAACTTAAAGTGCTCAAAACTGAGTCCCTGATCACTCCCCTCCACAGTCTACCCATCTCAGTCAGTGACAACTCCACTCCTAACAGTTGTTCAACCAAAAATACTAAAGTCATCCTTGATTCTTTTTTCTTTTACATCTCACATCAGATACATTAGTGAAGCACATTGCCCTACTTTCAAAATAAAACTGACATCTCACCCTTTCTATGGCTTCCGCCTTGGTCTAAGTCACCATCAACTCTTGACAAAGTATTGCCCTTGCTCCCTTTCAATCTATGCCCAACACAGCAGCCAGTGATCCTGTTAAAACACAAGGAAGGTCATGTCACTCCTCTATTCAAACCTTCCAGTGGTTTTCCATGTCATTCACAGTATAAAGCCAAACTCTTACTGGTACACTGGCCTGCAAGTCAGTATCCAACCTGCCTCCCCATCACAGAACCCTTACCTGCCTGCCTCATTTACTGTTCTCTCACTGCTCATTTCATTTGTCACAGTGGCCCTGCAGCTTCCACACATACCAGACACATTCCCGCCTCACAGCCTCACGGTCCCCTCCACAACATCCCTGGCCTCCACTCAGCAGATGCCAGCACCACGCTCTCCTCCCCAACAATATACTGCTCCTACATACCCACTTGCTTCACTCTCACGTCTCATTTAGATCTGGATTCAGAGGTCAGGCTTCCCCTGACCACATGATATAAAATCCCCCCTTCCCAATCACCACCACGACTCCACAAACTTGCACACATTCCTCCTTCTCTGGTTTATTTTTCCCATAGCATTTATACTTTCTAACATATCCTATAACTTACTCATGGATTTTGTTAATGTGTTTCTCTCCCCTGCAACTAAAATGTAAATTCCATGAAGGCAGTGATTTCTACCCTTTTTGCTCACTGTGAGATGGCACCTAAAACAATACTTTACATACAGAAGGCTCTCAATTAAGGACCTGTTGAAAACTGTGTGGATCTATGTGGTCATTCCACAAGGATCTAAAAAATGCTGACTCAACTATTCAAATTCTATTAAAGGTATAAAAATTAGGGCCTTAAAGGGACCTAGACATTTCCTAATTCAACTACTCCATTTTTCAAACTAGGAAGCTTAGCCCCTAGCAAGTGAACTGACTTGCCTCAAGTCAGTGATGGAGTTTTGGAAAGAACCACAGCTCTCTCTTTAAAGCAGCGCTAGTCAAAGTATACAGACTCCTTCTGGTCTGCAGTGACACACACACACACACACACACACACACACACACACACACACACACGAAAATGACAAGAAAGGAAGTCAGGAAGAAAGGGAAAAAAAATCTAGTAAAAAAAACAAAAAGGTAGAACATCTGCAAATTTTTACAGCAATATACTGCTGCGGTTTTTCTTGTATTTTGCAAAGGTATTAATCTACATTAGAATGGCAAGTAAAAACAAACCCAAACTGGATTTTTATTCCTAATGTAGTCTAAACTAATGTAGTGCTAAACAGGAGTAACATTTCCTGTTAGTAAGCTGATTTTCCTTAGTTTTCCCATTATCGTTAGCCAGTGCACAGTTAAGAACTGGAATATTTTTAGTAGCCATCTAAGCCAGTATAAGAAATTCATTGGAAACCTGCACTGTTGGAATCCACTCTGAAATAATAAAGAGCTAATAAGACAAAATGCAGATTTCCTGTGAAGATAAGCTCTATATTTCAGACCTCATCATTACTAATAATATTAGAATCTTAACCAAGCAATCTAACTAAAGGAGAAACAATGTAATTGCAGGTCACCAACCTTAGATTTCAATATTTAGGCAAACTATCACCTAATTAGAGACAGTTCCAAATAGTACTTACACCATGGATAATGGTTCTTAAGAAAATAGGTCAGAGGTTAAATGTCATAAGATCATATAAAGTTTAACAAACAGAAAAACAAAATTATATGTAATAAACATATGTGGGGAATTGGGGTTAATTAAACATTTGGTTATATGCTAACAAAATTAATAATAATCAAAAAGGGACCGCATATGGCTTTCATTGGCAGGGGATGCAAACTAACATATACTTTAATTCTTAGATGAACATCAACTTTGTTTAGAATGTAGGAGTGATACTCATAAAATATATGGCTATCTTTACCTATAAAGAAAATTTCAAGGTTTTGTAGGTGTTTCTTTTTGTTAGTAGTGGCTTTCTTTTTTTTTTTTTTTCTAAGATAGTAGAGAAATAGAAAAAACGAAAGTCCACTGTAATTCATATTTTTGTGCCCAGTTATTTCAGAAACAAGTCAAAAAGCAAAGGGACATTTTATATAAAACAACCTTCAAACCAAATTCTTTTTCTTAAAAAAAAAAAAAAAAAAAGGACTATATAATTTTAAAGTGATTTCTAAGTACTTTAAAAACAAAAGTTACAGAAATTGAATATTTAGGTGGCATCCTCTATCTAGATCAGGGGTTGCTAAACTATGGCCTTAAATTAAGTTGTACTGACATACAACCATGCCCATTCACTGACAATTGTCTATGGTGGCTTTTGCTGATACAATGCCATTGAGTGGCTGTAACAGAGCCAGCATGGCCCACCAAGCCTAACACGTTAACAACCTGGCCCTTTACAGAATATGCTTGCCAACTCCTACTCTAGATTACCAAAATGCTGCAGAATGGGCATGACAATTCTTTTAATTACAGAAAAATCAATAGCATTTAAATTACAAAAAAAAAAAAAAAATCATTAACTGCTTTTATCTTGTCATTTCTCCTTTAGTGATAAAGGGATACTTTGAGTTAAGACACAATCATCTAATTGATTTAGTAGTATGCCCTCATTAAAGAAAAATCTGTGCATCTACCATGGTGCAACTACAAATTTGTACAAATGTTTTAAAGGGCAACTTAGTGGTAGCTGTTGAAATTTTTAATACATAGAAACTCTGACACCCAAAATTACTTTTGAGAATATATTTTATTGACATACTAGTGGCCCGGTGCATGGATTCGTGCATTGAAAGGAAATTAATTAGAAGAAAGATTCGTGCGGTAATTACGTTACTGCAAAAAATTACATGTCAAAATAGTATATGTAATATAGTATCATAAAATTAAAATACAAAGTATTTTAATATCACTATTTGCCCTTTCTCTATTATAGAAGTGTCAGAAATGAAAGAAAATTAGTAAAATGTATATGAAAATAACATATAAATTGATTAATAAACAATAACAACATGATATAAAAATAAAGACATGATATAAAAATAAAAACATGATATAAAAACAACATTGATAAAAACAATGATTGATAAATTGATTAATAAATAAACATGATGTAACAACAAAAAAGACATGATATAAAAACAACAAAAACATGATATAGAAAACAACATTGATAAAAACAATGACTGATAAATTGATTAAACTTATTCTAATATCTCCCTGTACACCACATTAAGAGTAAAAACTTTCAGAGTGTTTGATTAATTTCCCTTGTGATGAAGTATTTACAACTTTTACTTGAACGTCACATGCTCTTCAAACTCGAGAGAAAGCAACATATAACTGACCATGTCCAAAAACGGGTTCAGGTAGGAATATTCCTACTTTGACTAGAGTTTGTCCTTGTGATTTATTAATAGTCATCGCAAATGCTGGCATCACGGGAAACTGCCTTTGAATTAATTTAAATGGGAGGCCAGTGTCAGACGGATACAAATCAATTCTTGGAATCAGAACCACCTCTCCTGTAGATCCTGTTAATACTTTAGCTTCAATTATGTTAGGTCACAATCTTTAGATAATAAATCTAGTACCATTACAAAGACCCCATTTACTATTAAGATTTCTCAATAGCATGATGATTGCACCTACTTTCAATTTTAATTTATGACACAGCATTCCTGAAGGAGTAATATTATTAAGAAATTCAATGGAAAAATTTTCCTTTTTGGCATCATCTGTTGAATCAATGGAATCATCACTCAAATAGGTGTGAAAATCCCTTTGAACATTTTCCATTTTCCATACATGGACTATTTGGATTTTGTATTCCACATGGTCCATGTACCATATTTGATTTTACAATTTGAAAAAGTCGAGGACGCTGGTCTTCATCCAGAATTCCGCCTTAACTATACAGTCAATGTCATCTTCCATTCATAATTTGGATTCACTGTCTAATATCAATAATATGTGAGCGTGAGGCAGTCCGCACTTCTGAAATTTGATGGTATGAATTTTAGCCATTACTTTGTCAAATAAATCAAATTTACATATCTCATTTAAGAGAGCATTCAGCTTAATATTAAAAACCCTGATACGTTGTGCCAATAGTTGGTCTTCAGATACATTATGGCATTGCATGCGATTGGCGCCAGCAAGAGCTTTATATGTATTATGCATGCACGAGTCAACGTTTATTTTTAAATTGCCAGTGCGTGTCATATGTACCGGCCTGTCGGTCAGTCAGTTGAACTGGTCAGACAAACGGTAGGTCACTTAGCCTTTTATATATATAGATATTTGTAAGATCTATATTATACACTGTATAATGTGTTTTAAGATGTATGTATTATATAGTATACAATATTGTATGTATTATAAAATAAACTCTGTAGAATGAACATTATATAAGTATACATATAGACAAGAAAAATATCTGGAAGGACACATTCAACTTGTTAACAGAAGGAATTCCAGGAGAGAAGAATGGTGGAAAGAGATAGTAGATTCTTGTGTTGCATTTTATTATGGAGTCACATTGCAGATATACTTAAACGTATGCAAATTCTATAATGTAGGCAGGGGACAGGGAGAGAGAATAAATATAAATGAATGAGAATTAAAATGCTTCCAGCAATTCTTCCTGTTAGTCTCCTCCAAGACCACTGCACAGAGAGAACATAAGATGGGAGAAGTCAATGTGCTGCTAACTCAGCCTGCCTCAGACCCCAGGAGCCTCTCTGGGCTTGCACACTTCCCCACACTGACTATAGAGCCATGTTTAACTGTGTATTATTTTTGTACAAGACTTAAACACAAGCCGCCTACTTTACCTACTGCTTAATTAAGGAAATTGTGATCTGTTCCAGTGCTGGAGGAAAACCAGTAGTGTTACACTTGCCGAAGGAGAACATGTGGGTTTCCAACATAATATAATCCCAGGAGGAATTTTCAAGGAAAGATTAAATATAATTTTCATCTTAAAGGCTGAGTATAATAACGAACTTCCTCTTAAGATACAACTCCATTGCTGTACTGTGTTCCTTTTCTGCAACGATCATGTATTATAACTTTCGTTGTATTAAAAACATAGAAAATCATGAAAAATGTTTTGCATCTATAGTATACATCTTTTTTAAAAAATCTTGAAACCTACCTGCTTACCAGTGAAACCCTGACAAATAACCTTTGTATTTTTATCAACGTAGAGATGTTTCCGGGAAGCTAGATAGGCACAATGCCGAATTCCATTCTGTTGCACTGAAAAGTAAAGCAAATATGATAATTATAATTTTTCCAAACTTCTGGATCATCAATTGAACTTGGTGACAAAAAAAAAAAATCCCCTAATACAGGAGCTATCTTGTGATCATGGCACTATAAATGTCACATTTTAGATTTGATAAACAATAAAAAAAAAAAAAGACACTGTTCTGTTTTCCAGAATTCCCCTTTACTGAGAACCTCTATCTCACAGCTTTTTCTGAGCTGACAAAGAAAAACTCAAGTTTATAATTTTCAGTCCTCAAAAAGAAAACAGGCTGAAAGACAAATGGCTCAAACTAAATCCAGGGACTGAAATCCAGGTGTCTCTCCCACCTAATAATGTTTACTAGACAGCCACATGTTTCCCCATGGGACCCAACCTTGTTAAGCCCAAAATCTATCAACAACAGGTGAGATAAGAGTAAAACTTTGTCATAACTCTGTATCTCATTCCCCAATAATACATTAAATGTTAACATTAAATATTAACATCAAATGCTAAGTTTTAGAATAAAACTTATCTAAAAATAGAATCCAATGTTAAGTCATAGAATTAAACATCTAAAATAATCCGGTTACTTCATTTAAACTCTTCGAATATAACACTCAAGACCTTACATATAAAAAAAATAGAGAAAATAAAATAGGAAAAGTAGATGTGGGAGAAACATTTTTAAAGAAGTTATTTTCAGCAACCTATCTATCTCAACAAAACTGAGAAACCTATGTAGTTACTAAAGCCAATTCCCCATATTTCAAAAACCAACAGAAAGTAGAGATCAGATGAATTAAAATTGTGGGCTACTTCTGACTACCTTTAAACCCCCATTCAAGCCCCAAACTACGGTCTCTGTGGCCCACTGTCCTTTCAAAGTGCTTGGCTGTCCACCTACAACTGAGGTAGTCAAGAAAAGCTAGCCCCAGAAAGAACATCTTATCACGCCAGGTTCCACGCCATGCTCTTCGTCTTGAATCACTGCCTCATAGCTCTCCTAAATCCTCGGACCTTAGGTTCCATAACTTATCTGCTTCTGGCCCTCTGAGCACCCTCTGTGTCATCTCAACTCCCATGCTGAGCACAGCTTCTAATACTTTAAATTCTGGAGTCCCATAGACCTCCAGATGAGAGACAGGCCCATGTCTCCCTACCAACCAGGAAAGGAGTCTTCTGTGTGTACACAGACCTGCTGGATAACAAACAGCTGCATTCTTGAACTAGATTATGCTGAGCAAAGGGCCATGAGGGACACTGAGGGTCAAGTCCTGGCATACTGGGCACAGCCAAGCAGCTGAACCTGGGCCAGTAGACACTACAACAGGAATCTATGGCCTAAGAACCCACCCTAGCCAGTGCTGTCACTCAAGACCCATTCTTGTCCTTAGCTGCCAATTGTCCTAGCTGGATACCACAATCCTCTGGAAGAGCTGCGCCCTTTCCTCCCCTGCTGCTCTTCCTGGCAGAATCTGCTCCAGCAGCCCCAGCTCCCCATTCCTGGAATCTCCAATAAATAGTCCATCTATCTGGAATTTTCAGGCAGGAAAGTAGATTTGATTAACAATCAAATGATAAAATTAGAATACCTGGAGCCATACTTGCTAAAAGGAAATACTTGCTTTTTGAAGGTAAAGTCTTGTCCTCCACATGTTCTCTTATACCCACTCACTTAGGAAAGGAGACATCAGACAGTTAATGTCTTCTTCTACAGAGGAGGATAATGTTTGCCCCCTCTCATCCTGAGAAAAGACAGGTCTGCCTATGTACATAAACATGATCTCAATACCAGAACAACTACGACTACTACCTTCTCTTACTCCATCTCCTACTCCGGACCTTCTAGATATTCTCTATGGAGCTCAGGCTTCATAACACCACATGGCTGGTGCTCATAAAAACTGCTTTGAAAGTGTGATGAATAGCAGCTCCCCTTCCAGTCTCCTAGCCCTTAGTTATTGCTCAGCCTGTGCAATGACTCTGCTATTCTATAGGATCTAGTGAAGGGGATCTTGGGAGAGCTATCTTGCATACGTGTGGGTATGTGTGTATGTATGCATGCGAGCCCCCCATCTATTATATCAGCCCAGGCTCCTCAGACCTAGTTTCAGGTAAGCTAGAACTAACAGACTATCACTGGGAGCCAACCCAAAAATACATGTTCAAAGATAAGGAAATGAAATTCCTAACCACATTTTGTCCTGACAAGAAACCTAGATGATGCCAGACAAGATAACGTTGGTACTGAAATGAGAGGATGCTGGAATATCAAGCAATACCCAGTCCCTGGGATTATTATGATCATTCATTTATTCAATCAATATTTGAGGAGAACCTATGCCAAGCCACAATGCTGAGTATCAAGAATTAAGTGCCAAGTAAGAGAATCTTGGCCCTCAAAAAAACCCACAATCCATCTGAACTGACATAAAGTGGGCCACAACTGCACAGCGTGAAAAGTACTGTTGTAGGCCTTGGGCATTTGGGGTAAACTCTCCTATCCCAAGTAAATCTGTGGGGGGAGAGGAGAAGTGGGGAGACCCAGGGATAGAGAGAGGGTAGAGTTAAGGAATGGAATCCTCATTGGGGCTACCTCCAAATTGAGCCCTGGGCTGCCAGCAATTCATTCCTAAAATCTGACACTTGACCTCCCACCTTCTAAAAAAAAAAGTGGTTTGTGTTCCTGGCCATGGCTATAATCCCTCAGGAACTAAAAACTCTCTTCACCTCTGCCCTAGTGCTGGCCCATGTATGCCCTATGTTCTAGGGCATATAATACATGCAAATATTAGTACCCTATGTTACCTGTCAGGTACTAGGAATTCAGGACCCCATGCCATCCAAACTGATACCTGCACCTGCACCGTAGGGATAAACTAGTCACAGGAGGTCCTAGGTAAGGAATCACTGCTCTAGAATATGTGGATCAACTGAATGAGAAATGATGGCAATCAAAGTGGCCTCTGAACCCCAGAAAAAAACCTTGAGGTGCCCCAGCAAGGCACAATGGTGATTCTACAATCACCATTAGGGTGTTTTACCCTAATGAAATTCTTAGTGTACTAGATAACATATAATACTAATGCCACACACTGTATGAGGATGGGTGTGTGAATTTTGTTACTTTCTTTACTACATTATATCTAAGTAGAATTATTTTCTGGTTAAATTTATTTTTAGATTATTTCAAGTACCATCTAAATATTTTTAGAACTTCTCACCGTAAATCCCTGAGTGTAAGAACCATGTCTTATACACCATGGTAAGTGCAGGTGCATGGAAAATGTTTGAATTTTAGGACAAGACGCAGGGTCTGCAAAAGAAACACTATATCAAGCAAAATGTCCTAAATTCCACCTCTTTTTGTGTGATTTGAAAATATAAAGATCGGAGGTTTCTCTAAAATCTGTAGACATTACACAGAAATCCAGCCCTAAGTACTACTAGCTGTCCTCAACACTGTATCAATCTAGTACAAATTCCATGCTAACCTTTTTCTTTAACAAATGAAATCCAGGAGCAGTCATGTAATCCTGAAGAAAGAGCTTAGAGCAAAACATACCACAGGCAGAGTGAAAGCAGTGACAGACCAAGGGAATGTTTTCATAACATGTTGACAAGAAATTAACCTTAGCAACATGAAACACCAACAAGAAGAGACCAAAAGCCTGACAGAACAATGAATAAAGGCCACAAACAAGAAAGACAACTGAAGGCAGAAAAATGTTAAATCAAATATTAGGAGACACCTGACTTTACTAATATTAAGAAAATGAGCATTTTTAACTAAACACCAGGGCGGCAGGAAGGCCTGAGGCTGGCCGCCAGGAAGAATTTCCCAATGGTGAAGGCTGTAGCTGCTGCACCTTGGGCCCCCTCCAGGGAAAGTTTGGAGTCGCCTTCTCTTCAGGTTCTTACAAACTGGCCAGCCTAACCTTGGGACTGAGTCCCAGGAGCAGCTGAGAACACAGTCCCAGGAATCAAACAGACTGAGTGTGTGTGTGCTCAGCGGCTCACCAGCCATGTGACCTGGGGGGAAGTCTTCTGATCTCCCTTAGCCTCAGTCTTCCCATCTGTAAATGGAATAACAGCTGCCCACAAGGATGCTGTGATGTTGATATGAGATGATGACTATAACTGGGTAGCAAAATGACTGGTATACTCCCAAAAGTGGATTCACATGCGATGTGAGCACAGATGTAAACGATCTTCTAAAAAGAGCATATACTGTATAATTCACATTTTAAAGTAAGTTCAACTAGAATGTTTTATATATGTCTTCATGCATATCCTATAAATGTTTGTATGTAAATATACTAATCCATATCTATATATAATGTGTATGTGTATAACGTGTAAACTTTTAATATATGAAACATTTTAAAGGTGCAGCCGCATATGTAACAATAATGATAATGTGATGTACCTCATGTGCAATTTGGAAATTAAGTGAATTCATAATATGTAGAGCATGTAACATAATGCCTAAGGAAAAGCAAATGCTATTTCACTATTAGCTATTTATTATCATTTTTATTACTAATGCAGAATGAGAAGACCAAACTGCTCTGAGGTGTTCATTGTGCCAGGTTATCTGCCGGGTACTAGGGACTCAGGCCCTCCCCACATGAAGTCTGTACAAAAGCTAAACATTAAACTAAGAAACACAAAACTACGAAAGTGCAAAACGTAACAAAGGCGATGAAGGAAAGGAACTGAGAAATGGGAGAGAGATGTGCTTGCAACAGGGGTTGCAAATTTGTATCAGTCAGCCACAAGCTGAGTCCTCTTCCACATAGAGGGCAACCACATCCTTTACAAGATGGCTGCAGGATTAATGAAGCTATGGCCAAAGAGCACCTACCCAGATCTGACTCAAATCACAGTACCATGTTCCTAACCATCATCTGAGACTCTGTTCATCAAAATACTCCTCCTGCAACTCACCTCTCAAACTGTGTCCTTGTTACTCATTTATTCATGCACATACTCATGAATTTAACAAATGTAACATTTATTAGGAATACTAGAGGCCCGATGCATGAAATTCGTGCACAAGGGGTTCCGCCCTCACAGCCCTGGCTTTGTCCTTAAGATAGTCCGGAAGGACAACGAGAGGACATCTGGAAGATCGTTCGGCTATCTGGTCTAATTAGCATATTATGCTTTTATTATTACAGATACATTATGCTTATTTATTGCGTATGTATTACATTTGCATGATATACATTACAATACAGCTATCATGCTCCCTACCCATAGGACAGGGGTGGAGAATGTCCAACCTGTGGGCCATACAAGGCCCACAAAATCATCTCATCTGGCCCTGCCAAGGCATTAGGGGTGAGTTAATTAAATGTTTGACCAACTATAGCAGACTAATTTTTAAGGTGATAATTTTGTATGGCCTGCAAATGATGTTATAAATATCCAAATGGCCTCTGACAGAAAAAAGGTTCCCCACCCCTGCCACAGAACCTTAAAATATAGCAGAGTAGCTCAGCAGCCACTTCCAAACCCCAAACAATCCACTATTCAAATTCAAAATTATATGTTCATTTAATAGTTACTTACAAATCAAGCTTAGCTATAAGTACCTTATCTCATCAAATCTAAAACACCACTGCATTTTAAGAAGGACTATTAAGTACTAGAAAGAGAAATGCTGCCAATTTATTACAAGAATCCATCAATGATAAGATACATCCCAATTTTAGAAATGTTATAATCTTAAAAAAATTAAAAATGTGGGTCTACAGCAATGAAATGCCTGTCTTTTGGCGACACGAAAGTGTTCCCCTGTACTTACAGAAATTACTTCGCTCATCCCCAATTATGTTTTTATGGAAGAACAAGCTTGATGTGAGAAAACTCAAATCAGTTTTTCATGGCTACATCAGTGCATTTACATCAAGGCCATCATGTAGTTTTGAAATAAAGAGTTGTTTGTTAGTTGCAATGGCCACAGATACTAGTATCTGAAACATCACTGTTGAGGGTCTCCTTTTCCCTAAATGTTTTCCTGATTCCAAAACCTCTAGATGTTTTCCTGATTCCAAAACCAGGTCCATACAACTTGGTAAACACATGGGAAAGGCAGGTGGCACCTCTGAACAGGACAGTCAATAATCTTCTCAACAAACCAGAGACTGCAAAATAAATAAATAAAATAAATAAATACTTCATATAAGGAGGCTCAGCCTTATTGGTTGGTGTGTCATCCAGTGCACAGAAAGGTCACAGGTTCAATTGATTTCTAGTCAGGGCACACACTCAGATTACAGGTTCCATACCTGGTCAGGTTGTTTGCAGGAAGCAACTGATTGGTGTTTCTCTCTCTCTCTCTCTCCCTCCCTCTCTCTCATACAATATCACACAGCACAGCATGTATTAGTGGAAAGGACACTGCAGAGTTAAACGACTGACTGGCATTCTAGTACCTTTCTGATATTGGCTAGGAAACATACTTGGTTTATTTCTTCATTTGCCAAACAAAGGTACGGAATTGTAATGTTCACTTTCTCGCATTAAAACACCATAATTCTCAGGTTCAAAAATACTGGCTCATCTTCCCTATTTCTTATAAAAGACCCAACTTATAGGAACTCCTGGGCTTAGGTTTAAAATGACACTGATTGCTTTATACTTCTTGAAAAACTTTACTCAACTTCAAAGGTGCTTATAAAACCCTTAAACTTTCTTCTGGAAAGCCTTCCTTATTTTTCGTTTTATTTTCTCTCCCACTTCAACTAAATAATCTCCCTTTATTCAAAAGCTATAAAACTGGGTTTTTCCACTCAGGAATTTCTGAACATTCCAAGCTGCCCCCAACAGAACTCTGGAAGGCATCTACTAGTGTTTGAGGTTTTTTTCCTAACTCAAACCAAAATTGCAACACTTATGACCTTCCGCACAAAACGTACCATCAACTAAAACTTAATAAAGGGGATGAAATTCCCTAGCATTCCTAGTTTTATTACTAACCTCAGAGCCTAGGTTGTGACTACCTTTTAAAAACAAAGTTTGCATGGTATTGTTGTGGGTGCTGTTTTTCTAGTGGGAGCAAAAGTGGGCTTAGAAATGTGGCATGAGGAAGAGAAGATCTAGGGGATTTAGAGATTTTCATACATTAAAAACTGTAGTCTGTAACCCCCCTAGCATAGGAGATAATTTGGTTTAAGTATTTTTTGTTGTTTTTTTTTATTTTATTAATTTCAGAGAGCAAGGGAGAAACAGAAACATCGGTGAGAAAGAAACATCGGTTGGCTGCCTCCTGCACGCCCCCTACTGTGGATGGAGCCCTCAACCCAGATACGTGCCCTGTCAGGGAATCGAACTGGTGACCTTTTGGTGCATGGATCAACGCTCAACTGAGCCACACCGGACAGGCAGAGATAATTTGGTTTAGATCTCAGACCTCTCAGACCCTTAATTAACAGGTTGATCACATGACTAGGGTTAACTAAAGACCACTCCAGCAACAGAAAGCTAAACTAGATCATCTCTTAAGGCCTCATGGTCCTTCAAGTCTAGGAAAAAAGAACTTTCAGTTCTGTGAGAGGAAGATTGCTAACTGTTGCTAAGGTTGGATCAAGGATCCTGATCTTTTTTAGACATTCTTCCTTTCTTCTCTAGACTCTCCTCCGACTAAGACAGCAGGCTAGAATTTTTTAGAAACTCAGAGGAGCAAAGACCCCAGGAGATAAAGATATAGGTATAACTAATTTCTTTTTTTCCTTCTGCCTACACCTTCAACTGTTCTTTAAATTATACCATAAGAATCTCCAGAAAACTTTCCCAAAGAAACCCAATCTTTTCCTACCTGCCAATGTTATGCCAGACCTTTGTCCTCAAGTGATCTGGTAACTAAGTGTGGTTATTGCGCACACATCCATCCCTATGCACTTTTAAAATGTAATCTTCTTAAAAAAATGAATCGTCTCATCCAATATTCAGTACAAACAGAATTAGAAGTAAAACACAGGAAGAGGAGGAAATACCTTACTTAATTTGTATTCCAGCCTAGGTGCTTTATATAAACTGCTTCATTCATTCCGCACAATGACCCCAGATCATCCTGTATGTCACCATTCCTAGGATGCACCTTTTTAACGTGTCTTAAATCAGGATGCATATGACAGCTGATGGTGTGTCACAATTTTAATTAGTGATCATTTTCCACTGTTAATAGTAGACAAAACAACGGTGCATTTTACAAACGATGATGTCTCCGATTTGCTAAAATATGTTATTATTTTCATGGGACTTGAAACAGAATTTGAAAAACAGATTTACTGGTAGAAGTGCCCGAGGTTATTACACAGACTGTAAGGGACCCGCCAGACTTCAAACCTTGATGTGGCTGATTCCAAAGTCTCTTCCTACACAACCTCCCTAAAAACACAGAGACTTTGAACGCGGCAAGAATTTCCAACAGTCAGCGCTACTCAAAGGCTAGGAACCCTGGGTACTAAGTTTTCAGAAACGGAGGGTTCACCCCGCCTGGCGCAGACAGGGCAAATAAGCTGGTTAAGGTCCCAGCCAACCCTACGCTTCTAGACGTCTTCTGGGCTCTGCTGCCTCTGGGTGCAGAACCCACTTCTTTGCTGAGCCTACAATCTACATTGAGGACATTTAGAAATGTAGGGCCCTTCTGTACAAGGGACAGCCTCGGCCCCCAATTTCCTAAGACATACCTCCCCTACCTCTAACCCTGACGCTCATTCACCCTCCCACCTCCTCATTCTGGACCACCTCGCTTCTCACTCCTACCAGGCCAATCTGGATGCCCACCCCATCCTGCCACTCATCACCGCGGGCGGGGCAAGAGCAAGCCCCCAGGTCTGCCAGGCTCCCTGGCTCAGCCACCCTACCTGCTCCCCCACCAGCAGCCTAAGTCATGCCTCCGCCCCACACACCCAGCAAGGTTCCCTGCACCCCACAGGATCCCCGCTTCCGCCCACACATCCAGCAAGGTTCCCTTCAACCCAGAGGGTCCTGCCTCCGCCCACACATCCAGCAAGGTTCCCTCCACCCCAGAGGGTCCCTGCCTCCGCCCACATATCCAGCAGGTTCCCTGCACCCCAGAGGGTCCCTGCTTCCGCCCACACATCCAGCAAGATTTCCTGCACCCCAGAGGGTCCCCGACATGCGGCCGGACTCTCGCGGCTCCCGGGCCCTGGCCGAGTCCGGCCCCGGAGGGCCCGGAGCGGTCTGCAGGACGACACGGGCCGCCGGGCCAGGAGCTCGCGGGGCTGGAGGAGAAAGTCCCGGCCGGACTCACAGAGGAAGGAACGCGACAGGAGGCGGGCGGCGGCGAGCCCACTGCTCCCGGAGGCCATGGTCGCGGCGGCAGCGGCGGCAGCCCGGCTGCGGTCACCACCAATGACACTCGCAGGCCCCCGGGACCTGTCAGAGGCCGCGGCCTGGGCAGGAGGGGTGGCCAGAGCGAGTGCCTGAATGGATTACCCCAGTAAGATCTCTTCACCGAACACTGGGGGTCGCAGGTGGAGGAGAAAAGAATAGTTGCCTTAACAGAGCAGTGAACAATAACTTGGCTCTCCGCCGGAAATGTGGGTTTGATTCAACATTAATTACTACGGCAGCTTAGGAAAAACCACACGCGAGGCTGGTCGGCGCGTGGCATTGTGGGGAATGTAGTCTTTTGAGGGCGGCGACTCGTTTGTAGTTTAAGCGGGACAGGTGGGAAGGAAGTCACACTCCGGAGATGAGGTGGCGAAAGGAGTGAGGACACAGTGAGGCGGGGTGCGAAGAGCAGTGCAGAACTTCCCGCGGCCGTGGGCCATTCTGCACCTCATTTTCCTCGTCTGGCACATGGAGAGGATAACACTCCACACCGCCTTGCGAGGGCCTGGAAGAATTACCAGTGGTAACAAGATAGTGTCCAGGGAGGGTAAGGACAAGAAAGACCGAAAGCTACTTTACTGACACTTAATTTCTTGGAATGTGGATCTTTTGGTAAAACAAGCTATCATACATAAAACCCTGGACTAGCCCTAAGTGAATGAGCGCCTGCCTCTCCCCTGGGGATCCTGGGGACTGAAGTTATAGGTCAAATGTGGCCTCTCCCGCTTTGCACTAGCCCAGTGGTCGGCAAACTCATTAGTCAACAGAGCCAAGTATCAACAGTACAAGGACTGAAATTTCTTTTGAGAGCCGAAAACCGACTTCTGCGCATGGGCCACAAAGTTTAAATCTCAATGTAAGAGCGCGCCTGCACGTGGTATTTTGTGAAAGAGCCACACTCAAGGGGCCAAAGAGCCGCATGTGGCTTGCGAGCCACGGTTTGCCGACCACTGCACTAACCCATGGATCACTCCTCAGTAAGAGCTTTAGGAGGAACCTCGGAGAGTCCCAGAGTCAAAGGGTAAACAAGAGATGAAGTAATCCACCTCCCTGCCTCCAGTTGTGCCCCTGAAGTTGCTCATTATCATCAATGAAATTATAATCCTGAGTCACCTAAATAGTTATTATAATCTGCACTGAGCTGTCATGTATGAGTGGAATTGTCCAAGCTGATTGCCCAATATGTCCTCTACTAGAGGCCTGGTGCACGAATTTGTGCACAGGTGGGATCCCTCTGGGTGGCCTGCAGGGATCCGGCGGAAACCCGCAGTCCAATGCCACCTGCAGCTCCTACTTGCTGCTCCCACTCATCCTGGCCCCACTGCACCTGCCACGGGCTCATGCCCAATCAGTCCTGATCGGGAGAGGCTCAGACTGCCACAGCAGTGCTTGCCAGCTGTGAGCCCTGAGTCTGGTCCTCCAAGGGGAGTGGCCTACAGGATGGGGCTGAAACTGGCTCTCCAACATCCCCCGAGGGGTCCCGGATTGCAAGAGGGTGCAGGCCAGGCAGAGGGACCCCACTGGTGCACGATCGGGGGAGGGGGGGCCTCCAGAGCGTGTCTGGCCCCATCTCACCCAGTCCCAATAGGCTGGACCCCAGCAGCAAGCTAACCTACCAGTCAGAGTGTCTGCCCTCTGGTGGTCAGTGCACATCATAGCAAGCAATTGAGCGGCCTTAGCATATCATTAGCATATTATGCTTTGATTGGTTAAACAGTCAACAAGTCACCAGACGACTGGACATTTAGCATATTAGGCTTTTATTATATAGGATGATACAGGTATCTTCATTCCCAGGTTGGGTTTGGCTGCACACAAACCCTCCCTCATCTAAAGGATCATGTCCTTGTGATCATTTAAATCCTGTCAGTGGTTTCCAAGTAGGCCCAGTATGATGATTTATTTTAAATAGCAAAGTTTTTCCAAAGCCTTCACATGATAATAGTTATGTTTTCAGTTTCACTTAATTGGTAAAAATGAATGATGACAAAAAGTGTAATTTTGGTACAATTTTAATGAATTATTTCCATAAGGACAGGGATTTTTGTTTCTTTTGTATACTAATGTCTCCCCAACACCTAGAACACTACTTGGCACAGAGGGAGAACCTATTTGTTGAATTGAACTGAATTGATTTATAGGAGAGATAGCATATACATTTGTTTGTTGAATCTACACACAATGTTTGATGATACTTCAATCCCTCATAACTACACCTCCACTGCAATTCCATAGATCATTGGTGACACGCTATTGCACTAGACTGTACCTATACCATTCATCTCTATATGCAGACTAGAGGCCCAGTGCACAAAATTCAGGGTCCCTGTAGCTGCTGGCTGCTAGCTGGGGCCTCCCTTCCTCCGGCTGCCAGCCAGGGCCTCCCTTCGCACCCACCTTGGCCTGGTGTGCCCGCTCACCTGCTCCACCATCCCGCCGTGGTCCCACTCTCGTCGGGGCCCATCGTGGCCGGCAGTGCTTCCACTGCCGCCCGCTGCCAGTGACACATCGCTGACACCCACCATGTTCCACGCCACCCCCTGGTGATCAGCACACATCTTAACTCCTGGTAGGTCAAACTCACACCCATGGGGACAATTTGCATATTAGCCTTTTATTATATAGGATGGCTTTTAGAGTCAGGCAGACCTGGATTCAAATTCCAATTCTGCAACTAGCTATACAACCTGTGGGTCTCAGGTTTTCTCACTGAGATGGGGGTGAAGATCCCTAATTCATAATAGTGTTGTGAGCAGTTAATGCATTAATATGTAAAGTCCTTAGTACCTTGTAAACATTTAGTAAATGACAGTTTTTTATCATTAAAGATAACTTTCTGCTTTGCATGGTGTAAAGATAGAACAAAAGGCCTTTCTTTTTCTTTTCTGTGGCTTTCCACAATTTATGAGAAGCACATGGTAATTAAAACACAAGCTTGTTAGCTCTTCTGATTCAAACAGCCCCTCTGTTCAAACTGCAAGACAAGATAAGCTACTCTCAAGGCTACATACTTGCTTGCCTCTCCTCCCTGCTGTTTTCATAACTCTGGAATAATTTGAACCAAGAAATCTCTAGTTAGTAGAAAGTTCCCTTCCCCCGTCCCCTTCAAACAAATCTCTTTTGAACTCTTCATGTTACAGACCAAAGAAATACCAAGCATGCTTCCTAGAGAAAGGGAGGGACCCCGTTTATTAACACTAGTGGACTCCGGGAATAATTTCCAAATCAGAGTGAAGAAACATGCAGAGGGCCTGTCTATATATATCCCGCTGGGGTCTTTGTCTTGCAGATATGCCCCCTGCCCCCTTCGTGGCCCTGCAGGAAGGCCCCCAGGTGTCAGGCCACATCTGATGGTCCGTCCTGGCACCAACATAACCACCCTCCCCCCACACCCAGGGCAGTGCATTGTTCACAGTTCCATGGCCTCTGCATTTAGATAACAAGTTCTGCAAGACCAGTTTCCTCCTCATTCATAACTTTTTCTCTAAGCATGTTTTACAGGCTTGGAAAAAATACTGATAAGACACCTCCCTAGGACAGCTGCCTGGACTGCCTCCTAAAAAGCAAACAAACTTTTCAAGACAACCCCCTGATATCTGTTCTAATTCAGCCCAGGGTTCTCCTCACTTCCTGGTTGCTTAGCAACAGCCAAGGCTTAAAAGGGGAAGCTGCCCTTTGTTTTCTTGCCTTGTATTGGTTAGCAATACTTGGTCCTTTTGAAGCATCCATCTTATATAAAAACTGCTGTTTGAAATTTTAACCCTGCTATTTGGCTTCTGTAAATGCTTGCTTGCTTGCTTAAATAATAAGGAAAATAAGACTACTCCCACTTCAGAGAGGCCATTAAACCTTCCCCAGATGAAATTATCAGTGCTGGCACCAGCCAGGCCTTTGGTTGAGGTCTCAAGGCCCCAGCTCATAGAGGCTCTTTAAGAACTTGCAAAGGAGGCCAGAAACACCCCATATTTGGGAGACAAAGAAGGTAAAAACATATAAATAGGGAAAGTTCCTCCATGTTGGGGCCCAGAATTTGAAAGACATTTTCCTCTGGACCCGCGCGTAATAAAGTGTGACTCCAAACTCTCTGAGCATTGCTTGATTTATTCCGCTTCTCTGTAACACTTTCCCTTCATGGAAAGTAAAATAAACTTCCTCTCTGCATCTCTTCTTTTAGTTTGAATTCTTTCACAGCCCTCCTCACCAGCCAAACCATAACACATAGCAGGGTGATGTCTTAAAGTTTTTACTGCTGTCGTAACCAGATGTGAAATAGGACATTTCCATTTGTCTCAAAACCTTGGCTAAAGCCCCAACACTGAGGGCACAGGCCATAAGTACCTGCACATTCTAAGAAGCTACTGCTGGGTGGCTCATCAACCATAGAAATTCATTTCTCACAGTTTGGAGGCTGTTAAGTGCAAGATAGGGTGTCAGCGTGGCCAGGTTCTGGTGAGAGCCCCCTTCTGAGATGCAGGCCTGCTGTCTTCTTATATCCTCATGCAGAAAGAGGGCGAGAGGGCTCTCTGGAGTCCCCTCTATGAGGGCACTAATCCCATTCATGGGGATATCACCCTCCTGACCTAATTACCTCTCAAAAGCCCCACCTCCTGATACCATCACATTGGGGTTCAAGATGTCAACATATGAATTTGGTGGAGAAACAATCATTCAGTTCATGCCATGTAGACCAGGATCTGCCAGCTTCTTTCTAGGGGGAGGGAGGGAGCGGGAAGCCAAACACACCTGCATTCTACAGGGGGAACTAACAGCTCCATCCCCAGGGATACAGCACACTTGAAATGTATTGTATCCCAGAGAGGCTAGGGCCTCTGGGGCTGAGGAGCCAGCCTAAGCCCTCAGGCAGAACAGCAGGCAGCACTAATCACTTCACGAAACAAATGAAGGGAAGAGGGAGCTTGTTTCCTTGGCCTTATTTATGGAAGATGATACAACACAAATCAGAAACACTTAACCTTAGACAAGGCCTCAGCTTCTGGGAAACTGTGATAAGAGGTGAGTCAGAAAGTCTGGGGATTATGTTAATCGGAAGGGCTGCTTCCAAGACGGAATCACACAGCGTGATTCTGAGAGGGAACCAGCTAACACCACAGTGATGTGAGCAGAGGCAGGCTCTTTCCCTCTCCCCTTAGGGGCCGACACTGCTGGTTCGGCTGCCTTCCCTAAAGATTGAGGGCAAAGAGGTTCTGAAATGCATTTACAGGGCCCCCCTCAAAGCCCATTGCAGTTCTTGGAGTGATTGATCCACTCAGCACCTCTGAAGGGAAGGTTTCATTTTCATTGGTCCCCTTACAGGAATGTCAAGAGCTTTGGTCTCTCCTTTAGAAGAAATGGTTCCTAAATATAATTTCTTTTCCACATAATCCAGCCCTGTGGAAGATTTGGTCCCCTAAGAAGGAGACTGAATACTCTATGCAAGAGTACCCATGCGCTAACACCTGTAGAAGGAAAGGGAAGAGAGCAAGATTGCCAAAGAGGGGGAGAGGTCCAGCTGCAATGTACACCCAATGACAGTCTTGGCCAATGCCCTTCAGAAATGCTCTGAACTGGGCAAGAAGGTCAGGCCTCTATACCCCTGCATGGATTATCCTTGGGTGTGAGCAGCCCTGAGAGGGACATGATTGTGCATCCAGGAAATTCCTAAAGGAGGAGGGAGGGGAGACAGCTGAAGGTAGCATCATAGTTTCTACCAGATGTCCCTTCCAGGAGAAAGGCGGATGACAAAGCAAGAGTCCTCAGCAAAACCATAAAGAAGACAGCTTGGTTTGGGTGTCCCTCCTTCCTCACTCTGTGACCCTCTCCTTTTGAAGGCTGACTCCTTCCTTTGTCCCCAGGTAGCCAGTGCTCTCCTGCTGACCAGCGCTGGGTCCAGCCATTCCCTCACCACCTCTAAGAACTTCTGCAGACCTTCGCCTCGTTTCTCAGGGCAATGCTGTCTCCTAGGGAACAGATACGCTAGGACTTTGGCCTTATTTTGGAGACAGCCTTTCTCAAATTACATTATTACATCTTGCATTTTAACAGAAATTGCCAAGGTCTTCACATAAATTAATGATTCACGTTGAGAAATGACATGTCTTAGGTCATATATATTCATAATGGAAGCCATCAGGGATTATCACCCACATCTCTTAACATGTGGGCTCAGCTCTGACTCAGAGCAGTGGTTGGATCCAACAGGAACCACTGTGGCTCCGTGATGGGTCTTCAGAATCTCCCGCCAAGTGAGACATCTCAGGGATTTGTATTTTTCAAATGCTCCCCAGCTGATGATCCTCAAGCAGCCCCTGCTTTTGACCAGTAGTTCTGAGGGGTTCAACGTTAAAGCCTTGATTATCTCCTTATGCTGTTGTACATGCCAGCCAGTGCTGAGGATAACAAACTGTTGCAAATAGACAGAATGTTTCAAACTATTTACCAATTGGGAAACCAATGAGAAATTAGCTCAGTCATGTTGGGTTGGTCTCTCTTTGTCTTTGCACACCCCTCCCCCGACCCCTTTCCCCCAGGATATATAGTTACCAAGAGGATGAGAAAGAAGAGAGACAAGTTTTTAGTTTTTCAGAAAAAAAAAAAAAATCACAAAAAAAACCAACAACATTTATTTTGGCTCTGGCAGGTGTGGCCCAGTTAGTTGGAGCATCGTCCTGTACACCAAAAGGTTTCCAGTTTGATTCCAGGTCAGGGTACATACCCAGGTTGTGGGTTCCAATCCCAGTCAGGGGATGTGCGGGAGGCAACCGATCAATGTTTCTCTCTCACATGCATGTTTCACTCTCTCTCTCCCCCTTCCTCACTCTTAAAATGAATAAAATTAAATAATAATATTAATTTATTTTGAAAGAATTATAGATTCAAAGGCAGTGCAATGATAGTTTGAGAGATGGAGAATGCTTTGTTACCTCTAACTGGTGGCGAAACTTTGCCGGAGGCAAAGACCAACAAGTAGTTAGCATAATAAATTCGAGAGGTCCTCAGAAGGCTGATGGACCTTGGGCTTTAGCAAGGGCTAAAAGCTATGCACCGATTGTTCTATTGAGACAATGGTGGCTCAGGGCAATCCCCTAACCTGATAATCCTTTATTGTTTATCAGACCTTACCATTGATGTCTGTTTGCTTTGCTAAAGGGCAAATATATATTCCAGTAAATAAAAAGTCATGGGTCCAGAGATTCAGGGAGCCATTCCACTAGAGCAGTGGTTCTCAACCTTTCTAATGCCGCGACTCTTTAATACAGTTCCTCATGTTGTGGTGATCCCCAACCATAAAATTATTTTCTTTGCTACTTCATAACTGTAATTTTGCTACTGTTAATGAGTCGTAATGTAAATATCTGTGTTTTCCGATGGTCTTAGGTGACCCTGCTAGTGGTTCTCAACCTGTGGGTCACAACCCACAGGTTAAGAACTGCTGCTGTAGAGCCTAAGACCATCAGAAAACACAGATATTTACATTACAATTCATTAACAGTAGCAAAATTATAATTATGAAATAGCAACAAAAATAATTTTATGGTTGGGGGTCACCACAACATGAGGAACTGTATTAAAGGGTCGCGACATTAGAAAGGTTGAGAACCACTGCACTAGAGAAAGGCCTCCACCTGGTTCCCCCAATGCCTTCAAATTTATATTTCTTATCTAGTATATCCATTTGCGTGAGGCTCCTTCTCCAGATTCTGAATCCTTGCTGCAAAAGGTTGTGGCAAAACTTGGCCAACTCTGCACCACCCAGGAAGGGTGAGGGAAGGGAGCATTGTTACTACTGGGTGGGGGTGGAAGTCCAACACCCCACGTGGCCTCCACTGACACCCTTGGGGGAGGGCTTTGTTATTACTGAGGAGAGATGAAAGTGCCTGCTCTCCACTAGGTCTTCACTGGGAGGCAGAGGGCACCTTGAGCAAGAATGGAAGTTTAGGCCACGTACTTGGCCTTTGTTGACAGGGGTGGGGATGGGGCCATGTTTTTTCCATGGTGTTTGGCTGGGGTAGAGTGGTGTCTCAGTCTGCTTGGGCATCTATAAAGGAGTAACATCATTGGTGGCTTATAAACTTAACTCTGAAATTCTAGAAGCCGGGAAGTCCAAGATCAGGGCATTGGCAAATTTAGTGTTTGCTGAGGACCTGCTTCCTGCCTCCGTGTTCAAACATCTTTAATGACCTTAGGATAAATTCTTGTGAGATACTAAGTTTTTAAAAAGAGATGAAAATAGGCTGGCCAGAGTGGCTCAGTTTGTCCAGTGACATCCTGTGCACCAAAAGGTTGTCGGTTAGATTCCCAGTCAGGACACGATGTTCTCTCTCTCTCCCCCTTCTTCTCTCTCAGCATGTCCTCAGGTGAGGATTCAAAAATAAAATAAAGTAAAAGGAGGTGAAAACCGTGATTTTACACAATGATATCAACATTCTGAGATAAGGTAGAAAATATTTTATCTTAACTGCTCATACTTAATCCCTGAAGTCTGAGACTTCACCCCAAACTCTTTTCTGCCTTGTTTCCCATTACAGACACTAGCTCACCCTACACACACCTTTACACTATTTGACCTTTCTCAAACATATCTTAATATCTTCTCAATTCTGTACCTTTGCTTTAACTACATGTAAGGACCCAATGTCTTGAGAAGCCACCAATGGGGAATAAGTCTTATACGGTGCCAAAATATATTGAAAGTTTCAGGAAAATGTTAGAAGCCATTTAAGTCTCCCCCCATCCCCAGCATCCATTCCTGACGCTGCCCCTTTCCAGCTTCACTCACCCTCAGCCTACAGACTGCCTGCCTGTGACGTCTGTGACATCCTCCACCTCAATCAAGCTACCTGTGGTTTATTATAACCCACTGACCCACTGCCACATGGATACAGTAGGGGTAGGAGGCAGGGCAAATGCCCACCATGACAGCCCAAGGTCTGACTCTGCCTTACCACCTGGGGCTGGAAAAGGTCAGGAAAGAGCCTCCAAAGGGAGGTGCCCAGAGCTCGATAAGTAGCTGAATTATCTTGCCTGAATAGCTAACCGGCTTGCCTCCTCTATGGCCCATACAGCCTTGGCTGTCTTCCAGGTTTGCATGGCTGTTTGCCTTTCCCATGGCAAGAAAGGAGTTTCCTTTCACTGCAAATGCAACAGAAAAAGGAAACATTGAGTAGACCAGAGACAAAGAAGCCAAAGGAAACCGGTTCTGCAAAACTACCTGCAGTATTCCCTGGACTCACTGGTTGAGAAAGAATTTCATGATTAGAACCAATCAATCACTTGTTCACTCAACAAATATTTATTCAGCATCACCTCTGTGTCTGGACCAGCACTCAGTGGTGGATTACAGTAGTGAGCAAAGGAGGCTTTCTGACACCCAAAGAGCCATGGACTCCAGCTGAGGGTGACCAAGGAGCCCATAGCAGCCAGGCCACAAGTCTGACATTTACTCTAGCTTCACATAGATTTTTATTTCTCTTTATTACTCACTCACCATGGACGGAAGTGGTAGATATGGTCTGGGAGTCAGGAGACCTGGGATTTTGATCCTGATGCTGGCTTTTAAGGACACAATTTCTTTATGTATTGAATTTCCCCATTCGTGTCATGGCAACATACATTTCTGTTCCCTCCTATTGTCCAGAACTATTTTGAGAAACAAATGTGGACAATCATAGAAGGTGTTGTGTAAATGTAGAATATTATCGTATTATCTGAATGTCTCAAATTCAAGCACACCAGTTGTAAGTGGCACCACCACCTGGGCTGGAAAATGAATGAATGAGAAACCCAACTCATCCCTGCCAGCTTGAAAAACGACAGTGTTATTCCTGCCTCATTGCCACACGGAGCCTGGTTCATACTGTATCCCTCGATGACAAAAAGTAATTCCTTCAGAGCCAATGAGCCATCACCTCCCATCCGTGCACGCAGGAGACAAAACCCAAATTCATTTCCTGCATTAAAGCTGTAGACGACGTGGAAAAGACTTGTTGCTAAACCCCAAGCACTTGCAGACACTCACCAAATGATGCTAATGAAGCGGGCTATGAATTAGGGGCCTGAGCCTGCCCTTGACAAAATCCTGCTCGAGTTCACAAACATGGTTTGGGCCCAGGGAAAGAACAGCCAGAGGACAAGGCCAGGCCTCTCCTGGGTCAGCAGGAGAGCTGAGGTCAGCACTGGCAGCCTGTTGCCTAGTTTCTGACAACACTCTTTGGACCTGGTACCAAGTCCCCGTCCATGAGGAAAGCTGCAAAGAGAGGAAAGTACATCTCTGAGGACAAACAGCCTACTCTAGGACAACATGACCCTGTTGGATATTTGTACACATATCAAAGCTGTCTTTTTAAAGGGGTTCTGTCTCTTCTTCATTAATTAACACACTCTAAACACTTCAGCCCACGTTTACACTCAGTTTGGGGAATATAAATCGGGTACTTTGTTCTTAGACATGAAAAGAAAATTGTCCTAAGAAAATAATTCAGACGGTTATCATTAGTTATTTAACTACTAGTAGCCCGTTTGCATGAAGATTCGTGCAATAGACCTTCATTCACCTGGCTGCCTGCACCAGTTTTCTGCCGGCATCGGGGACCCAGGCCTTGGCTGTGGTCACTGCCTTCTGCCTTCTTTCAGGGTCGGGGCTTGGCCCTGGGCGGTGGCCTTGGGCTCGGCCGCACCCAGCGTCCCTGCTAAGGATCGTAGGAGCCGACCCCCTGGTCGTTGCCTGTGATCCGTGCAGGCTCCCCGCTGGTGCCCAAGGCTGGGAAAGCCTCCGCCCGAGGCTTTCCCGGCCTTGGGCTCTGCCACACCCCAACGTCCCTACAATGGTTTCCTGGTGGGCGTGGTTGATGGGCGTGGCTTGGTTGATGGGCGTGGCTTGGGCATAGCGAAGGTGCGGTCAATTTGCATATTTGTCTATTATAAGGTAAGATTTCTTAAAAGCTTAGTCTGCCTTCCCCAACTAGTTAAAGGACAGGAGCTACATTTGGTATTTATAGTTCTTTTGGGTGTCTGTCCTTCTACATCTCCTCCAACCCCCACTCCTACTTCCATGATGTATAGACATTAGGCTGTTAATAAATGATGACTAATTGAAAGTCCTACTCTTCCAATCAAAATCTTGTACATGGATGTTTATAGGCAGCTTTTTTTTACAACCAAGAAGTAGTATATATGTACAATGGAATATTATTAATTAATTTTTAAAAAATGAAATACCCCCTGAATGAACCTTGAAAACATTATGCCAAGGAAAATAAGCCAGTCACAGAAGACCACATACTGTATGATTTCTTCTTTATGAAATATCCAGAATAGGCTAAGTAGGTTGGTAGTTGGCCAGGGATAGCGGAAATGGGAAGAAAAGGGATGACAGCGAAGGGGAGCAAGGTTTCTTTTTGAGGTGATGGAAATGTCCTAGAATTGATTGTGGTGATGGTTGCACAACTCTATGAATACAGTAAAAACATTAAATTATATACTTTAAATGAGAGAGTTGTATGGCCCATGAATTATAGATCAATAATGGTGTTACTAATGAAGAAGAAAGAGGAGGAGGAGGAGGAGGAAGAGAAGATTTAGACATCCTTACAAAGATGCACAGAGAAAAAAAATAAGAACTGGACTAGATGCCCAAAGATAGGATTACTGGGAAGGTATGCTAGTTCCCTACCGTGACAGTAACAATTTACCACAAACCTAGTGGCTTAAAACAACACAAATCAATTCTCTTCCTGTTCTGAGCTCATAAGTCTAAAATCAAAGTGTTGGCAGGGCTGCAACCTTCCTGGAGACTCTAGAAGAGAATCCTTTTCCAATTTCTAGAGGTCACCCACATTCCTTGGTTCGTGGCCCCTACCTTCATCTTCAAAGTGCATCACTCCAACCCCTGCTTCCTTCATCACTTCTTTTTCTAACTCTGATCCTTCTGCTCCCCTTTTATATGGACCCTTATGATTACATTGGGCCCACCTGGATAATGCAAGATAAGTTCCCCTACCTCAACATCCTTAATCACACCTACAAAATCCATTTAGGCATGTAAAAAACTGCCAAAGTGGTTTTCGAAATGACTGTCATTTTTTGGAGTCCCACCAGATCTGTGTGAGAATTCCAGTTTTGGCTGTGTTTCGAACATTTTAACCCGTTAACTTTGGTTCTTGTGGCAGATATACTTTCCCACACTTTTTGCCTATTCTTCCTTACTCCCTTCTTTTTGTTTTAAATGTGGACATGATGGCTGGGACTGCAGCAGCTGTATTGCCATCATGATGATAAGGCCAAGAAAATTATAGAAACACCTGACATCAATGACCCCCAACATCCCTGTTTAATTAAGCAACTGTTAGTGGATGTTCTGTTACTCTGTTGAACACAGTCCTAACATACAGCCACTGTCCTTCACTACTGTGAGGGAGGCTAACACTATTTATTAATACACAGGACTTTCCTTTGTTTTTGCTTTGTGGTCCAGATATCTGTCTTTCAGACAAACTCTTATAGATTTTATTTTGGGGAGGACCCCATTGTGAGAGATCATGAAAAGTTAGTATTTTCTGCATCCGGTGAACACACATTGTTAAATGAAATCTCGTCTACTTTTACCTTCTTGAGCTGTGTGATCTATATTTTAAGCAGAGGAAAACAGCTGACTTGGAAACTTTCTGGATAAAAAAGCAGACATATAGAGGAGGCAATGCCATTCATGAGGCATGCCAGGACAAGTTGGTTGCAAATGACAGAAAATCTATTAAAACTTATGCTTTTTTTCAAAAGTGTTGGGACTTAATTGACTCATACAAACAAACATTGGAAAAAATCAAGATAGCCTTAGAGATCATGGATCTTGGCATAAAAAGCCATCAAGACTCCATTGAGTCCATATGCCATTCAGGCATCTCTATGTGGCCAACAGTGGCCTTCCTTTAGAGAGGGGGACATGGCTTCTGGGAACTCCAGGCTCATGTTCTAAGAGAACCATGGCTAGAGAGGAAGAGAGGATTTTTTCTCCCAGACCCACTTTTTAAAATCCAGGAGAAAGACAGAGTATTCCAACTTGCATCATATACTTACTTTCAAGTTGTTGGTGTGTTTTGTTTTGTTTTTCTGTTTGAATGCTTTGGTTTCTTTCTTTTGTGTAAGAGAGACATTCCTTGAATTGCCTAATAGTAATCCTTAGTTATCTGCTTATTTTTGAGAGGAAGGTTCTAAAAATGTGATTGAAACCTCTACCCACCCAGATAGAGCTTATTTGCTATGAGCTTCACTACAAGGTTGATCTGTCTGGACCACTTAGTTGTAGATCCTCCATACATTCAGATCATGGGCTGGTCAGATTCCCCAGAGGGGCTGCTCACGGTTTCCTGCCCCAAAGAGTCTGACTGCCAATGTGTGAGACTAAGGTGACTAATGCTTCCTGTTTGCTCAGGATTTTGTCATTTTATTTTATTATTTTTTGACATTTTTTTTAATTGAGGTATTATATGTGTACATATCTTACCATTGCCCCCCCCACGCCACACCCATACATGCCCTCACCCCCCAGAGTTTTGCGTCCATTGTTTATGCTTATATGCATGCATACAAGTCCTTTGTTTGATTTCTTATCTCCCCCACCTCTCCCTAACTTTCCCCCTGTAATTTGAAAGTCTGTTTGATGCTTTACTGTATCTGTATCTATCTTTTTGTTCCTCAGTTTATAATGTTCTTTATTATCCATAAATGAGTGAGATCATGTGGTATTTTTCTTTCATCGACTGGCTTATTTCACTTAGCATAATGTTCTCCAATTCCATCCAGGTTGCTGCAAATGATGAGAATTCCTTCTTTTTTATGGCAGCATAGTATTCCATTGTGTAGATGTACCACAGTTTTCCGATCCAGTCATCTGCTGACGGGCACCTAGGCTGTTTCCAAATCTTAGCTATTGTAAATTGTGCTGCTATGAACATAGGGGTGCATATATCCTTTCTGATTGGTGTTTCTAGTTTCTTTGGATATATTCCCAGGAGTGGGATTACTGGGTCAAATGGGAGTCCCATTTTCAGTTTTTTGAGGAAACTCCATACTGTTCTCCACAGTGGCTGCACCAGTCTGCATTCCCACCAGCAGTGCACGAGGGTTCCTTTTTCTCCGCATCCTCGCCAACACTTGTTGTTTGTTGATTTGTTGATGATAGCCATTCTGACAGGTGTGAGATGGTACCTCATTGTTGTTTTGATTTACATCTCTCGGATAATAAGTGACTTTGAACATGTTTTCATGTGTCTCTTGGCCTTCCTTCTGTCTTCTTTTGAAAATATTCTGTTTAGGTCCGTTGCCCATTTTTTTATTGGATCATTTATCTTCCTTTTATTAAGTTGCATAAGCTGCCTGTAGATGTTGGAGATTAAACCTTTATCAGTGATACCATTTGCAAATATGTTCTCCCATGCAGTGGGCTTTCTTGTTGTTTTGTTGATGGTTTCTTTTGCTGTAAAAAAGCTTTTTATTTTGATGTAGTCCCATTTGTTAATTTTCTCTTTAGCTTCCATTGCCCTAGGGGCAGTGTCAGTGAAGAAGTTCTTTTGGCATATGTCTGAGATTTTGTTGCCTTTGGGTTCCACTAGTATTTTTATGGTTTCCCGTCTTATGTTTAAGTCCTGTATCCATTTTGAGTTTATTTTTGTGTATGGCATAAGTTGGTGATCTAGTTTCATTTTTTTGCATGTATCTGTCCAATTTTCCCAACACCATTTATTGAAGAGACTGTCTTGACTCCATTGTATGTTCATGCCTCCTTTGTCAAATATTAATTGAGCATAGTGGTTTGGGTCGATATCTGGATTCTCTATTCTGTTCCATTGATCAATATGTCTGTTCTTGTGCCAGTACCAGGCTGTTTTGAGAACAGTGGCTTTGTAATACAGCTTGAAATCTGGTATTGAGATCCCTCCTACTTTATTCTTCTTTCTCAGGATTGCTGTGGCTATTCAGGGTCTTTTTTTTATTCCAGATGAATTTTTGGAGAGTTCTAAATACCAACAGGATTTTGTCATTTTAAAAACTGAGTCCCCATCCTGGGAACACCATCAGTCCTAGGAAAATTGAGACAGTTGCACACCCTATGCTACTATCCTGGGTGCAAAATAGGGAAAGATGGTTGGGTGATTCCAGCATCTCATATGCCCACATTCAGGTAACCCCACTGCTTTCAGTATGATACCCACTCTCAAATTCCATCAATCTAGAGACTCTGTTTTATCTCCTCCAGAGGATAAATTCCCAGTCTTCTGCCAGGATTGGGGAGGGTGGAATGATCTGAAGGACCTGACCGCTTTCAGAAGAGACTGTTGACCAATCTCCTTATTTAAGCCCCTGTTTACAGAGACATCTGGCACCACCAATTCCAGAGTCTTTGCGGATTCTCTATTGTGTACCAGCTTGCTTATTATCTTTCCCCACCATTGCTTAGAATCTGCCTTTTCTGTGTCTGTTTAATCATGTACCATTCATATTTCTTCATTTGAGAGTTCAAATTTTTATAGCTATTGTCTTTTCTCTCATTCTCCTAATTTCTCTGAGTTTAAAACGTTAAAAAATCCTTTTAATAGGATTTTATATGGGGGGTGTATAAAGGAGGTGGGTATATTCAAAATGCCACATTTGCCCTGGAATCTATGAGAATAATCTTTTCAAACACTTGTTATCCACATATCTCACTGTTTGGGGGAATGTAAGTCTCAGAGCTTCTTGCTGTTGTCCACTGTGTGTCACTATCTCCTTTCCATTTGAAAGCACAATTTCTAGAGTATTTCTGGCATTAGCTTACTGACTTCCAGCATGTGTTAAAACAATTAAAAAGTAATGATACAGACTACAAAATCATGACCCTGGCAAAGTTGACTGTAATGAGAAATTTCCTAGAATACTTAATCTACTAAAATTCTAATGGTAATTTATCTTGAGTGGTATGACTACTTTTTATATTCTCTTCTCTTTCTCTCATATGTATAATACATATATAATATATATAGTATGGCAAGAATCAGCAAACTTTTTTCTTTAAAGGATCAGATAGTAAATAATTTTTATTTTGTGGATTATATAGTCTCTGTTGTTATAGTGAAATAAGGGCCAAAGAAAATATATAAATAAAATGAGTGTGGCTGTATTCCAATAAAACTTTATTTACAAAACTGACTCATAGGACAGTGTTTGCTCACCTCTGCTCTATACTATTAAGATTCTGATCCCCATTCTAACGTGTGTGCAGGGGTGTTCTCACACCAACACCCAATTCTCAGACACTAGCTGGGTGTCCTATAATTCAACTCAATTGTGACACTATTTACCTCTCCCCCGCAACTCACCCTATTTTAGAAGCTAGTTGCAAACTTAGGTTTAGATTGGAGATTTGAACCCCTCCTTCCATTCAATGAACTCAGAGAACTCAGAGAAACACATTACTTACTGGATCACCAGTTTATTATAAAAGGATAGAATCAGAAACAGCCAGATGGAAGAGATGAGTAGGGTAAGGTATGGAGGAAGGGCTTGGAGCTTCCATACTCTCTCGTTCTCCCTCTCTAGCATGCGACTCTCCCCAAATCTCCATGTGTTCAGCAACAAGGAGGCTCTCTGAACCCTGTCCTTTTGAGGTTTTGTAGAGGCTTCATTACTTGGATATGATTGATCACATCATTGGCCATTGGAGATTGATTCCATCTTCAGCCCCTCTCCCACCTCTGGAGGTCTGGGGATAGGAATAAAGTTCCCACCCTCTAATCATATGGTTGGTTCTCCAAGCAACCAATCCCTATCTTTAGGTGAGTTCCAAAAGTCACTTCATTAACCTAACAAAATACATCTTTATAGTGCTCATCACTTAGGAAATTCCAGTCGTTTTAGGAGCTTGGTGCCAAGAACAATGAATGAAGACCAAAAGTATATTTTTTATTATAAATTACAATATCACAACTATATTTAGACAATACATTATATGTACACAGATTCTATACTATATAAACCATATGTATAATTATTTTAACAAAATGGGATAACACATGTTTGTATGGAAAATAATGCAATAATTAATCATACTAATACAACTGTATACCTACTTTTGTCCAATTTGTATTGAGTACATTTCCCCATGTCATGTCACTATATATTACTCTATTTTATTGTTGTTGTTTTTAATATATATTTTTTATTGATTTCAGCGAGGAAGGGACAAGCAGAGCGAGACAGAAACGTCAATGTTGAGAATCATTGATCGGTTGCTTCCTACTGGCCCTTCACTGAGGACCAAGCCCACAACCCAGGCATGTGCCCTGACTGGGAATCAAACCATGACCTCCTAGTTCATATGTCAATACTCAACCATTGACCCACACTGGCCAGGCTAAAGTGTTATTTTAAACAAGCCTCAGACTGATCCTTGAGTCCTTTTCCCCAGTCATTCAGTGACATATCTCTTCCCCAGTTTTAAGACCAGCTGGTTGCTCCCCCTTCTCCTCCCTGATTTCTGTTTTCTATTTCTGTCTTACACCCACGTCCCCAATCTTTAGGCTCCATCCACCCCAACTCAAGCCTCACGGGTACCAACTGCCAACTGGTTCCAACTGCCAACTGCCGATATTCCACTTCACTCTCCTTTCTTGCTTTTTCTCCTTCCTCTCTTTTTTTTTTTTTTCACTTTCTCTCCCCCACTTCCTCATTCCTGACTTCTCCTGGGGAATAGAAAAATAGAATTCTGCAAATAAAATTTCAGGTAAGTGGACAATCTCCATTAGCCAAACATAGGAACAAAGTTAACTACTACCTGCCCAATTAGGAAACCTCCTGCCTTCCTATCAAATCACAGGTTATGAATGCATGAGCAATAACATAGTTCAGTGCTGGCCCAAACTTGGACCAGCATGCTCCTCTCAGAAGGCTTTTGCTAGTTTCCAACCCCCTCTTATGTTACTAAGGGGTCCTCTGGTATGGAAAGAACCCTCATCAGTGACTTCTGTTAAGAATGCATGTGCTCATTTTTGCCTCCTACTTAGTCTTTCCATGTCCTCACAGCCCCCTACCCAAGGCCTATTGACCATACCAACATTTACTTGTCATTCTTCTATAGGCTGCCTTTTGTTATTATTCATTGGAAACAAAAGAGCAAACCGGGTCTCTTTCTTAAAGAGCTATGAACCCATAAAACTGATTTTATAAAAACCACATAAACATACATTACGTAGGCGTGCCAGTTCAGCCCAGACTCTTGGACTGATCCACTCACTTGACCACAGATGAGAAGTGACGTTAAAAATAAATGAAAGCCCTTGCTGGTTTGGCTCAGTGGATAGAGCATCTGCCTGTGAACTGAAGGGTCCTTGGTTTGATTCCGGTCAAGGGCATGTACCTAGTTGCAGGCTCGATCCCTGTCGCTGGTCAGAGCACATGCTGGAAGCAACCAATTGATATGTCTCTTTCACATCAATGTTTCTCTCTCTCAGTCTCTCCCCCTCCCTTCCACTCTCTAAAATATCAATGGAAAAATACCCTTGGTGAGGATTAACAAACAAACAAACAAATAAATAATGAAAAGTTAAATATACCCTACTATACAGCCCAATCATTCCACCTGAAAGTGTTGGCCCAAGAGAAATGAAAACATGTAAATACACAAAAACTTAAATATTAATGTTGATAGAGGGCTTATTTCTAAGAGCCAAAATCTAGGAACCACTCAAATGCCCATCAGGAAGTGAATGGATAAATTATTGTACACCCACTCAGAATATCTATAATAATAAAAGGGTAATAAGCTAATTAGACTTGACAGCCGAATGACCTTCCAGATGTCCTTCTGGATGAAGCCGGGGCTGTGAGGGCCAAGCCCCTTGCACTAATTTTGTGCATCGGGCCTCTAGTTGAATAATAAAAGGTAATGAAGGACTTTTATGTGCAACAATATAGATAAGTATCAACATCTTATGCTGAGTCAAAGAAGCTAGACCAAAAAAATACATGTGCCTGGCTGATATGGCTCAGTGGTTTACTGTTGACCTATGAACCAGGAGGTTGAGGTTCAATTCCCAGTGGGGTGGTGTGCAGGGGACAGCTGATCAATGATTCTTATTATTGACTAGAGGCCCAGTGCACAAAATTCGTGCACAAGGGTGTGTGCCCCTCAGCCCAGCCTGACCCTCTCCAATCTGGGACCCCTCGAGGAATGTCCAACTGCCCGTTAGGATCGGGCCTAAATGGGCAGTCGGACATCCCTCTCACAATCCAGGACTGCTCGCTCCCACTGCTCGCCTGCCTGCCTTCCTGATTGCCCCTAACTGCTTCTGCCTGCCAGCCTGATCACCCCTTAACCACTCCCCTGCCAGCTTGATTGATGCCTAACTGCTCCACTGCCAGCCTGTTTGCCCCTAACTGTCCTCCCCTGGAAGGCCTGGTCACCCCTAACTACCTTCCCCTGCAGGCCTGGTCCCCCCCAACTGCTCTCCCCTGCAGGCCTGGGTCCCCCCCACCCCAACTGCCCTTACCTGCAGGCCCGGTCACCCCCAACTTCCCTCCTCTGCCGTCCTGGTCACCCCTAACTGCACTCCCCTGCAGGCTTGATTGCTCCCAACTGCCCTCCCCTGCTGGCCATCTTGTGGTGGCCATCTTGTGTCCACATGGGGGCAGCCATCTTTGACCACATAGATACAGCCATCTTGTGTTGGAGTGATGGTCAATTTGCATATTACTCTTTTATTAGATAGGATGTTTCTATCTTTCCCTCTCTGAAATCAATAATATATATATATGTATAAAATACATGTGTGTGATTCCATTTATATAAAACTTAAAAATGAAAATTGGTTTATAGACAAAAAGGAGATTAATGGTTGCCTGAGAATGGAGATGTAGAGAAGGTTTGATCATAGAAGAGCACAGGGCTACTTTTGGTGGAAAAAGAAATGTTTTCTTGTTGATTGTGGGGATGATTTCATAGGTGAACAGATGTAAGAACTTGAAAATATATATTTTAAATATGTGCAGTTTATTGTAGAGCAATTTTATATGTCATGAAATTGTAAAAGTAATTAGAAAATGAGGAAATTGGACTTCACTTGGGGAATCCATATGTCTTATTTGGGACCCATGTATGTAAGAATTTGTTCGTGTAGGTTATGATGATTTTTTAAATTTATAGTAGTGAGGATGCTTAATTTATTGACAATTTTTAAAAACCACTAACTTGATCAATAGAGAAGTGTACATTGCAGACCTAATACTAGTGACTGGTCAGTGTTCCACCAATGAATGTGAGTATTGGTGTTAAACAGACTAAACTGTTCTCAGAACCTGTGGACTATGGTGAAAGAGTCCTGGTTTCTGAAAACTGGGAAGGTCTAGGCCCACATGTAGCCTAGAATTTGGATATCTAGCCTAACATTCTAGAGCAGTTCTAGGAGTTGTGTTTCTAATTTTCTAGAAAGTACTAGTGATTTTTAAAAATTCAAATTTAGTATACCTACAGAAAAGTCTACATCTCATAAATTACATTGCTGCAGTTTTACATAATGAAATACAACCACATGAAAACTAAGAAACAATACAACCTGGTATTGGTAAATTTTTCTAAACACAATTCTTTCTGGGCCGATTAGGTAAAGTTGAACACATTCTGACCATGACTAGACAATTTCCAGTTTTAAAGTTTCTGACACTGGGATTGTATACTATACAAAAATTGTTCTGGCCCTGGCTGGTGTGGCTTAGTTGGATGGGCATCATCCCATGCACCAAAAGGTTGCAGGTTCAATTCCTGGATGGGGCACATACCCAGGTTGCAGGTTCCTCTAGGTCTGGGCGTGTGCAGGAGGCAACTGAGCGATGTTTCCCTCTCACAATGATGTTTATTTTTTTCTCTCTCTCTGTGTGTCAAATAAATGATCATCAGGTGAGGATTTAAAATTTTGTTCTTTTTACTTTTATTTGTATAAATATAGCTTATGTTTTGTTCCATCAAGTTACTTCTTTTTGGCAGTGGACTTGAAAAATTGATCAAGAGGGAAAAATCTCAAAGGAAACTTTAGAGAAACTGAAGAGCCTGGGCTTTTCAGCATACAAGTCTCAGAAAAATAAAGTAAGTAAAGGAAACCACCCCCTTGCTGGTCGGCTCTTAAGAAAATGTTCTATATTTGTTCAAAAAAGGTTATGTTTGGGAAGGGTGGCCTTCACATGCAGTATGTCTGAGATCGAGCTGTAAAACTGCTGGAATTAATAAAAACATCTATGGTTGGCTAAATCTGGGGTGGCTGTTTGGTGAGTGTGTGTGGATTGGCTGGCTAAAGAGCTGGTGGGCAGAAAGAGCTGTGGAGTTCTGGCTGCTTCCTTTGAAATGGATCAAGGACCACGGCAGGAGCTGGTCTCCCTTGGCTTCTGCGGGTGGTGGAGGCGGGTGTTCAAAACCAAACTGGCTGATTTCAGACTCATCTCCACTGTACAGCCCTTTGGTCTCTCGCGAACAGGAATTATCCTTGGAGCCACTCCCACTTCATGTTGGAGGGATAACCAGACAGTAAGAGCTCAGGTGCTGGGTTCCACTGGGTTGTCTTCTCATCCTGAGCAAAGGAATGAGAAATATGGCTGTGGGTCACGAGGTGCATCTGGGTGAGGGATTTGACCAGGGGGAACCTTCAAGCAGAGCCCTTTGTCCTCTAGATTGAGCATTGTAGTGATGTTTTTTGCCCCCAAGTAAAATATCTCACCTTTCTCCTCAGGATCCCAAGGTGATTCTGCCTTATCAGATTTAGCTGATCACTACAGCTTGTCTTTCTTTTGCCTAACCCAGAGGTGGTCATCCAAGTACAGTGGGATTAAGGGACAGGCCAGAAATGTGTGGGGGAGAGGGACAGAAAATGTCTGAGAGAGACAGAATACAGTCATGCACACCCACACACTGGTGTTATTCTCAGGCCCTTTGGGCATTAAAGTGTGGCCCTAGGCCAGTGGTTGGCAAACTCATTAGTGAACAGAGCCAAATATCAACAGTACAACTATTGAAATTTCTTTTGAGAGCCAAATTTTTTAAACTTAAACTTCTTCTAACGCCACTTTTTCAAAATAGACTCGCCCAGGCCGTGGTATTTTGTGGAAGAGCCACACTCAAGGGGCCAAAGAGCCGCATGTGGCTCGCGAGCCACAGTTTGCAGACCATGGCCCTAGGTTGTCAGGCTTGATCCTGCATCCACCTCTCTGAGTCCTGTTCCTGAGACTTTGCGGGCTAAGGCTGCATACAGCTTTGATCAACTATGGGCAGAAGTTTAGGGGAGGTTTGGGGTGCTTTAAGGGCTGCACACATTTCATGGCTGTGAGCTGGTCATTTGGAGGTTTTTAATATTTGGGGCATTTTCCCAGTCAGGTTGTAAATTTTACATAGCAAGTCACAGAAGCCACAAGCTTGTCTTGTCTGTCTTCCTGCCTGGTTTACCTAAGAGACTAAAGTTAGGCCTGCCTCTGACCCCCACCCGACCCTGGGCATCCACAAGTGGGGGGCCCTTAATGTCTGTAGAGTAAGTTCCCACTTGTACCCAGACTGGAGCTGGTCCAGTCTGGGGCAAAATGTGAAAATTTAGGACAAACTATGTGATGCCTAATTTCCTTGATTCAGAGGCATACATTAACCAGGTTAAATCTTAGTTCACATTTATGTTTATTGTTTTGTTTTCACTGTTACTAGTAAATGGTATATCTTGTTATCGTCTGAAATACCTTCCACCACATTTTCAAATGCATAAAAAATATTACCCCATTTATGCAGAAGACATAAATTAATCCATGATGTTGCTGCCCCTTGTGGTGGAACACACAGCAGAGACCTCTGCAGGGAGAAGCTACACATCCTGTTTCTTTCATATATATATATATATATATATTATTGATTTCAGAGAGAAAGGAAGAGGGAGAGAAGATAGAAACATCAATGATGAGAGAGAATCATTGATTGGCTGCCTCCTGCATGCCCCACAATGGGATCAAGCCTGCAACTGGAATTGAACCTGGGACTCTTCAGTCCACAGGCTGATACACTATCCACTGAGCCAAACCGGATAGGGCATACACATCCCATTCCTTAACAAAAATCTATAGCCTCTGCATGAAGGGGAGAGACTGAGCTCTTCCCAGACATCTGAGAACTGTCACAAGTGATTGGGGAATTATCTGCCATAACACATGGGCAACATCAAATCCTAATATATAAAGAGCCAGTGTTCGTCATGATCTAAATGACCGAACAGACAACTGAACAGAAAGCTAGGGTCCCGGCTGGCGTGGTGGGAGTCAGTCCTGGGTCATGTAAGTGGAAACTGTAAGATATAGAAACAAGGCAGACCTATCCCTCCACATGGGTAGATGTTGGCAGAAGAATAGCAGGGAACCAGAACTCCCACCATCTCATAACAATAATGAACACCCATCACCCCCCTCCCCCAACACACACCTATAAACCTTGGGCCAAGTGGGGAACCTGAACTTCTACTCTCTTCTTGAAATAGTGAGGTGACATCTCACCCTTCCCTTACCAGGCTTCCCTTATCAAAGCAAGCCAGATAAAACAGGGTTGAAAAATATCCAGAGTTTCATAATACTCAAAATTTCTAGGTTTCAATTATCAAATTATTCATACAAAGAAGCAGAAAGATCTAAAACTGAATAAAAACGACAATAGATACTAACACTGAGATAGTACAGATGATAGAGTTATCCTATATAATAAAGAGGTAATATGCAAATTGACCATCACTCCAAGACACAAGATGGCCAACCTCATGTGGTCAAAGATGGCTGCCCCCCATATGGACACAAGATGGCTGCCACAAGATGGCCAGCAGGGGAAAGCAGTTGGGAGGGACCAGGCCTGCAAGGGAGGGCAGTTGGGGGCAATCAGGTCTGCAGGTAAGGGCAGTTAGGGGTGACTGGGCCAGAAGAGGAAGGCAGTTGGGGGGGGGGGGGTTGACCAGGCCTGCAGGGGAGGGAAGTTGGGGAGACCAAGCCTACAGGGGAGGGCAGTTGGTCGGGGGGGACCAGGCCTGCAGGGGAGGGCAGTTAGGGGGTACCAGGCCTGCAGGGGAGGGCAGTTGGGGGTGACTGGGCTAGAAGAGGAAGGAAGTTGGGGGTGTGTGATCAGGCCTGCAGGGGAGGGCAGTTGGGGGGGGACCAGGCCAACAGGGAAGGGCAGTTTGGGGCAACCAGGCTGGCAGGGGAGGGCAGTTAGGGGCAATTGAGCAGGCAGGGGAGCAGTAAGGCATCGATCAGGTTGGCAGGGGAGTGGTTAGGGGGTATTCAGGCTGGAAGGCAGGAGAGCGGTTGGGAGCCAGCAGTCCTGAATTGTGAGAAGAATGTCCAAATGCCTACTAGGATCGGGCCTAAACGGGCATTCGGACATCCCTTGAGGGGTCCCAGATTGGAGAGGGTGCAGGCTGGGCTGTGGGACACACACCCCTGTCCCCATGCATGAATTTCGTGCACCAGGCCTCTAGTTTGATAATAAATTTAAAGCAGCCATCAAAACAATCTTTACATGAGTGATTTTGAACAACCTTAAATCGGAAAAAAAGAAAGTTATGGCAAGTAAATAGTCTTAGCAAAGAAAATGAAGCTATAAAGAAGAACCAAATGAAAATTATAGTACAGAAGAATATAATAACTGATATAAATAACTCAGTGAATAGGCTCAAAGCAGAATGGATGGAACAGAGGAAACACTCAGGGAACTAGAAAATATAACAATAAAAATATCTAATGAGAATAGGGAGAAAATGGGCTTGAAAACAACAACAGAAAAAGATCAGAACCAGTGGAGTCATAACAACAACAAAATAAATAAATAAATAAATAAATAAATAAAACTCTAACATTTGGAGTCCAGGAAGAAATTAAAGGAGATGGAGCTGAAAGAGTACTTGAAGAAATAATGGCTGAAAACTCTTCCAATTGGTCAAAAGACAGAAATCCTCAACTTTAAGAAGGTGAGCAAATACAAAATGAGATAAACCCAAAGATATCAACACCCACATCATAGTCAAACTTCTGAAAAATAAAAACAAAGAAAAAAAATCTTGAAAGTTCTGAATGACAAATAAAGAAAAAGTAATTCTCATGACAATAATCTAAAAATAAAAGAACTGTCAACAGAGTCCTATTTCCAATGAAAATATCCTTCAGCAATATGGGGAAAATCAAGGCACCTCATGAAAGAGAAAACACAAATGTAAACAAGAATTGATAATAATATCCAAATCTCAAAAAATATATGAAATATATTCAGTATCATCTATCCAGGTAAACTCAGATTTATTCCTCCATTACTTACTTACCAGGATAGCTAAAATTAAATAGGTTTATAATATTAATTATTGACAAATATCTGCAGGATCTGGAACTCTCATTCACTGCTGGTGGTTGTATAAATTGGATAAAAGGGTGCAAAATTGTATCCACTAAAACTAAACATATGCCTACATCATGAGTCATTAAATTTACTGCTTTTATATATCCAAAAAACATGAGCATATAGGTCCTCAAAATCATATGTGAAAGGATGTTTAGCGTAGCTTTATTCATAATATTTTCAAATTAGAAACAACTTACAAATCTGCCTACAGGAAAATGGTAGTAAATTCAAATAATAGAATACTACACCCCTATAAAAAGGAATAAAATCCTGATATGAAGAATAATATGGGTTAATTTCATAGATATTATGTTGAGCAAAAGAAGTGAGACAGAAATGAGAATACATCATACAAATCCACTGATATGAATTTCATGAACTGATGGTACTATCAATGATTATAAAGGTCAGAAAGTTAAGAAATTCTGAGGGTAGTAGTCAGAAAGGGGGATGAAAGAAACTTCTAAAATCTTGAAAAAGATTCTACATCTTATATTGGGTTTTACATATGTAAACAAGTTTGATCTCTACATTTACGTTTCATGCACAGGTGGAGTTAAATATAAGTGTTTTCTAGCACTGAAAGTCACTTATTATTTGAGCTTGGGTTCCTCAACTTTCAGAGTCCATGCTCATCTTCATTATGTCATATTACCCTCTGAAGATAAATAGTGCCATCAAGTTCTAATTCTACATCTCAATAACCCTGAAAAATGAAAGAGGATTTATCCTGATTAAGAACTCTGAAGAAATCATACTAACAATTCAATATAATTCACCAAATATTCTGCACAAATATATCATCTCAAATGGAGTACCATTTATGATTCAATAATTGGAATTTAAGAGGAAGTAAAAGAGTAGGTTTTTTGTTATTCTCATAGTTTGTGGACTCAGTAGTAATACTGATAAACTATTGAAAAAGTAGGTGTTTACTTTTTCTACAAATATTTAAATTGTGTGGGTAATACTAAAAGACTGTAAATTTTTAGCCTAAACATACTTTAATATATTTTTATTGTTGATTTTAGAGAGGAAGGGAGAGGGAGAGAAAGAAAAACATCAATGATGAAAGAGAATCATTGATCGGCTTCCTCCTGCAAACCCACACTGGGGAATCTAGCTTGCAACTCGGTCATGTGCCCTGACCAGGAATCAAACCATGACTTCCTGGTTCATAGGTTGATGCTCAACCACTGAGAAACACCAGCCAGGCAGCCTCAACATACTTTAAAAAGTGACTGTCATATATTGGGAAATGAGACATTAAAGTAATATGTAATCTTATATAATAAAAGGCTAATATGCAAATCGACTGAACAGCGGAACGACCGGTCGCTATGACATGCACTGACCACCAGGGGGCAGACGCTCAACGCAGGAGCTGCCCCTGGTGGTCAGTGGGCTCCCACAGGGGGAATGCCACTCAGCAAGAAGCCCTGAGCCGGGCTCACTGCTGACAAGTGCAGCAGTGGTGGCAGGAGCCTCTCCTGTGGGGAGTGGGCCTAAGCCATCAGTCGGACATCCACCAAAGGCTCCGGGACTGTGGAAGGCACAGGCTGGGCTGAGGGACTACCCCCACCCGAGTGCACGAATTTCATGCACCAGGCCTCTAGTATCAGAATAGAAAGCAGGTTGGGCTAGAGCCAGAGTGTTGGTTGGTCTGTCATCCACTGAAAAAAGTAAGTGCTTAGAGTAAACAAATACCAGGAGAAAGCCACTAGACATAGCCAGGTTAGTAGTAAGACATATTTTTCTTTCAAAATCGTTTTTAAATCATTTCTTGATTGATGAAAAGTACTTACTCTCCTTCCCTCCATCAATTTCTGTGTGAAATCGGGATGTCTTTTACATCTGCATGTCTTATATGCTAGCATGTAATGGGTGTGCATCCATGCACCTATGTTGGTGCAAGATGGCACAACTTTCCATCACCTATTCTTGTTTTATGTCCTACTTTCTGGTGTTAAAACACTCTCTCTTTCATTCTCTACCTTGTAGATGGTGCCACAACTAGCATGTAAAATACATAACTGAATATTTTAAGATTGAGAAAATGCAGGTTGTATGTATGATAGGTAAAGCATTTTGTATGGGACTTGGCATTCAAAGCAAGAAACAAATATAAGGTTGTTTTAAATAAGGACCAAAACACTCAAGAGAAGATAATGAGTTCCAGCTGTGATTATGTCATCTTGGAGGAGCAGTTGAAAACCAGGACTCTGTCACTAGTGTAACGTTTCTTGATCACTGAGATAAGACATGTTCATCGAGCCACCGGCGCTGGGCTTCTGTGGAGTCGCCTTTATGTAGCATTAGCAGCAGTCATTTGGGGACCTGATTAGGCGGGTCTAAATGCCAGAACAATATCCAGGGTCCGCTTTGGTACATAGGGCGCGGGGACTCAGTAACATAGGCTCGTGTTGTGTCTGACACTGGATTACCTCCCAGGTGGAAAAGAAAAAAAAGAAGAAAAAAAAAAAAAAACACGGTGCAGTTGGAGGGAAAGAAGAGACCTTACTTCTTGCGCCTTTGGACACTCCAGAGAGGAGGGTGTGGGTGGGGTGGAGATGCAGAATTGCCGCTCCCTTTGAGAGGGGGACCCGAACTGCTTAACAACGCACTCCCCTCTCCAGAGATTCTCCCTTCTTGGAACCAGAGCAAGTTAGGTGAGCGCGAACATCCATTCAGCCCGTAGGCCTCCGGCGGAGGAAACGGGAAAGATTCCCGCAGGAGGAGGGTGGGACAAGGAGCGTGGGTGGTTGGTGAGCGAAGGAACAAACAGACCAGACCACCTCCATTGGCTGCCTCGCCTCCGCCTCCGGGCCTGGGCCTGGGGACTGCTCCGTTCCCAGCACGGAGGAGGGACAGGGCGGGTCCAGTGCCGGCTCTCCCCCAACCAGCGAGGTAGGACCTGTGTGCGCCCCGGAGCGACCTGCTGGCTGCTAGGCAACGGGAAACTTCTCCGGGGACGCCACCTTTCCACTCCCAGCCCTGCATTTGCTGTCTCTGGAGACCGGAGGCGGCGGAGGCGGCTGCTCTAGGTCTGACTTGGTGAGTCTTGAGGAATCAAACTGTGGGGCTGGGCTCTGACTTTTAGACCAAAGACCGCATGGCTTTCGGAGCACACGAGGAAAAACCCCCACGGGCAGAGGAAGTCAATGGAAAGGCGTTTGCAGTGATGCCCTAGCGTTTTAGAGGGGGTGGGAAGTGAGGAATAGAGACAGCAAGACTGGTCCAAGATTCCACAGAGTGGTCAGATCTAGGCCTGTGCTCCTCACCCTGTGGCTGGTCTGAACTGAGCTGTGCTCTACGTGTGAAATGCACACCGGCTTCCCAAGACAGCAACAAAAAGCAAGATATCACATGAATGCGTTTGATACTGATGATGTGTTGAAATGATAAGGTTTTGGATATGTTAAATAAAGCACATTATTAAAATTAGTGTCACCGGTTCCATATGTTGTGTTTTTGAATGTGGTTACTTGAAAAATTAAAATTGCAGAGGAGACTTGCTGTTTTAAAGAGCCCACTCTGCTTTGTTTACGACATACAGACTGTCTTCACAAACGGCAGGCCAATATCATCAGAAACAAAAGAGGTGAGTGAGAGAATGGTCACCTGTTTTCCTTCCTTCCTCTGCCAGGTTCTGGTTGGTACTCCACCTCTGAGCTGCCATGCCCAAAAGGGGGAAGTCCAAGATTAAAAATAAAACCAGTGTAGAATAAGTGGGGAGTGAGGTAGAAGAAAAGATGAGGCGGGGCGTGCTGTATTGACACTAGAGTTTTGTAGGCAACCGTCCCATCCCATTCCATTCCAATCCCAACCCTGACCTGGAAAGCGAGAGGTGGCAGATCCAAGGGACAGCGATAGTGTTTAGGACCCAGACAGCCTCCCACTGTAATGGGTCCCAGTTCAAGACCACAAGGTAGGAAGGAAGAGTAGCGTAGGAATTCATTTCTAAGCCATCTCCCTTGGGAATTCCTCCCTTGAAGGGGGACAGTATCTGAGCTTCAGGCAACAGAGTGAGGTCCCCGAAGCTCATTTCCCAAGTACTTTGCCATTTGGAAGTTCCAGCCTGGAGATGATGATGTCAGGGCTCTCCAGATTTGGGAGGCTCCCATAACCCCAGGCCTCTGGCCACGGTTCCTTGTACTTTTGTGGCAGTAAAAGAAGTCAGGGACGGTTTTCTTCATCTTAGCACAGGAGAGGTGGATTCACGTTCCACAGAGGCTGCATTCAATCATGGGCTGCCCCCCAATGGGATTTCAGCAGTACCACGTGATCAGGTCCCATGAGTCATCACCTGATGGTAGCATGATGTCCTTCCTCATCCATTAACCGTATCTCGCTGTCCCTGGAATTGGCAACTCAGTCTTGGCTTGTTTCAGTGCTGCCCACCTCCTTGCTTTTTGCATCAGATTTTGATTGGCCAGATGCAGGTCTAGACTAAAAGCCAGTCCAGCTGACTCCTGGTTGAAGACCTCATGTGCCAGACTACCATTTTGGAGAGAGGTATCTCTGTCCATTTGGTGGGTTGGGAGTGTGAGTGGTAATGAGAATGCAATTCCACTACAAAAGTCTCACGGTTCTCGTGTTCTAGGACCTGGCTATTCAATGTGTTTGAATCAGAACCTTCATTTTAGCAAGCTTCTTAAGAGACTCTCCTGCACATAAAAGTTCCAGAAGTACTGTTTTAGAATATAGCCCTCAATTCTCTTCTTCCTTTGTTTGGTTTCCTCATGAGTACCTAGGCTGTAGTTCCCAGATTGCTTGTATTAGAATTACCAGCATTTTGAACAAGCTTCCCTGGAGATATTTTGTTTACTCAAGTGTGAGAAACAATGATCTCAATACTTCAATGCTAATTGCATTTCTCTTCATCTTTCCCATCTAGCCCAGTGTGGTCCCCAAATTAGTGGCATCAGCAGCAGCAGCAGCAACATCACCCAATAACTTGTTACAAATGCAAATTTTTAGGTTCCACCCCAACTACAGGGCTTCTTGAAGGCCAGGCACAGTTCCTAATTTCCATTCCTCTGGTTCAAGTCCTCATTTTGGGAAGAATGGGGTAACTTCGATGGGTTTTCTTTGGCAGTGAGCAAACTCAGCTCTCCCTAGTTCTTAAGTCCCCATCCACTTCCTCAGTTCTGTTGCTCTTCATTTGTCTTTTTCTGACCCTACTCTTGCAGGAGTAAGGATGGCTTTTCACAACTCTGAAATGGACTCTGACCTCGAAAATATTGACAGGCAGGTGTCAAATCCAAAACTGGAAAGGAAAAAATTAAAGGGGAAACAAAGTTTTTCAATACCCATAGAAAATGCAGAAGATACACAAGTCCTGGTGTTTAAACGCAGTACCAAAGCCCAGGAAAGGACAAGAAAACGACAGCAGCCTAGAAAACTAGAGCCTCTGGTAAGTTCAAAACCCAACATCTTAGCCACTTTGGGCTACAGAGGAAGTTGCAAAACTGCTCTGGGAGGGGATGGAATATTTCTAGACACTTATCAGAGAAGAAATGAAAATCTGAAAGTTAAGACTTGTTTATAAAGTTGTAAACACAATTACTTATTTAAAAATATTGAATTATAAACAGTTTGAAGTGGGAGGGATATGGTGGTGAACAAAATTTTCTAGTAGATAAATCTTCTCTAGGATTATGTACAATATGATACTTAACTATGTAGATTTAAGGCTCTTTTGGATATTAGGGTACCATTTAATACTGGGAACTTCAGTAAGAAATAAATACACACACACACACACACACACACACACACACACACACACACAGGCATACCTCAGAGATATTGTTGGTTCAGTTCCAGACCACTACAATAAACTGAATATTGCAATGAAGTGAGTCACACACATTTTTTACTTTCCCAGTGCATATAAAAGTTATGTTTAAACTATACCATTGTCTATTAAATGTGCAATAGCATTATGTCTAATATACAATGTACAGACCTTAATGAAAAAACACTTTGGGTTGAGTGTTGACTATGAATCAGGAAGTCATGGTTCGATTCCTGGTCGGAGCACATGCCCAGGTTGTGGGTTCCATCCCCATTGTGGGGTGTGCAGGAGGCAGCCGATCGACGATTCTCTCTCATCATTGATGTTTCTATCTCTCTCTCCCTCTCCCTTCCTCTCTGAAATCAATCAAAATATATTTAAAAATACTTTGTTGCCAAAAAATGCTAGCCATCATTTGAGCCTGCTGGAAAAATAGCACCAATAGACTTGCTCAATACAGGGTTGCTACAAATCTTTAATACCTAGAAAAGGTGTTATTTGCAAATTACAATAAAACAGGGCAATAAAACGAGATATGCCTGTATTAATATAGTTTCATTATTGTTAAAGTGAATGCCTGGTGCCCTGAACAATTTTATGCATGTCTGAATATATTTAATTTTTAAGAACTCATTTATGCCTTTGGATAATTATAAATCCATGTGAAGGAGCCGTGAAGGTGCATAAAGTAAAAAGTAAAAATTCTCACCTCCACTCTCAGACATTAACTACCATTGTTGGTGGTTGCCCTTCAAGCTGCTTTATACGTTTTTTCAAACGTGTGTGTGTGTGTGTAAACATTTGTAGTTTTAAAGTAAGATGATACAGTACATACTGATCTTCAAAGGTTCTTTTCACTTACGTAGAAATCTTTCTAATCCATGCATTCCGAGGTATATTTTCTAACAGCTGCGTTGTATTTGTTGCATGGTTGTACCATAACATGGTATCCATCAAGTGGTCTCCTATTGATGGGAATTCAGTTTACTTCCTTTTTGTTTTGTTGTTATTATTTTGCTATTTCAGACAATGCTGCATTGAATGGCCTTCCTTTTATACATATAAAGATGGGTTCCTAGAAGTGGCATTTAAAAATTTTTTTATTGATTTATAGAGAGAGAGAGGAAGAGGGAGAGAGAGAGAAATATCAATATGAGAGCAAAATATTAACTAGTTGCCTCCTGCATGTTCCCTACCTGGGATTGAACCCACAACCCGGGCCTGTGCTCTGACAGGGAATCAAGCCAGTAACCTTTCCGTGCACGGGAGGACACCCAAGAAACAGCCACACCAGCCAGGGCAGAAGTGGCATTTAAAAAAATTTTTTTTAAATTCTTTATTGTTTAAAGTATTACTTAAGTCTTTTTCCTCCATTGACCTCTCCCCGGCCACCCACACCCCTCAGCACATGCCCTCACCCCCCTACTATCTGTGTCCATTGGTTATGCTCATATGCATGCATACAAGTTCTTCGGTTGATCTCTTACTCCTTCACACTCCTCCTTCCCTCATAGGTTGGACAGTCTATTCGATGCTTCTATGACTCTGGTTCTATTTTTGTTCATCAGTTTATGTTGTTCATTATATTCCACAAATGAGTGAGATCATGTAATATTTACCTTTCTCTGACTGGCTTATTTCGCTTAGCATAATGCTCTCCAGTTCCATCCCTGCTGTTGCAAATGGTAAGAATTAGAAGTGGCATTTGTATAAGTCATAAAATATGTACATTTTTAATTTTGAAAAATATTGCCCAATTGTACTCTAAGGTTTAAACAGTTTAACTTCCCACCTACAGTGTATGAGAGGGCCTGTTTACTCACATTGTTGCTGAACCTGATACTATCATTTTAAAAAATATTTGCTAGACTGATATGTTAAAACTAGAGGCCCGATGCATGAAAATTCATGCACTGGAGCCGGGTCCCTCAGCCTGGCCTGCCCCCTCTCACAATTCGGGAGCCCTCAGGGGCGGGAGGTGACCAGCGATCAGGGGAAGGTGATGCCCCCATCACACCTCTGTTACTGCCACTGCTGGCAGCGCAAGCATCGGCTGGCCCTGGTTACCTGAGCCTCAAGCGGCCCTGGGCGGTTGGGCAGCTGCCATCCAAGGCTTGCCTGCACCTCGGGCCGGCCCTGGGCAATGGGGGGCTGAGGGGATTGAGCACTGCCATCTTGTGGCTGAGGGCACCGCCATCTTTGAGGGCATGGTAATCAATTAGCATATTGCCTCCTTATTGGCTGTTGGTGCCACCATCTTTGTGAGGATGTGACAGTCAATTAGCATATTCCCTCTTTATTTCATAGGATAAATGGCTTCACATTGCTATAATTTTCATCTTATTAGTAAAGTATATTTTTATTTATGCATTGGCATATGTTATTTATTTTGTGGATTCTGTTCATAACCTTTGTCCACTTTAGATTGTTTACCTTTTCCTATCAGTTTTTGAGGTTTTAAAAAATAGATATTATGGATATTAACCCAATTTCATTGTTTTTCAAAGTTGAGTACTGATTCCTTTTGAAGAAAAACATTCTTGAGGACGCATAGTGCTGATTTGTTACTTTAATTATAATGTTACTTTATGTAAAAACGTTAACTAGGTATTCATTCAAATTTTAATAAACAAAATAGCATCTTAAATACAAAGAAAACTACATAACCAATACAATTAATAACTAATAAAAATGAAAATTAACAGATGCTATTGAGTTGACACCAAAGTTCCCTTTTGCAAGGTGGTTGTGGTACTGACTTCCGCTGCTCTTTTTTGGGGAGTTCGCTGTGCCTGCACTACATGTTGTATGGAGTGTCAGGGCCTCCCTACTGTACTTCCATGAAAATAGTATTAAACCTTTACATTTATTTATCTCTAATCTTCACTTGGCAAAGGGGTATAACTAATCTTTGATGATCAAAGTTGTTCTTTTTGTCATCACTGCAATAAATTCATGTATATAAAATGTTTATTACTCACCTCTGATGTGCCAGGCTCTGGGCCATGTCCTGAGGATACAGCAATGAACAAGGCAGACAGATTCCTGTTGACATTGTAGTAATCCTAAACAAACAGACTGAACAATTTTATCTAATGACTAGAGGCCTGGTGCACGAAATTCGTGCACGGGGGGGAGGGGTCCTTCAGCCCAGCCTGCACCCTCTCCAAACTGGGACTCCTTGAAGGATGTCCAACTACAGTTGGACATCCCTCTCACAATCCAGGACTGCTGGCTCCCAACCGCTCGGCTGCCTGCCTGCCAGCCTGATCATCCCTAACCACTCCCCTGCCAGCCTGATCGATACCTAACTGCTCCCCAGCTGGCCTGATTGCCCCTAATTGCCTCCCCTGCTGGCCTGGTCACCCCTAACTGCCCGCCCCTGCCAGTCTTGTTGCCCCTAACTGTCCTCCCCTGCTGGCCTGATCACCCACAACTGCCCTCCCCTACAGACCTGGTCTCCCCCAACTTCCCTCCTCTGCCAGCCCGGTCACCCCTAACTGCCCTCCCTGCTGGTTTGATCACCCACAACTGCCCTCCCCTGCAGGCCTGGGTCCCCCCCCCGCAACTGTCCTCCCTTGCAGGCTTGGTCCCCCCAACTGCTCTTCCCTGCAGGCCTGCCCCCAACTGCCCTCCCCTGCAGACCTGCCCCCCCCAGCTGCCCTCCCCTGCAGCCCTGGTCCCCCCCTCAACTGTCCTCCTCTGCCTGTCCGATCACCCCTAACTGCCCTCCCTGCTTGCCTGATTGCCCACAACTGCCCTCTCCTGTAGGCCTGGGTCCCCCCTAACTGTCCTCCCTTGCTAGCCTGGTCTTCCCCAACTGCCCTCCTCTGCCGGCCTGGTCACCCCTAACTGCGCACAACTGCCTTCCCCTGCAGGCCATCTTGTGGTGGCCATCTTGTGTCCACATGGGGGCAGCCGTCTTGTTTCTTGGAGTGTTGGTCAATTTGCATATTACTCTTTTACTAGATGGGATAGGTGCTATTAAGAAAATAAGTCAGGAAATGTGGTGGAGACAAATGGCAGGATGCTTTAGATTGGATGACTACAAAGGTCTCCCTGAGGAGATGTCATCTGAACAAATCCCAGATTATTGCCACTGCAATTTTGATAGGGCTTACATGGAATCTGAAGATTGCTTTGGTTAGAATGAATATTTTAATTATATTAATGCTTCTAGTATATGATCACGATATATTGTTCCATTTATTTGTGTCATATTCAATTTCTGTCATCAATGCCTTATGGTTTTCAGAGTCTCTCATCTCCTTGGTTAAATTTATTTCTAGGTATTTTATTTTGATACAACTATAAATGGAATTGCTTTCTTAATTTCTCTTTCTGCTAGTTCATTGTTAGTGTACTGGAGGCCTGATGTACAAAATCCGTGCAAGGGGCTTGGCCCTCGCAGCCCTGGCTTTGTCCGGAAGGTCATCCGGACAGTTGTTCTGCTGTTCGGTCTAATTAGCATATTAGCTCTCTATTATATAGGCTAGAAATGCAATATATTTCTGTATATTAATTTTGTCATTTAACTTTACTGAGTTGATTTATTAGTTAATACTTTTTTGGTGGAATCTTTAGGGTTTTCTATATGTAGTATCATGACATATGTAAGTAGTGACAGTTTTACTTCTTCTCTTCCAATTTGGATGCCTTTTATTTCTTTTTTCTTATTGTGGCTAGGACTTCCAATACTATCCTATATAATAAAAGTGGAATAGATAAATCTACTGAATGGCTGAACAGCAGAACAACCATCCAGACGACCATCCGGGACCATGCTATGACACCCACTGGCGCCAGGCCAACTGAGGCGGTTGTGATGCGATTGGTTGAGGGCCCAGCCATCACCCCATGATCGCCCCACAGAGGGAGGCCCAGGTCACCAATAGTCAGGTTGCGGTGGGTGGGCAGGGCCTCTCTCTGTGAGGGAAGCCCGGGTTCTGGGTGTCTGAAGGAAGCCGGTGCTGGCAGCCATGGGAAGGGAGGCCTACTCTTGCACGAATTTCATGCATTGGGCTCTAGTGTTGAATAAAAGTGATGAGGGTGGGCATCCTTGTCTTGATCCTGATCTTTTTGCCATTGAGTATGTGAGTTGTGGGTTTGTCATATACAGGTATAGTCTTTATTATGTTGAGGTATGTCCCCTCTATAGCTACACTGTTGACAGTTTTTATTGTAAATGGATGTTGAATTCTGTCAAATGTTTTTTTCTGTATTTATTGAAATGATCATATAATCTTTATCCTTTTTTTGTTAATACGGTATATCATATAGATTAACTTGTAGTTGTTGAACTGTCCTTGCATTCCTGGAATAAATCTAACTTGATCACGGTGTATGATCTTTTAATTTATTGTTGAATTCAGTTTATTAATATTTTGTTAAAAATTTTACATCTGAGTTTATCATGGATATTGGTCTTTTTTTGTAGTGTCTTTGGTTTTGTTATCAGAGTATTGCTGACTTCAAAAATAAGTTTGGAAGCATTTATCCCTCTTAAACTTTTCAAAATAGTTTGAGGATAGGTATTAATTTTTTTAAAAGTTTGGTAGGTTTCTTCTGTGAAGCTGTATGATCCTGGCCTTTTATTTGTTGGGAATTTTCTGATTACTGATTCAATTTTGTTACTAGTAATTGGTCTGTTCGAATATTGTTTCTTCTTGGTTTAGTCTTAGAAGGTTGTATTTTTCTACAAGTTTATCCATTCTTCTAGATTGCCCAATTTTTTGACATATAATTGTTCATAGCATTCTCTCATGATCCTTTGTATTTCTGTGATGTTGGTTGTAACTTCTCCCTTTTCATTTCTGATTTTATTTACATTGGCTCTCTCTGTTTTACTTAATGAGTTTTGCTAAAGACATCAATTTTATCTTTTCAGAGAACCAGCTCTTAATTTCATTGGTCTTTCCTATTGTTTTTTCTCTCTGTTACATTTATTTCTACTCTGATCTTTATAATTTTTTTCTTCTAACTTTCCTTAGAACCAAAGGTAGATTGTTTATTTGCTATTTTCTTGTTTCTCAAGGTAGGTCTATACTACTATGAGTCTCCCCCTTAGAAATGCTTTAGCTGCATTCTATAAACTTTGGAAAGTTGTGTTTTTATTTTCATTGGTCTCAAGGTTTTTTAAAATTTCTTTTTATTTCCTCATGACCAGTAGTTTATTTAGTAGCATGTTGTTTAGTCTCCATGTATTTGTGGGTTTTTTTATTTTCAGTTTTCTTCTTCTAATTGATTATTAGTTTCATACTGTTAGAAAAGATGCTTGATATGATTTCAGTCTTCTTGAATTTGTTGAGACTTGTTTTATAATTTAATGTGATCTATCCTGGAGAATGTATCATGTCCACTTGAAAAGAATGTTTCTGCAATTTTGTGGTGAAGTGTTCTATAAATATCTATTAAGTCTATATGATCTAAAGTGTCATTTAAAGTCAATGTTATCTTATTGGTTCTCTGTCATGATTATTCATTGATGTAAATTGGTTATTAAACTCCCACTATTATGTATTGCTGTCAATTTCTTCATTTATGTCTATTAATATACTAGAGGCCTGGTGCACAAAATTCATGCATCGGGGGAGGGGTTCCTCAGCCTGGCCTTGCAATCCGGGACCCCTCGGGGAATGTCCAACTGTGGTTTATGGGCCTAAACCAGCAGACGGACATCCCTCTCGCAATCTGGGATGCTGCATGCACCAGTGACCATACTTTTCATACAGGTGAAAGGCATCTTGCCGTTGTATGGGCAGCTACATTTTTTTGCCCTGATTATAAAAAGTAATACATAACATGATCCTTCTGAGGCAGTAGTACCATTTTCCCCATCTTATGGGTAGAAAAATTGAAGCAGAGAGAATTTAAGTAATTGGCTTTGTCACACAGTTATAAATGTCAGAATCAGGGCTGACCACAAAATAGTGCAAGCCAGAGTCTATGCATGTCATCGCTGCATCATCCTGTTTTGTCAGTGTTAGAGTAGCCTTGACAGGTTTTAATTTTTAAATATAAGAGACTGTATAGGGTAGGGTCCCTAGGCCTTGCCAGCGATCAGGGCTGATCTGTGGGGCAACCAGCGGGGCAATCAGGGACCCCCCGCTGGCACCCTCCTTGGCTGGCTGCCTGGCACCACCCACTGGCTGGCCCCGCCCCCCAATTACCCCACTGCTGCTGGTTGCCTCCCTCTTGGGGGACAGACGCTCAACGCATTTGCCATTTTCATTGAGTGTCTTCCCCCTGGTGGTCATTGTGCATCATAGCGGCTGGTCATTCCACTCTTGGGTTGATTTGCATATTAGGATTTTATTATATAGGATAGATGTCTATATGTTGGATCTGTAAATAATTAAAAATGTTATTATAAATGTTAATATCCCACTCTTGGATTGATTCCTTTATCATTGTGTAATGCCCTTCTTTGTCTCTTTATTTTTTTGTTAAGCCTCACCTGAGGATATTTTTTCATTGCTCTTTTAGAGAGAGTGGAAGAGAGAGAGAGAGAAAGACAGAGAGAAACATTGATGTGATAGAAACACATCTATTAGGTGCCTCCTGCACATGCCCAGGGCCTGGGAGCCTGCAACCAAGGTACATGCCCTTGACTTGAATCGAAGCCGGGACCCTTTGGTCCATAGGCCAGCGCTCTATCACTGAGCCAAACCAGCAAAGGGCTAGAGCTGCTGTTTTAGGATCATAGATCTTTAAGTTTGAATGCATTCTAATAGCTCTAAATTTTACTCCCCCTCCCACATTTTATATTTTTATGTCATACTTTAGATATTTTTGTTTTGTTTATCCCCTATTTACTTATTGTACTTATAGTTCATTTTGCTACTCTTGTCTTTTAACCTTCATACTAGCTTTTTAAGTGGAAGAGTCACTGTGTTTACTATATATTTGCCTTTACCAATGAGATTTTTTTTTTTCTTTCATATATTTTCTTATTTCTGGTTATTAGTAGCCCGGTGCATGAAATTCGTGCACATTGAAAGGGAATTAATTAGATGAAATATTTTAATATTGCTATTTGCCCTTTCTCTATAATAAAAGTGTGAGAGATAAAAGGAAATGAGTACAATGTATAGGAAAATAATACATAATTTTATTAATAACTAAACAATAACAAAATGATATAACAACAATAACAAACTCGTAATATAAAAACAACATTGATGCAAATAATGACTGATAAAGTGATTAAACTTATTCTAATATCTCCCTGTATACCACATTAAGAGTAAAAACACTTTCAGAGTGCTTGACTAATTTCCCTTGAGATAAAGTATTTACAACTTTAACTTTAACATCACATGCTCTTTGAACTCAAGAGAAAGCAAAAGCCGTAACTGGTTTGGCTCAGTGGATAGAGCGTCGCCCTGTGGACTGAAAGGTCCCAGGTTCGATTCCAATCAAGGGCATGTACCTTGGTTGCGGGCACATCCCCCGTAGGAGGTGTGCAGGAAGCAGCTGATCGATGTTTCTCTCACATCGATGTTTCTAACTCTCTGTCCCTCTTCCTTCTTCTCTGTAAAAAAATCAATATAATATTTTTTAAAAATACTTTAAAAAAAAAAGAGAGAGAGAGAGAGAGAAAGCAACATTAACTGACCATGTCCAAAAATGGGTTCAGGTAGGAATATTCCTACTCTGTCTATAGTTTGTCCTTGTGATTTATTAATAGTCATCACAAATGCTGGCATAACAGGAAACTATCTTTGAATTAATTTAAATGGGAGGCCAGTGTCAGATGGGGACAAATCAATTCTTGGAATCAGAACAATCTCTCCCTCTTCAGATCCTGTTAATATTTCAGCTTTGATAATGTTAGGTCGCAATCTTTTGATAATAAATCTGGTACCATTACAAAGACCCCATTTACTATTAAGATTTCTCAATAGCATGATGATTGCACCCACTTTCAATTTTAATTTATGACACGGCATTCCAGAAGGAGTAATACTATTAAGAAATTCAATAGGAAAATTTTCCTTTTCAGCATCATCTGTTGAGTCAATGGAATCATCACTCAAATAGGTGTGAAAATCTCCATCAAGTATATCCAAAATTTCTTCATTTAATTTTTGAACGTGCTCATTTTTTGAACAAAGAATTGCACGTTTAGATATATTTTTAATATTATCTATAGATATACTATTTCCAAAGGTGGCTTTAATAATAGATCCATTAAAAATCATTTCATGGGGAATTTCAATAATATCCATTCCTAAATGAAAACTGCTATCAAGTTTGCCATTTCCAAGTTTTACTAACCATTCACTATAAGCAGAATCCTCTGATCTCATATTTGTTTTAAGAGACAACTGTCTGAAACATCCCCAAACACTACAGTACTTTAAACTTATTTGTACTATGGCCAATCGTATAGCATGGCAACACAAAAATCCCCTCTGAAAAGAACTTTCCCACCAAATGCAACATTCAAAGTAGCGCCAGCGAGAGCTTTATATGTATGGCACGTGTGCGAGTCAAAGTTTATTTTTAAATTTCCAGTGTGTGTCATATGTACCGGTTGGTCAGACGGATGGACAAATGTCGGTCACTTAGCCTTTTATCTATACAGATTATGAGTCATGATTTTACCTTTTAAAAAAATTATCCTTTAATACCTCCAAAGCACAATGAGTAAGAATCTGAAGGTTTATGTGGCTTCTATTTGGTTTCTAGGACAAAGTTCTTTCCTTTACCCACCACTCACTTCTCTCCTTTTATTCTTGAATGTTAATTCCAACATAATTTTTGTAACACCTCTTGAAAAGGATCCCACCAAGTTTTAGATAGTCTACATGATAAAACTTACAGAAAAATACAGCATGAGACTTTCATTCTATCACTAACTTCTTCATATAACTGTAATTCCTCAGTCTCTATAGAATGAAAAAGGAAAATAAAAGTGCCTTCTCTCATTCCAAGGCCTTTCTCAGTCAGGCAACCACAAAAAGAATGAGCCTATAATTCATGCCATGTAATCTCTATCAGGCATAATTCAAATCAAATCCTATCAGGCAAAGTCTGGGATAATTAAAATGTATAAGAGAACAGTGGTGACCTGGGGGAGAACTTATTGTCTCCTGCTTTTGCTGAATATTATTTTTGTTATTCTAGACTCCAAGTCCCTATTGGGGACCTGGTCAGGCGGCTGCGGGCGCTAACCCACGCCACCTGCCCTGGTCCGTGATCTGTGATCACGCCACCTGCACAGGTCCGTGATCCAGGATGGGGGACCTGGGCAGGCGGCTGCCAGTGCTAACCCACACCACCTGCCCTGGTCCGTGATCCGTGATCGTGGACCTGGGCAGGCAGCTACGGGCGCTAACCCACGCTGCCTGCCCTGGTCCATGATCCCTGATAGGGGCTTATCTGGGACCTGGTCAGGCAGCTGCCGGTGCTAATGCACGTCTCCTGTCCTGGTCCGTGATCCATGATGGCAGACCTGGGCAGGTGGCTGCCGGTGCTAACCCACGCTGCCTGCCCTGGTCCGTGATCTGTGATGGTGGACCTGGGCAGGTGGCTGCCGGTGCTAACCCACGCTGCCTGCCCTGGTCCGTGATCCGTGATCATGCCGCCTGCCCAGATCTGTGATCTGTGATGGCGGACCTGGGCAGGCGGCTGCAGGCGCTAACCCAGGCTGCCTGCCCTGGTCCTGAGCTGCCTGCCCTGGTCCGTGATCCGTGATCCGTGATGGTGGACCTGGGCAGGCGGCTGCGGGCGCTAACCCACGCTGCCTGCCCTGGTCCATGATCCATGATGGCAGACCTGGGTAGGCAGCTACGGGCGCTAACCCACGCTGCCTGCCCTGGTCCATGATCCATGATGGCAGACCTGGGTAGGCAGCTACGGGCGCTAACCCACGCTGCCTGCCCTGGTCCGTGATCCCTGATTGGGCCTTCGAGTCAGCCGCCGCTGGTGGCAGCTGACTCGAAGCCCCTATCCAGGACCTTGTCAGCTGGCTGCTGGCACTAACCGCCTGCCCCAGTCTACCATCATGGCTTGGATTCCACGGGCAGTGGGCGCTGCCCCATCCCCCTGCCATCTTTGCTGGTTTAATGTGTATATTTGCTCCTGATTGGCTGGTGGGCGTGGCTGTGGGCGTGGCTTATGGATATAGCGAAGGTATGGTCAATTTGCATATTACTGTTTTATTAGGTAGGATTGTCTTTTCATTTGCCCTTAAATAAGATTCTTGAACATTCTTTATAAAGCCAGTTTAATGGTAATGAGCTTCTTTAGTTTTTATTTGTCCAGGAACCTCTTTATCTGTCCCCCAATTCTTAATGATAATCTTACCATGTAGAGTATTCTCAGTTGTATGTTTTTTTCTTTCAGCACTTTAAATATATTCTGCCACTCCTCTCTGGGCTACAAAGTTTCTGCTGAGGAGTTAGCTGATAACCTCATGAGTTTGCTCTTATATGTGACTATTTGTTCTCTTGCTGCCTTCAATATTCTCGCTTTATCTTTAAATTTTGCCATTTTCATTATAATATGTTTTGGTATGGGTCTCTTTGGGTTTATATTGTTTGGAACTCTCTGTACTTCCCCAGGTTAGGAAAGTTTACAGCCATTGTTTTTTCAAATAAGTTACTGCCCCTTTCCCTCTCTACCTTCTGGGACTCCTCTACTCCTTTATGTTGTGCCAGAGGTCTCTTAACCTTTTGCACTCGGATGTTGAGTGTGACTTGACACGGTTAGCATCGGTAGCAGCTTGCATGTCGAATTGTATTGAATGTATCAATAATTTGAAATATTAAAAAAATCTAAATAAATAAGTTTGTATGAAAAGAAACTCCAGTTTTTTATTCTACTGTCGCGCTTTGTAAAATCTGGGGTATTTAAAAAATTAAATCCCGAGTAGAATAAAGGAATCAAGAAAAAAGCAAGCGAGTGCAAAGGGTTAAACTATCCTCATTTTTTAAAATTCCTTTTTCTATTTTTATTAGGGTATTTCCACTATTCTCTCTTAAAGGTTGCTAATCTATTCTTCTGTATTATCTAATTACTAGTGGCCCAGTGCACGAAATTTATGCACAGGGGGTGGAGGGGTATCCCTTAGCCCAGCCTGCACCCTCTCCAATGTGGGACCCCTCAAAGGATGTCCTACTGCCAGTTTACAGGGATCAGGCCTCAACCAGCAGTCGGACATCCCTCTCGCAATCTGGGACTTCTGGCTCCTAACCACTCACCTGCCTGCTTGTCTGCCTGATTGCCCCTAACCACTCTGCCTGCCGGCCTGCTCGCCCCCAACTGCCCCCCTGCTGACCTGCTCACTCCAAACTGCACCCCTCCCCCGCTATCCTGATCACCTCCAACTGACCCCAACTGATGTCCTGCTCGCCCCCAACTGGCCCCCCTGCTGGTCTGCTTATCCCCAACGGCCCCGCCCCCCACCAGCCTGATCACCCACAACTGCCCTCCCGTCTTGGCCTCTAACCACCTCTACCTTGGCCACCATGGCTTTGTTCAGAAGAATGTCCGGAAGGTCTCCTGGAAGGTCTCCCAGTCTAATTAGCATATTACCCTTTTATTAGTATAGATAGAGACCTGGTGCACGGGTGGGGGCCAGCTGGCTTGCCCTGAAGAGTGTCCTGGATCAGGGTGGGAGTTCTCTTGGGGAATGGGGCAGCCTGGTGATGGGCTGAGGACTGTTTTCAGGCTGGTCAATCCCCCCAGTGGAGACCCTCACTTCATGGGGGTGTGGCCAGCCTGGGTGAGAGGCTGAGGGCTGTTTTCAAGCTGGCCACACCCCCTTCAGGGTGGGGGTCCCTACTGGGGTGTCTGGCCAGCCTATGTGAGGGGCTGATGGCTGTTTACAGGCTGGCCAAGCCCCTCAGCGGGGACCCTCACCCAATAAGAGTGTGGCCAGCCTGGGTGAGGATCTGAGGGCTTTTTTCAGGCTGGCTATGCCCCCCGGTGATCCAGGCTCCCAGCCCCTCCTTTTTTTATTTTCTTTTTTTTCAGCACCTCCTTGAGGAGAGGCCAGGGCCAGCTGGAAGCAGGTATCTGGGATTTATTTATCTTCTATAATTGAAACTTTGTAGCCTTGAGTGGAGACCAGGGCCAGCCAGGGTGGGCAGGAAGCTCGGCTTCCTCCATCGCCGGGGGCAACCCAAGCCTCCCAGCTCTGTGGCTGCCACCATCTTTGTTGGGTTAATTTGCATACTCGCTCCTGATTAGCTGGTGGGCGTGGCTGGTGGGTGTAGCAGAGGTACAGTCAATTTGCATGTTTCTCTTTTATTAGTGTAGATTTTGATTTCCTCTAGTGTGTTTTTATTTAAGTTATTGTATTAGCTCTGATGGTTCTTTTAATATTTTCTTTAATATAATAAGTCTTTGTTAAAGTTCTTACTGTATTCTCTATTCTTCTCCCAAGTTCAGTGAGCATCTTTATAACAGTTACTTTGAATTCTTTTTTTTTTTAATTAAAGTGATTGATGTAACATTGGTTAATAACATATAAATTTCAGGTATATGACACTATAATTTTATATCTGTATACTCTACTGCATTCTCATCACCCAAATTCTAGTTTCCTTTTGTTACCATGTATTTGGCCTCCTTTACACAATCCATCTCCTCCCACGCCCTTTTCTCCTCTGGTAACAATCATTCTGTTGTCTGTATCTATTTATGAATGAGTTTGGTTTTGTTAGTTTACTTGTTACTTTTCATTTTATAGTCCACATATGAGCAAAATCATAAGACTTTTGTCCTTTTTCATCTGACTTATTTCACTTAGCATAGTACTCTCAGGATCCATCTGTGTTGTCACAAAAGGCAATATTTTATCTTCTATTGAAAATGATACTTCCAATAGGGGCTAATATCCAATAAAACTCAACAACAAGAAAAAAAATATGTTTAAAAAGGGGCAAAGGATTTGAATAGATATTTTCCCAAGGAAGACATACAGATGGCAAACAGAGATATGAAAAGATGTTCAATATTACTTGTTATTAGGGAAATGAAAGTCAAAACCACAGTGAGATATTACTACACCTGTCAGAATGGCTATCATAAAAAAGACAAGAAATAACAAGTGTTAGAAAGGATGTGTTAGAAAAGATACATAGTTGGTGAGAATATAAATTGGTGCATCCACTATGGAAAAAGTACAGAATAAAACTGCCATATGATCTAGTAATTCCTCTTCTGAGAATATAACCCAAAAATGTAAAAACACTAATTTGTAAAGATATATGTACTCCTATATTCATTGCAGCATTATTTACAACTAGAGGCCTGATCCACGATATTCATGCAAGAATAGGCCTTCCTTCCCCTGGCTTCACTCCCAGCCACCCGGGAGCCAGCAAGTCCCTGATCCCCGGCCACCCGGGAGCTGGCAAGTCCTCGCTTCTGTCCAGAGAAACGCTCCTGTAGCTCCCTCTGCTGCCCCCCTTCCCCTCATAACAGGCATCATGCCCCTCCAGGCCGCTCCATACCTACATATGCAAATTAACCTCCATCTTTGTTGGGTCAATTTGCATACTCACTCTGATTGGCTGGGGCATAGCGGAGTGATGGTTAATTTGCATGTTTCTCTTTTATTAGGTAAGATCATTGAAACTTTGTAGCCTTGAGCGGAGTCAAGCCTCCTGCTCGCTCCATGGCCGCAGCCATTTTTGTTGGGATTTATTTATCTTCTATAATTGAAACTTTGTAGCCTTAAGCAAAGGCCAGGACAAGCCAGGGCTGCGAAAACTTGGCGTCCTCCATCGCCGGGGGCAACTCAAGCCTCCTGCTCTCTCCAGCTCTGTGGCTGCCGCCATTTTTGTTGGGATTTATTTATCTTCTATAATTGAAGCTTTGTAGCGTTGAGTGGAGGCCTAGGCCAACCAGGGTGTGCAGAAAGCTTGGCTCCTTCCATTGCCGAGAAAACCCAAGCCTCTTGCTCTCTCCGTGACTGCAGCCATCTTGGTTGGGTTAATTTGCATATTTGCTCCTGATTGGCTGGTGGGCATGGCTTGTGGGTGCAGCGGAGGTATGGTCAATTTGCATATTACTCTTTTATTAGATAAGATGTCCAAGACATGGAAACAACCCAAGTATTCATCAACAAATGGTTGGATAAAGATGTGAGTATACACACATACACACACACACAGTGGAAAACTAGTCAGCCATTAAAATGAATTCATTAAGTTGAATTCTTTATCAGGAAAATTACTTACCTGCATATCACTAGTGTATTTCTTTGGCATTTTTCTTATTCTTTCATTTGAAACATATTAGTTTGTTTCCTCATTTTGTTTGGCTTTCTGTGTTTGTTTTTATGAATGAAATGAAAGTGGCCTGTGTTAAGAGTAACCACTGTGTAGACTGCATGTGCTAGGTAGCTTTGGGAGGATGGCTGGAGACTATGTGAGCGCACACAGTGCCAAGGGTGTCCTGGCTGGCTGACTGGCCAAAGCCAGGGCAGGCATGACTGAATTGGTCACAGCATGCAGCTCCGGGGCCTCCAGGCAGAAGAGCGGCAGGTTTGGAACAAGTGTGGGGAAAGGTGGTCCAGGCCCTGTGGCTTCAGGGGCACCCTGTCAGGCCAGCTAGCTGGGTCTGGAGTGGTCTCTGCTAAGGTGGCCCAGAGCAAGCTGTGCCAGCCTTGCAGGCTATACCGAGCACTTGGACTAAGCTCCCACCCATGCTATCTAGGTGGAGGGGGAATGTAACAATGGCAGTTGCCGGCCCCTCCAATTCTGGAGAATTCCTGCAGTTCCCCACCCATTTGGCAGGCATTTTGGGGGTTAGTAAATAGTTTTTGTTTTTTCAGGTATAGGTGCACTTTAAGACACTGTTTTATTACTGTGCCCCAGGGCAGGTGAGTCTGCACATGGGTTTGTTAGTGATATCCCTTCCTACTGCACGTTGCCCCACTGGGGTAGGGTTTCTATGGTTACTGCATCTCCATCTCTCCTCCCCTTCTGAATGTAGTCCCTCTCTCATATAATGTGCAGAAGCTATCCAATCCATCTTCAGTTGTTCTTCAGGAGAAGTTGCTATATACATAGGTGTTTAAGGTATACATTATTCTATGTGTCTGTGGTAGGTGAGTTAACAGTCTTCCTACATCTCCATCTTGGACCCCTACTCTCCCTTCTTAACTGTGATGCTGGTCTTATTCCTTTTCCACATTGTTATATAGCTGAGATCTCCCCTCCTACTGTCATTACTATAATCCCCTCCTACTCACTTCTCCTACTCTCATCACCAGCTAGTCTTTTCTTCTGTGAGTGACTTGAGGGATTTTTATCCAAAACCAAATATAAACTTAGCAGCCATTTGCTATATTTACTCTCAAGCTTATTTTTTCTCACTCCCATATAAAAGATTAGCTAAAATCATAATACTTAAAAACTTGGTCATTATAGTAAATTTTTATTTAACTTTTATGTTAAAAGCTGGATTTTTACTGCCTTAATTAGAAGTGAGATGGGCCTAAGATAATGCCACCATTTTATTTTTTAGATTTTCAATCAGTTATGGCAATAGGAAGTGATTAATGACTTTTGGGTAAGGTTGGAAGATTGTAAGCTTCTTCCTCTCTTGTAGTGAATGGTGGGGATTTGTAATGGATAATTAGTGAGCTTAGGACTTCATGCCCCTGAGCCCTTTCTATTATAAACCTTAATCCTAGAAGTATTTGTGGGTATTTAAAATACAGAATTAATAGAAACCAACTAGAAAAGTCTAATCAAGCAATAGTCCATGGATAGACAATGGTGGTAGCTGCTACAATGATTGTAGTTTCGACAGGAAATTAGTCCCAGGAGGAAATCAATTTTCAACAGGGATAAAGTCCAAAGGTAGTAAAGAATAAGACAAGTTCGCATTAATATTAAAAAGATTAACATGTCTCTTTGTTCCCCGAAGCCAGTGCTGAAAGTCTACCAAGATCGTAAGAGACCAGAATATATATACAAACAGCATCAACTTCCACCGGCCATTTCTGGAATCATAAAACCAATAGGAAGCTCTGAAGAAATTTCTGTCACATCACCTGTTCAGTCTCTTCAGCATGCAGATGTGTTGGATAAAACACAGGTATAGTATGTAAAAACCTTAAGTGGTCATTTAATTCAATTTTAGTTTTATATAGAATTGCTAACCTGCTTTTAATGCACAAGAATAGCAGCAAAATCTGTTTCTATCAGGTTGCATAAGAATTTTGGGAATATACTATTTCTCAGTTCTTCCTATTTAAAGAAAATTTGGACAGTAGAGGAAAATCATAAAGGAAACTCTCAGCATCTGTACAGTGTCTTCTGATCTCTTGCATTTTAAAAGAAGACATAATATTGTTTTAACTTTTATGAAATTTTCATCACTATTCCCCAGAAATGGCAATCTCTGAAGACCTTGGTAAAAGGCAATAAAGTAGAAATTGAGCCAGATAGGTAACTTTTGTAACTGGTGAGAGCTGTAGAGTGGTGAGGTTGCCTTGCAGGCAATCTATATATATATAAAAGCCAAGCGACCAGAACGATGGAATGACCAGAATGACCAGAACAACCAGAACAACTGGAACAACCAGTCACTATGATGTGCACTGCAGCACCTAACTGGTCCCTTATCGGCCCCACCCAACCTCCTGCGGCCCCTCCACCCAGGCATCACGGCCCCCAATCACCGATGGGAGGCAGGGCAGGCCGGCCAACCTTCTGCGTCCCCTCCTTTCTGCCGACCTGGCCTGATTGGCCCCATTTGGGGCTGGCTGGCTGGACCTCACCCATGCACGAATTAATGCACTGGGCCTCTAGTAAGTGAATAAGCTCTGGTGAGAAATCACCAGAGTATTGCTTTAAATGAATACTTATAGATAATTCAAGAAAGGAACAGAAATGGGTGGGAGAAAGTATGGATGATACACACAACAATAATACTAATAGGACCAAGATTTCTCTGAGCTTTTTAAAAAATATATATTTTATTGATGTTTTACGGAGAGAAAGGGAGAAGGATAGAGAGTTAGAAACATCGATGATAGAGAAACATTGATCAGCTGCCTCCTGCACACTCTCTACTGGGTATGTGCCCACAACCAAGGTACATGCCCTTGACTGTAATCGAACCTGGGACCATTGAGTCCACAGGCCGATACTCTATCCACTGAGCCAAACTGGTTAGGACTTCTCTGAGCTTTTTTGTTTAGAGGATTCTTCGACATTTGTTAAACATCTCAGTGCTAATTGTCTTTCAGGCATTGGGCTACAGTGTTTGAAATAGAGTTGGAGACTTGTCTGTCCTCAGAGACTTCAGAATCTGGGCAGATGGATAAGTGAACACTCAAGGTGTGATAAGAGCTTTCATTTGGTCATTTAACATATAAAATGATGGAGAACTAAATAGAAGGAAAGCTATATCCAGTGTCCAGGGATATGGTCAGTGAAGGAATAGCTTACCCTAGGGAATTGCACTAAGCTTTGAAGAATGAGTGGAAAGTTAATGAGGCAGATAAGGTGGGACAGTTTGGGGTTTGAAGAGCCAGCTGGAAGGAGGTCCACTGGGTTTTGATGAGATTATAACGAGAGAACAATATGATATGATTGAATAAAATTGTATAACTTCAGTTCATTTGGTTTATGTGAAGAAAAAAGAGTGAGCTATCTGAAATAGGACCAGGACAGATCTGTTTGTCTATAAATTAATTCATTTCATATGAAGGGGGCTTCAAGAGCTTGCATTTAAAGAAGAGGAGAGAAATTGTGTGGGTAACTGGGATGAAGGGAGGAAGCTGGGAAGGAACATTAGGTGTGGGTTATACTTGACTGTAGCTGTAACTAAGTGAAGAACTAAGTATAGAGTTAGAGCTTGAAGGGAAATGTGGAAGAAAGGGGGATATGCCGTATAAAAGAAGAAGGTATTTATTCTGAGAGGAGGCTTATTTCTGGGGGGTATTGATTTCTCAAAATTAGTTTAGAATGGAAATGCAATAACAAGGATTTCCTGAGAGTTGAAGGGAGGGAGGGAGGAAAAGAGGGAGGGAGGAAGGGAGGGAGGAAAATTGGAGGCTTTACTTCTGCTAATTAAGGAAGATTAACTTAACATTTTGGTCTGGGCATCCATCACGGAGGGAGTTCTATACTTTAAGAATAAATGCTCCCTTTATTCCGTCCCCCACCTCCAAAAATCTGAATTTTTGTGACTACTTAAATTGAATCACATCTTTCCACTGATTCCTATTTTTATTGCCCTTTGCTTAACAGTGCTTCACAGGTGTTGCATTTTTTTTTTACAAGTGCAAGGCAAGACCCTTCACTAGCAAAAAGATGATAGTTTGCTTTGTTGCAATACCTACTGAATTATGGTGGTCTGGAGCTGAACCCACAATATCTCTGAGATATGCATGTAATTAGAAATTGTACTCAGACAAAAATGTGTAGGGTTATTGTTGAATAAATCTTCCATTTAGAGTGCAGTAAAACTTTTAAGAGGAAATAACGAAGAAAATCAATGCATTTTTTGTTAAAATATTAATACTCTAGTCTCATAAAATTATTGGTTGACCTTTTGAAACATTGGAACAAGGCAATGTGTATTTTCTCTGGTTCTGGGTATCTGGTTTTGTCTATTCTTTTACATAAGAAAACTTCGTTGTTGCTGCTCTTCCTGGCCAGTAAGTGAAAGAAGAACTTTTTATCTTTTTGCTTCAATGTATTCCCAGACTGACTGACAGGAACTACATGTTAACAGGACACCCAGGTAATTCCCATGCACAGTGAAATGCCAGAAGCATTGGTGGCCAGAACTGGCAATTATGAGTTAAAAACATGTATGCTTTTCCAAGGCTATTAAATAATGACTCCTAGTGCTCAATGTAACTACCCCTCACATTCACACACAAAAAAAATTAAACCACTATATAGTTTATTATGCATTATGATTACAACTGTATAAGAAAGATGTCACTCATTTAAAAACATCAGGTAGTCAGAACAAGGTGAGACAGTTGAGGGGAGAGGCCAGTGCAGAGCATCTGAGCAAGGAGCGTGGTGGACTCCCATGAACTCCAGAGACCTGGTAGTGTTTTGAGGTCATAAACTTTAAGTTATAGAAGAGAAAAAAGAAATAGGAGTTGATGCAGGCTGTTTTGTGGGAAGGGAATGGGTATCTGGGTAGGGAGTACTGAGAAGGAATATCAGTGCCTAACAATTGTTTGAAACTTTTCAGTTCCAAAATGCTTGCCTTTGAACCCTGAACATCTCAGGCACTATAGTAATTGGTCCTTGATGTTAATATCTTGTCACTTTTTTATAGCGTTCTCTTTCAAATATTCTCCCCCTTACTTCCCTGCCCCCTATCTATGACTTCATTTTTTGCTTAATCCATTCACCCTTTTTGGCTTTATTTAGATGCATGGGCCCTCTGCTAAGGTATTGTCTCCCTCTCCTCAGAAACTGCCACCTATCGGAAGAAGAGGTCTCTATAAGACTAGTTACTCATCTTTGCCTAAGTACACATTCGAGGACCGGGAAGATGTTGTTAAAGCCAACATCCGTGATCCCTTGCAAATCATTAAAATATTACGTGAAAATGAACATCTTGGATTTCTTTATATGATTCCTGCAGTGCCAAGGTCTTCCATTGAATATGATACCTATAATCTGAAGTAAGTTCTCTTTTATGAAGCCACTTATTAATATTAAAAATTACACATAAGATTGCAAATGCTACCCATAATTGACTGGGTGTTAATGATAAATATGAGCCCTAGCCGGTTTGGCTCAGTGGATAGAGCATTGGTCTATGGACTGAAGGGTCCCAGGTTTGATTCCAGTTAAGGGCACATGCCTGGGTTGCGGGCTTGATCCCCAGTAGAGGGCATGCAGAGGCAGCCAACCAATAATTCTCTCTCATCATTGATGTTTTTTTCTCTCTCTCCCTCTCCCTTCCTCTCTGAAATCAATAAAAAATGTATTTTTTAAAAATGATAAATATGATAAAATATAATTTTGGTTATCCAATGGTAAATTAATCTTAATCAGAACAATTTTATTTATTTTGCCTTCATTTATAGACATTATTTATGAAGCACTGTTATGTTCCTCATGTTTATATTATATAATGTCATTTTTAATCAGTATTACAAACATTTTTGTTATTTTGTGATTACTGAGAAAGAAGATGGCAATGTATAAAAAGTAGGTGATGCATTATTTGTAATGCATGTCATTTTAACTGACATTAGTTGTTGAAATATTCTTTTCTTAAATGTCATAATAGTCTAGCTTTGCCAACAAATTCTTTGAATAACCTTCCCCATTCTCTGCTGTGTATGAAGATAAAAGGACCTTCTATGAATTCTCTTGTTCTCCCCAATAATAGTTTTATTGAGTCAGATAACACTGAAGACAGCCCTCGTACTGGGGAGAAATGGGAGAGAAGATAAACATTGTACTTAAAATGGTAGAATTATTGTATGTCCAAAAGAGCTGAACAGGAGTGAAAAATAATTTGTAGAGAGAACTGACATGCTTATGGAAATCCAATTATTCAGGAAAATGTGTTCAGTACTCACTCTATAGCAGGAACTATTCTAGGTGATACATTAGTGAACTATCCAATTAAAATTGCTGCCCTTGTGGAGCTTACATTTTAGCAGAGGGAGACAATATATATACGATACATGAGTAAAATGTATATAGAATACAAGGAGGTGATAAGTATTATCCTATATAATAAAACCCTAATATGCAAATCAACCGAACAGCAGAATGACCGGTGAAATGACCAGTTGCTATGATGCACACTGACCACTAGGGAGAAGACACTCAGTGCAGGAGCTGCCCCCTGGTGGTCAGTGCGCTCCCACAGGGGGATCAGCCAGAAGCTGGGCTCACGGCTGGCGAGCGCAGTGGTGGTGGTGGGAGCCTCTCCCGCCTCTACAGCAGCTCTAAGGAGCAGCAAGCCGAGTGGTAGGGAGCAGCAAGCAGGTGAGAGGTAAGGAGTGAGGTGTCCCAGATTGCAAGAGGGATCCTGGACTGCAAGAGGGCACAGGCCGAGCTGAGGGACCCTCACCCCCACCCCCAGTGCATTAATTTCATGCACCAGGTCCCTAGTAGAAAAAAAAAAAAGAGTAGAGCAAAGGGGGTTGGGAGTTCTTGGGAAGAGGTTGTGAATTAACCAGGGTGGTCAGGATGGGCATCATTCAGAAGCTGGCATTTGAACAAGGACTTGAAGGAGAAAAGGCGTGAATTATGTGGTGGTCAGGAGAGGGAAGAAGAGCATTCCAGACAGCAGGAAAGTGAATCCGAATATCCCAAGCTAGAGCATACTTGGTATGTTCAAGAAGTAAAGAGGAGGCTGGTGTGACTACAGTCCAGTGAATGAGAGCTAGGGAACAGATCACACAGGAACTTGCTGGCCATTGTAAGGACATTAGCCTTTACATTGAGAAAAATGGAGAACCATGGCAGGATTTCAAGCACATAAGTGTTAAGATCTGAATTACATTTTGAAAAGGACCACTCTGGCTGCTCTATAGACTTTTGAAGAACAAGAGATGAAATGAAAAGACCAATTAGAAGGGCTGTAATTATTCAGATGAGAGATGGACCAGGTGGCAGTGGTGGAAGTGGTAAGAAGTAGGTCGAATTCTGGAAGTAATTGGAAGGTCAAGTCAACAGGATGTTTTTATGAACTGTGTGCAAGGTGGACAATCAGAGGGAAGTCCAGGATGACGTTAATGACCCATTTGCCTGAACAAGAGAAAGGTAGAGTTGCTATTAATTGAGATACAGAAGAGTGGATGGAAGAAGAGAGTTTGGGTTTGGACATACTCATTTTCGGATGCCAAAGATAGAAAAGAAATGGGGTGGTAGGTGAAAGGAAATTAGGATCAGGGTGGTGTTCTTTTGAGGATGAGAGAAATAGCTTGTGTGGTTGTTTGTTTGTTTTTAAGATGAAAGAATTAACATATAATGGAATTGAAAGCACTTTGATGTAAAAAATACTATTGCACACTTAAGACTACAGTATAGTATAAACTTAATTTTACAAGCAGTGAGAAACCAAAAAAAAAAAATTGTATGACTCCTTTTATTGCAATATTGATTTTATTGTTTTGGTCTGAAGCCAAACCTGCAATATCTCTAAGGTATGCCTATATTGAAGATGGGACTGGAAACTATGCTTTTGTCTAATTGGGAAAATAATTGTATTTCTAGATTAATGAGCACTTCTACTAGGGGAATTGAATTGATGTTTTATATTTGGACTGACAGTAATGATGCTTGATAGTAATATGCCAGGTCTCATTTAAGAAGATAGTGTTGGACCTGGCCGGTGTGATTCAGTTGGTTGGGCATCATCCTGTGCACCAGGAGGTTGCAGGTTTGATTCCACGTCAAGGGCACGTGCCTGGGTTGCAGGTTCAATCCCCAGTAGGGGGCGTGCAGGAGGCAGCTGATGAATGATATGCTCTCACATCGATCTTTTTCTTCCTCTCCCTTCCTCTCTCTCTAAAAGTCAATAAAAACTATTTTTAAAAACAGACGATAGTGTTGAAATCACAGTTTATCATGTTTTAGGGTTGATGTTAAATTTTTCTCCCTAGCCTAAATTCCAAATATTATAAACCTTATGAGTAAAGGCAATGATTAGATGCTACATAGTTGAAGCAGCTAAATTGGAAGTTAAAAGTGGTAAATACTGGGTCAACGAGATGAGGAAATGTTATGCAAAACACCTTTTAAAAGTAGTGATAAAATATAATGTCTTCACATACTTTTTTTATTAAGTGTATTGTGGTGACATTGGTTAATATAATTATACTAGAGGCCTAGTGCACGAAATCCATGCACTTGGGTGGGGGTCCCTCAGCCCAGCCTGTGCCCTCTCGCAGTCCAGGAGCCCTCAGGGGATGTCTGACTGTTGGCTTAGCCACTGCCGCTGCACTCGCCAGCCATGAGCCAGGCTTCTGGCTGAGTGGCGCTCCCCCTGTGGGAGCACACTGACCACCAAGGGGCAGCTCCTGCATTGAGCATCTGCCCCCTGGTGGTCAGTGTGTGTCATAGAAACCAGTCATTCTGCTGTTCAGTCGATTTGCATATTAGCCTTTTATTATATAGGATAAGCCGCAGGTGTGGATTTCTATGTTACAACATCTGTTTATTGCACTTTGTGCCCACTACCCAGAGTCAGATATCTTTGGTCATCATATATTAGGTCCCCTTCACTCCTCACACCTCCGCCCCCTTCCCTCTGGCAACCACCTCACTGCAGTATGTGATCATGAGTTTCAGTTTTATGTCCCACGTATGAGTGATACCCTATGGTTCTTAGCTTTTTCTGCCTGAGTTATTTCCCTTAACACAATATTCACGAACTCCATCGATGTTGTCACAAATGGCAGTATTTCATCCTTTCTTATGGCTAAGTAGTATTCCATTGTGTATATGTACCACATCTTTTTAAAAAATATATATATTTTTATTGATTTCAGAGAGGAAGAAAGAGGGAGAGAGAGATAGAAACATCAATGATGAGAGAATCATTGACCGGCTGCCTCCTGCAATCCCCTCACTGGGGATCTAGCCCACCAACCTGGGTATGTGCCCTTAACTGGAATAGAACCTGGGACCTTTCAGTTCACAGGCCAACACTCTATCCACTGAGCCAAACTGGCTAGGGCTACCACATCTTTATCCAATCCTCTATCGCAGGACACTTTGGTTGTTTCCATGTCTTAGCAACCGTGGATAATACTGCAATGAACATAAGGGTGCATATATCTTTGCTAATACATGTTTTCAAGTTTTTTTGTTATATACTCAGGAGAGGGATTGCCAGGTCATATAGTAGCTCTATATACCAGGTACGAGGTGGTATTTCATTGTAGTTTTGATTTTCATTTCCTTAATTGTTAGTGAGGTTGAACATCTATACTAATAATGGACAAATATGTAAATTGACTGTACCTCTGCAACACCCACAGCCAGTCAGGAGTGAGTATGCATATTAACCTGACAAAGATGGAAGGCCTGTGGGCAGCACGCACACACACAGGCGCCGAGCAGCCAAGGGTGGGGCAGGCATTCCCACCTCCAGGCCGCTCCAGGCCTACTCATGCAGGCGCCAAGCGGCTGGGGGCGGGGTGGGATGCCCTCCTACCTGCTGCGTGCGGGTGTCCCTGGGACCCTGCCCACTCTGAGCCTGTGGCCAGCATGTGAGTGCGCCCGTGCCAAGCGGCTAGGGTCCCGGGGACACCACTAGAGAGTTCGGTCCTGTCAGCCTGGCCTGGGGTGACTGGAGTTCCAAGTCCGTTTGGTTTCTGCAGCCCCTGGACCAGAAGCAGAAACCAAGAGTGTGGGAAGCACCATGAATGCTGGGAATTGTAGTTCTGGTGGCAGACGCATTACGGGATCTCCTAGACCAGTGATGGCAAACCTATGACACGCGTGTCAGCACTGACACGCGTAGCAATTTTTGATGACATGCAGCCGCTAAGGCGGCCGCATGCCGAGGATGAAACATTTGTGAAATAATGTTTTTTCCTCAAAGTGACACACTACCTGAGTTATGCTCAGTTTTTTGGTGAAGTTTGACACACCAAGCTCAAAAGGTTGCCCATCACTGTCCTAGACACTAGAGCAAAATGAGCCTGGAGCAAGTTACTGTTGCGGGTGGGGGATGGCGGGAAAGCAAAGGTGAGAGACATAAGTAAAGTCAGAGTGTCGAGGAAAAATTAAAAGGAAGATATCCTGCAACTTCTAGGAAATCTCCACCAATGGAGCAAAGAAAAAAAAAGACCTCTATTATTCTGTGAGCACCAAACCAAACTGGGTTGGGGTCTCAGACAATTCGCTTATATGATTGCAAAGACAGACACAAACTCCTGGATTGGAGAGGGCTCCCTGTGGGCTCCCAGATTGGAGAGGATGCAGGTCGGGCTGAGGGACCCACCCCCCATGCACGAATTTCATGCACCGGGCCCCTAGTCCATATATATATATATATATATTGGCTGTTTGTATGTCTTATTAGGAGAGGTGTCTGTTCAAGTCCTCTGCCTGGTTTTTAATTGGGTTGTTTGTTTTATCAGTTCTTTATATATTTTAGGTATTAAATCTTTGTCAGAATTATTGTTGCAAATATCTCTTATTTGTTCGGCTGCCTCTTTGTTTTGTTGTTGGTTTCTTTCACTGTCCAGAAGCTTTTTAGCTTGATATAGTACCATTCATTTATTTTTGCCTTTAATTCCCTTGCCTTTGGGGTCAAGTCCATAAAATGTTTTCTATGACCAAGGTCCCTAAGTTTGGTACCTATGTTTTCTTCTATGTAAATGGCCTCTGATACATTTTAAATTAAACTTTAAACATGGGACAAACTGTAAACCAGTTTTATTCTTTTGTATATGGTTTTCCAGTTTTCCCAGCACCATTTATTGAAGAGGCTATCTTTACTCCATTGTGTGTGTCTGTCTCTGCCAATACAATGCTGTTTAGATTATCATAGTTCTCTAAAATAATTTGAAGTGAGGTAGCATGATATCTCCAGCTTTGTTCTTTTTTCTCAGGACTGCTTTGACTATTTGGGGTATTTTGTGGTTACATACAAATCTGATGATTTTTTTGTTCTATTTAATTAAAAAATGACATTGGAATTTTGATTGGGATTGCATTAAATCTGTATATTTCTTTGAGTAATATGGCCATTTTAACTACATTGATTCTTCCAATCCATGAACACAGGATATTTTTCCATTTTGCTGTGTCTTTTAATCTCTTTTAATAATGCTTTCTGGTTTTCAGTATATAGGACTTTCATGTTCTTTGTTAAGTTTATTTATAGGTATTTTACTCTTTTGGTTGCAATTGCAAAAGGAATTTTTTATTTCTTTTTCTGAATCTTCATTGTTAATATACAGGAAGTATATTGGAAGGCAGTTGATTTTTGACATTGATTTTATCCTGCAACTTTACTGTACTTGTTTATTGTTTCTAATATTTTTTTGTGGAGTTTAAGGTTTTCTATATATAGAATTATGTTGTCCTCAAAAGTGACAGTATTACTTCTTCCTTTCCTATTTGGATGCCTTTTATTTATTTCTCTTGCCTTATTGCTCTGTCTAGGACTTCTGGAACTATGTTGAATAAGAGTGGTAAGAGTGGACATCCTTGTCTTGTTCTTGATTTTAGAGGGAAATATTTCAGTTTTTCACCATTGAGTCTGATATTAGCTGAGGGTTCATCATATGGCCTATATTATGTTGAGGTACTTTACTTCTATTCCTATCATATTGAGTTTTTTAATCATAAATGAATGTTGTATCTTATCAAATGCTTTTTCTGCATCTATTGATAAGATCATAAGTTTTTATTCTTTCTTTTGTTAATGTGGTGTATTATATTGATTGATTTGCATATGTTGAACCATCCTAGTGCCCCTGCAATGAACCCCACTTGATCATGATGTATTGTTTTTTTGGTGTAGTGTTGTATTTAATTTGCTAGTATTTTGTTTAGGATTTTTGCATCTATATTCATCAGATAAATTGGTCTGTATTTTTCTTTTTTTGTGTGTTATCCTTGCCAGGTTTTAATATTGGCTTCATAAAATGTGTTAGAAAGTATAGCCTCTTCTTCAATTTTTTCTAAGAGTTTGAGGAGGATAGTTTTTAAATCTTCTTTAAACAATTGTTAGAATTTACTGGTGAAGTCATCAGGTCCTGGACTTTTATTTTTTGGGAGTTTTTTGATGTCTGTTTCAATTTCGTCACTGCTGATTGGTCTATTTAGATTTTCCAGTTCTTCATAATTTAGTCTAGGAATGTTATATATTTTTAGGAATATATGTATTTCTTCTAGGTTATTGAATTTGGAGGTATGTTGTCCTTCATAGTATTCTAATATGATCCTTTGTATAGCTGTGATGTCTGTGGTGATTTCTCCTCTTTCATTTCTGATTTAGTTTATATGGGTCTTGTCTCATTTTTTCCTTAGTGAGTCTAGTCAGGGGTTTGTCAATTTTATTAATCTTTTCAAAGAACCAGCTCTTGGTTTTATTAAATTTTTGTATATTCTTTTTGTTCTCTATTTCATTCAATTCTGCTCTAATTTCTGTTATTTCCTTTCTTCTCTGACTTAGGTTTGCTTTTGTTCTTTTTTCCCCAGTACTTTAAGATGTAATATTAGATTGCTTTCTTGGCATTTCTCTTGTTTCTTGAGATAGGCCTACAATGATATAAACTTCCCTCTCATTACTGCTTTCATTGCATCCCAGAAGTTTTGATATGTCATATTGTCATTCCCATTTGTGTTTATATAACTTCTTTTATTTCTTATTTGACCCAGTCATTTTTTAGTAGTATGTTGTTTCATCTCCATGTAATTTTGGGTTTCCTTACCTCCTTTTTGCAGTTACTGGTAATGCTAATTTCAAGGCATTGTGGTCAGAGAATATGCTTGGTATAATTTCAGTCTTGAATTTGTTGATGCTAGTTTTGTGGCCCAATGTATGGTCTGTCCTTGAGAATGTTCCATGTACACTGGAGAAGAATGTATAATCTGATATTCTGGGATGAAAGGCTCTATAAATGTCATTATGTCCATTTGGTTATTTAAGGTCGATATTTTTAAATTGATTTTCTGTTTGGATGATCTATCTAGAGCTGTCAATGGAGTATTAAAATCCCCAACTATGATTGTGTTTTGATCTGTTTATCCCTTTAGTTCTGTGAGTAGTTGCTTTATATATTTCAGTACTCCCTGGTTTGGTGCATTTATATTAACAAGTGTTACGTTTTCTTTTTTTTTGTTAATCCTCACCTGAGGATATTTTTCCATTGCTTTTTTCAAAGAGAATGGAAGGGAAAGAGAGAGATGGAGAGAGAGAGTCTGAGATAGAGAGAGAAAGAGAAAAAGAAACATCAATGTGACAGAGACATATTGATTGGTTGCCTCCTGCACATGCCCTGATTGGGGAAGGGAGCAAAACTCACAACTCAGGTACGTGCCCTTAACCAGGAATCGAACCTGTGACACTTTGATGCACAGGTTGACGCTCTAACCACCGAGAAACACCAGGCAGGGCAAGTATTATGTTTTCTTCATGTAGTGTCCCCTTTATTATTATAAAATGTCCATCTTTGTCTCTTGTTATCTTTGTCGTCTTGAAATCTGTTCTGTCAGATATAAGTATGGTTACACCTGCTTTTCTGTGGATGTTATTTGCTTGGAGAATCATTTTTCACCCTTTTACTTTGAATCTACCTTTGTCTTTGTAACTTAGATGTGTCTCTTGTAAGCAGAATATGGTTGGGTTTTATTTTTTACCTACTCTGCTATTCTGTGCCTCTTTATTGGTAAATTCAGTCCATTTTCATTTAGGGTAATTATTGATGTCGGAGGATTTCTGATAGCAATTTTATCTTTTGTGTTTTTTTTTTTTTTTTTGGTAGCTCTGTGCCTCCAGTGGTTCCTTTTCTTTGTGTTTCTGCCTGTTGTTTTTGTTTGGTGGTATTCCATACGCCTTTCCTCTGTCTCCTCTTTTTTTAAGTTATGTGTCTTAGTTTGGGGATTTTTGTGTGTGATTACCATTAGGTTTATAAAATATAAAGTATAGCCCTAACCAGTTTGGCTCCATGGATAGAGCATCAGCCTGCAGACTAAAGGGTCCCAGGTTCGAGTCCGATCAAGGGCATGTACCTTGGTTGTGGGCACATCCCCAGTAGGGGGTGTGCAGGAGGCAGCTGATTGATGTTTCTCTCTCATAGATGTTTCTAACTCTCTATCCCTCTCCCTTCATCTCTGTAAAAAAATCAATAAAATACATTTAAAATATATATAAAATATAAATTTACATACATACAGTAGGTTTTTTTCTTTTGAGTGCATCTTCATCCTCTTTTGCCAGTTCAGACATTTAACCTCTCTCCTTTTATGTTTTATTGTCACAAATTGTCCCTGTGTATGCTGTAAGTTTTTTGGTAATCTTACTCATAGTGTTCTGACCTTATGTTCTTTGTTCAGGTAGAATAACACCCTTGAGTACTTACTGCAGTGGAGGTTTTCTGGTGATAAAATTCTTCAGATTCTGTATGTCTGGGAACTTCTTGATTTCTTCTTCATATTTAAAGTATAATTTTGCTGGATATATGATTTGTGGCTGGTAATTTCTCTCTTTCAGGCATTTGAATATTTGGTTCCACTCTCTTCTGCTTATAGAGTTTCTACTGAGATGTCAGATGATATTCTGATAAGTTTTTTGGTTTTTTTTTTGTATGTCACTTTCTTCTTTACCCTGGTTGCTCTGAGAATTTTTTCTTTGTCATTAATTTTTGACAGTTTTAATACAATCTACCTTGGACAGGGCCTCTTTGGATTGAGGTAACTAGGTTTCTGTTTGCTTCTTTCTATAGATTTGGGAATTTCTCATCCACTGTTTGTTTTAACCTTTTGCACTCGAATGTCGAGTGTGACTCGACACAGTTAGCATTAGAATAAAGGAATCAAGAAAAAAGCAAGGGAGTGCAAAGGGTTAATAGACTATCCGTTCCATGCTCCCTCTCTTTTTCCTCTGCAATGCCTATAAATCTAATATTGCGTTTTCTGATGGAGTCAGCTAGGTGTCATAGAGCTCTTTCATTTTTATTTATGTTCAGGTCTCTCTCTTCTTCCCTTTGCATCATTTCTTTATTCCTATCTTCAGTCTCACTAATTCTCCCTTCCATCTGTTTTCTATGCTCAGTAGTTCACTCTTTTTAAAAATATATATTTTATTGATTTTTTACAGAGAGGAAAGGAGAGGGATAGAGAGTTAGAAACATCGATGAGAGAGAAACATTGATCAGCTGTCTCCTGCACACCTCCTACTGGGAATGTGCACACAACCAAGGTATATGCCCTTGACCGGAATCAAACCTGGGACCTTTCAGTCCACAGGCTGATGCTCTATCCACTGAGCTAGGCCAGTGGTTCACTCTTAATTCCCTTAATTGCATGCTACATTTCCAGAATTTCTGATTGGTTCTTTTATAAAGTTTCAATATCTTTGGTAAAGAACTTGTTTTGTTCATTAATTTTTTCTTCTGAGTATACTGAATTGCCTGCAAGTATTTTCTCACATCTCATTGAGTATTTTCAGAACTGCAATCTTGAGATCTTTGTCATTTATAGCACATATTTCCAAATGTTCCAGCTTGCTTTCTAGGTATTTTTCATTTTCTTTCTGAGCTTCCTCATTACTGTGGTTATTCATTGTATTAGCTGGTCTCCTTTATCTAGGCATGTATGTATATATGTGTGTATATATTATTGGCCCTTCTCTCACAGCTTTCTCTGAAATGTTTTTCTACTATTTTCCAGTATAAGGTGCTGAATCACAAGATATTTACCTCTGTGATCTCCCAGACTTGACCACCAAGGCTTCCATAAAACAGTACAGCTGCACTGCTTGGGGGTGGGGTTTGTTTTGCCCTCACCATAATGGCAACCCTGGACCTCTGAGGGTAAATTCACCATCATAGACCACACCTGCCACCTCTACAAGGGTCTTTAGTAACAGATCGACCCATACAGAGCGAGTTTTCCAGACATGATGGGGGCTGTGGTGAATCATTTGTTCTTATTTTCAGGTTGGTTTGATGACTAATGTTAATGAAACATCAGAAGTTGATTACAGTTTAAGAGATAAGTAGAAATTTCACATTTTGGAGAGAATCACTTCTCAAGAATGTCCCAATTGTATCTTCAGCTGTTGACAAATTAAAAAAGGAATAACATTCTATGTTTCCCATACACCTCACCAGCAACATATAATACCTGCTATATTCCAGACATTTCTGGTGTGAGTTCATTAGAGCACAAAGTGTCAATAGTGGAATCAGATTAAAGCTGCACAGGTTGAAGTTGTTCCATTACAGCACTAAAGTAAGAGAGCAACTGTCAAGGCTCTCTTCCCTCTCCACAGCACCATCAGCTTCCCTCGTGTGTGTGGCTTGAGTTTGCTTTCATCCTGGTTTGTTATGTCCTAATTTTTTTAAGAAAGATTTTTTTACTTAATTTTATTGAATTAAAATTTGAAAATTAAAAGTGATTTATGCCAATTGTTCTTAGTTTTTGTTTGTTTGTTTGTTTATGTTAATCCTCACTCAAGGATATTTTATCCATTGATTTTTAGAGAGTGGAAAGGAGGGGGGAAAGAGAAACATAGATGTGAGAGAAACACATTTATGTGAGAGAGACAGATTTATTGCCTCGGGCATGTACCCCAATCAGGGCTGAGGATCAAACCTGCAACCAAGGTATGTGCCCTTGACTGGGAATTAAACCTAAACATACAACCCTTTCATTTGGGGGCCAACATGAAGTGCTGAGCCATACCCTCCAGGGTGGTTCTTAGTTTTTTGATTAACAAAGCCAAGGCACATGAGAATTTTGTTCTAATTCCTTAAAACATTACTATGTATATGCACAATTTGTTTACTTATCATAATTTCAGTGATTTCACAGATGACTGAAGTCTATACTAAAGGACCTTGAATTTTAAGTTCAGAGCTAAGAACTAGACAAGAACATAGACATGTGAAACAGTTGATTTTCACTAGAGTATTCCTATCTAATCTTTGTTAGTATACATAATTTTTGAATAGTTTTAACTTAGAAACAAATAGGATTTTGTTTTGTACTTCACCTTTATCTTATTGTTTGAAACTACCACAAAATCTTCATAAATTTTATTTTACTAAATTCCTAAATATCTATTTATATATAAAAGCCTAAGTGACATACCAGCCAGTAGACTGGTTAACCAGTTGCTATGACGCACACTTACCACCAGGGAGCAGATGCCCAACACAGGAGCTGCCCCCTGGTTGTCAGTGTGCTCCCACAACCAATCTCCTGCAGCCAGCCAACCTCCAACGGTCCACCCCCCCCCAGCTAGCTGGCCCCCCGAATTGGTCCCAATCACGCGCCAGGCCAAGGGACCCCACCTGTGCACAAATTTGTGCACCAGGCCTCTAGTATTTTAATAACTTGCTATGTCATAATATATTTCATACTTGTTCTACTATTAAATATTTACATTTCATTCAGCATTTCAATGTTAGAGCTAAAATTACAGAAAATATATATGTGCCTGTAGGCAAGTTCTATTTTAAGAAGTGTTAGAGAATTGGCCCTTTCTAATCTCATTACTTTGTTTCCTTCACCTATATCTCTACTTCTTTTTTATGCCATTCTTGCTTTTCTTTACTTAATCTATCTCTTGTAATATATAATGTTAAAGGATGTTCTTGATGACAATTGAAAGAGAGATATCTTAGAAAAGAAATTTCTCAATAATTATTTTGTTATGTGATAAATTTACATATTTTTTAACTTAATCTGGTCTTGATTCTAATCTTATCTAATTCATATTTTCTTTCTTTGATCTTTCTCATAATTCTCTCAGTACTGGATAATGTAAAATCTCTTTTTCACTACTATTATTAAATAGTTTATAAAGAATTAATTATAAATAAAAACTTATTTCCAGATAGCTTTCACTTAGAGCTATTATGTAAAAGTCTGTATTTGATTTTTTTTAAACCATGTAACTGAAATTATGAACTATATTACCAAAGTTGTGAAACCAGTTGTTGTTAAAAAGCAACCCCTGTCCTTTTCTTGAGTAATTCGTTCAATCTAAAAGTAGTTTGTCAGAATTTTTAAAAAATTTTAATTATATTTGTTTTCCAGAAATGTTTTATCTCTTTTAAACAAAAATAATGTAATTGCTTAATTTTCCATTGAGTACTTTATTCTCTTGCCCCAATTTTTATTTGTTCACAGAGTTGTAAATTATGATAACATCAATAAAAAGGACTACTATACTATTAGTGACAGAGCAGTGACACGCATTCATGATGATGAGGACATTGAATATATTGAAATTAATCGATGGGAACAGGAATACCTGTATCACAGAGAACTCACTAAGATTCCCATATTTTCACTTTTCCGAAAATGGAAGGCTTTTAATGTATGGAAGAAGAATGTGCGCTCCAAGAAGATCACAGGATGTCGAGAATCTCTACTAGATAATTTGTTCATTGTTAATCATGTATGTATTTGTTAATCATATTTTAAAAGAATTACAGAAAAATCAGTGTATCTATACAGGTGTTGATATAGACTGTCCCTGAACTAGACTATTTCACCTAATATTCTATTTAATGTTAAATGATGACAATTTTCACCTTGTCACATTTAAGAGTCTGACAGTCTAGTGGTGTTTCTATATTTGACTAGAGTTGTAAAATGCAAAAGTATGAGGGTTGCACAGGTCCCCTTTGATAAGAAGCAACCTAAGGTTTGGATTTAGGACCCCCTTTATTGTTGATCAGGAAATTTGTGTATCCTTTTGAACAGAGTAGGCTGGGAACCCCTTTTACCTTCTCTCATCTTTGAGATACTCTTGACTTTATGGTCCAAAATGATTTGGAGGCTTGTTTTCATGGGCCAGTACCTCCCAATGTATCATATGTTTTCTTCTACCATGGATTCAGACAGTAGGTAAAATGTTAATGTTTACTTTGGAGGATAGGGTAGGTAATAATGAAAAAAGTTAGTCTGAAAGATTGTTACCAAGATGTCAGTGATAGGGGCATGGGCGGCTGGAGGGGGTTCATGGGGGGAAAAAAGAAGATATATGTAATACTTTTAACATCAAAAAAGTATTTAAAAAAAGATGTCAGTGATACAGTAAAGAAACATAGAAGTAATATGGATAACACAGATATTAGTGCAAAATAAGTGCACATGATGTACCATCTCAGGTCATCCATTCCATCAAGTGTTCTGAATTGTGGAAAATATTCTTACCCTTCTTGATAGCAAATTAAAACCCCTAGATCTCTAATTTTAGGAAGTGTCCATCAGCCACTGGAACCTGTTTTAGTACCTTTTTACCACATTTCATTTTTTACCAAGTCTTGGACACTATTCATATATTTGTTACTAGGTAAATAATGTAAAGTATTTCTTCCTGTTCTCTTATTTTATGTCATTCTCTCTGTCCACCATTCATACCAATAATGTTTTGGCCTTGATAATAGCTTCTCTTAAATGTAGCCCTGACAGACTAGAAAGGTCTTATCCTTTTCATCTTAGATTGACCTAAATACAGACCCATAGTGTTGGCTTAAGTATATGTTAGATGTTATAATTACTTGACAGTTAACACTAGTCTTATATTTGCAATTAGTTCATTGGAGGGGATGGGGCTGATTCCCTCAAACTAGGTTGAAGGGAAATGTGGTCCTTCAGATTTTTCTTTTTATAATTCTTTCGGCAACCAATGTTATTGTCACTTGTGCCTACATTTTTTATAATGACTTTATTGAAATACAATTTGTGTACCATACAGTTCATCTGCTTTAGATATACAATTTAATGATTTTAGTATTTTCACAAAATTGATCAACTATGACCACAATAAATTTTATAACATTTCTATCACTACAAAAAGAAACCCCAGTACACATTATTGATCACTCTACATTTCTCCCTAACTCCCTTACTACGCACACCCCAGCTCTAGGCAGCCACTAAACTACTTTTGTCTCTATTGCTTTGCCTACTCTGTACATTTCTTAAAAATGGAACCATAGACTGTGTGGTTCTTTGTGACTGGCTTTTTTCCAGTTAGGATAATGTTTTCAAGATTCATGTATGTTGTGGCATAGCATTTATTTCTATTGGCCAATAATATTCCATTGTAAGGAAGCACATGTTTTATTTATCCATCCATCCATTAATGGATATTTGGGTTGCTTACACTTTCTGGCTATTATGAATAATGCTGCTATGAACATTTGTATACAAGTTTTTGTCTGGACATATTCCTAGGAGTGGGATGTTTAACCTTTTGAGGAACCACAAAACAGTTTTACAAGCCCACTGCACAATTTTAAATTCTTACCAACAGCATATGAGAGCTTCGGTTTTTTCATATTATCATTATATTTGTCTTTTTCATTATAGCTATTCCTACTGGTTGAAAAGTGGTATCTCATTATGATTTTGATTTACATTTTCCTGACAGGTATTGATAGTGAACATCTTTTCATGTGCCTGTTGGCCATTTGTTTATATTATTTGGAGACTTATTCAGATAGTTTGTCCATTTTTAAATTGGGTTACTTGTATGTTACTATTGAGTTATCAGAGTTCTTTATATATTCTGAATACAAATTCCTAATCAGATGTATGATTTGAAAATTTTTCCTCCAATTTTGTGGGTTGCCATTCCTGATAGTATCATTTAAAACACAAACTGAATTTGAATTTTGATGATATCCATTTTATCCATTTTTTATTTTGCTGCTTGTGCTTTTGGTGTGATATCTAAAAAACTTGCCTAGTCCATGGTCTAGATTTACCCCTAAGTTTCTTCTTCTAATTTTGTATAAGTTTAGCTCTTACACTTAAGTCTTTAATTCATCTTGTGTTAATTTTTGCTCATGGTGTAAGGTAGGGGTCCAACTTTATTCCTTTGCATGTGTCTATCCAGTTGTCCCAGCACTATTTGTTACAAAAAACTATTCTCTCCCCCATTGAATTGTCTTGGCACCCTTGCCAAAAATCTACTAACAATAAATGTGAGGGGTTTTGAACTTTCTATTCTCTTTATTTATTCTTATGCCAGTAACACACTGTATTGAATACTGCAGCTTTGTAGTAAATTTTGAAATTAGAAAGTGTGAGTCTCCTAGGCCCCTTGAATTTCCACATGAATTTTAACATCAGCTTGTCAGTTTCTCCAAAGAAGCCAGTTGTGATTTTTTGATAGGGATTGCTTTAAAGCTGTAGATGAATTTTGTAAGTATTGTCATTTTAACAATATTATCTTTTTTGGTCCATGAACATACTATAATACCTTCCCATTTATTTAGATCTTCTTGAATTACTTTCAACAATGTTTTGCAGTTTTCTAAATATATGTTTTTCATTTCTTTGTTAACTTATTCCTAAATATTTTATTCTTTTTGATACTATTATAAGTAGAATTATTTTCTTAATTTTCATTTTAGATTTTTCATATATATGTAGTGTATATATACAATGTATAAGTCTAGTTTCCCCATAGGCTTTCTGACCCAGTCACCAGCCTCCAGATGAATAATACTGATTTCCCATCTCTGAAATAGTGACATTCATTTCAGTGCAACTGGCAAAAACTCTATTTAAATGAACTTTGACGACAACAATAGCAAACAAAAGCTCATATAATAAGGAAGCTCAAGGGGGTGAATACCTTTATGCATGGCTGAATTCAGAAATTCAAATGATATCTTGTCATCTTTATGTTTTTTCTCTTTCCATCTTTCATTTCTGTATTTGTCTGTGTCTTTTTCATTCTTAGTTGGGTTCCTAGAATGAGCACCACCTCCAGCTGTAGGTGTAGTTGGCTCTTTTAATGAAAAGACAATATCTCTTGATGGGATGCTGTAGAGAACACTGATTGGCTCAGCTTGGCCACATGCCCAATCCTGAACCAATCACTGCACAGCTAGTAGTAGTCTGATAAAGCCAGGCTTGGATGTGTGCCAATTCCTCATTCCCGTGATGAAGGAAGTGAGAGCCCGCCTTATCAAAACCACATGGTAGTGAGTTTCCCAAACGAAAGAGGGATTCTATCACCAGAATAATTGTAGGTAGGTCAGGGGAAGTGTCCTGGGCAGCAAAAATGATAGTTACCTCAGTCCTTTACATATTGAAACCCATCATCAAGATGACAAATTCTTCCTCCTCTATAGTTCTGCTAAAAATTTAAAATAATGCTTACTCCTTATCACCTTCATTGGGCACTATTGATATAACAGCTCAAGAATGAACCACATAATCCAGATTCATCTGGAATTTATTACCAACAGAAATAACAAAGGGGTGAGAGGAGGGTGGGGGACACTTCCAATCTCTCTTAATATTCAAGACAGCTTTCACAATTGTTCTTCATGCTGACAGCCAGCTATTTAGGTTAAGCTAACGTAGTTTCTTGTATATTTTTTTTCTTCCAAAAAATTCCCCATTGTCAAAACTCACTTTTTGGCAGACCATCAATGTCAGTTCTGCTCTCCACCTGGATCCTTACTTTTTCTCTCTTATAATTTTGCTTTAAGAATTTCCTCTGGAGTGCTCCGGACTTCCTTGCTTTCACAGCCTCGTTTTGATTACATGGTCATCCCTTCTCCTATACCTATTTCATTTATTTAGTATCTTATTTCAATTCATAGACTTAGGCTCTAAACTTTTGCTTCTTTTTTATTATGCAAATTCCCCCATCAGGTGAACTCTAAGGGCTATATGACTTCCAAATGGTTTCTCACAAAACTCCTCTTCATTTAAGACTTTACTAATTACAACTTCCCTTTATTGCACTTAGAAGAAATAAAGCACTAAATGTTGGTCTGCATAACTGTTATTTGTCCTGTTTTGAAAGCTCCTAAAAAGTATATAACACATAAACCCGTGTCACATACAAATAAATTAATGTTAACTTTATTTATATAATGTAATTGCTCCTCCTTTGATTAGATTAGGGGAAGTCAGAGAGAATGTCCTTGGGACATTCTTAGAATGTGTGCCTTTGAAGCCAACAGCCTAGAACTCTGATTTATGATGTTGGCAAGGGGAAAGAATAAGTTAAGATCATGTGGCTGAATTTCACAAATACTTTCATTCTCCCAGCTCACATTGCAAGATAGGTTTTTAATAGTGACTGAACTTTCTTTGTAGCAACTTTTTATCCACTGAAAATTTAAAGTTAAATTTGTCTTTGTTCTCTGTCACAACCTCTTAGATCAATAGACAGGCCCCTCCGTTATCATGGTGACTAGACATTGTAAAGTCTTCAAGGTAACACAAAGAATCTTTTAGTAGCCATTGGCCAAACAGGTGAAATGTAAGATTTACAGAGTCCTTCCCTGGCCGTTGTGGCTTGGTTGGGTGTCGTCCTGTGCACCGAAGGTTGCCGGTTTGATTCCCGGGTTAAGGCACATACCCTGGTTGCAGTCTCCATCCCTGGTGGGGGACATGTGGGAGGCAGCCAATGAGGGTTTTGCTTTCCCATGGATGTTTTTCTCTCCTTCTCCCTTCCTCTCACTCTAAAAATCAATAAACTAAAAAAAAAAATAAATAAATAAAAGAAAGAAAAAAATGAGATTTATGGAGTCCTCTATAACTTGCCCTCACTTTCATAGCTAAAAAGGCATGTATTCCAAATTAGAGGAAGAGAATGCAGACCAATTAAATCTGGTAATTCAAAGAATACTTTTAGAACAATATTTAAAAGTATTTAACAGATCAGAAGTGGTGGCTTTCTAAGTGTTCCCTTTAACATATGCAAGAATAGCTAAAATTAACATATAGCGTTCTTTTCCTTAACAGCCATTCTTGCTTTCTAGATATCTTTATACTTTAAAAATGCTTTTTAAGATGAAATAATGATATATTTCTATTTTCATTCAGTATTTGCGACCAGCTCTTCTTAAAATAAATGAACTGTGCTATCAGTTGAATTTTATGGGGCTTTGTTATATTGAAAAAGGTCACACCTACACCCTGCAAGAATTTCAGTTTACACAAGTCGTACACCTGAAAGAGGTAAAGAGTTTTGTCTATAAGTTTCAAGATCTTTTTTTCTATTATTGCTACTTTGGTACCACTAATTATACATACCCTTAATGTCTAGATGACAGATCACCTGGAATATTTTCGAAATGAGGCCAAAGATGTGGTCAGGAAGGCTTGCCGTACTGCTCTGCGCGCTATAGGATTCACTCCTGATGACTGTGATGAGGAAGGTAGGGAGGGGAGAGAGCTTTAACAGATCAGAAGTGGTGGCTTTCTAAAATAGTAACTCTTGCCCATCCAGTGTTGCTCAGTGTTTGAGCATCAACCCATGAACCAGGAAGTCACAGTTTGATTCCCGGTCAGGGCACATGCCCAGGTTGCAGGCTCCATCCCCAGTAGAGGGTGTGCAGGAGGCAGCCAATCAACGATTCTCTATCATCATTGATGTTTCTCTCTCCCTCTCTCTAAAATCAATAAAAACATTTTTAAAATAGTAACTTTTGCCCTAGCCAGTTTGGTTCAGTGGATAGAATATCGGCCTATGGACCGAAGGGTCCCGGGTTTGATCCGGTTAAGGATACCTCAGTTGCAGGCTCCTCCCAGGCCTGGGCCCTGATCGGGGCGCGTGCAGGAGGCAACCAATTGATGTGTTTCTCTCATATCGATATTACTCTCTGTCTTTCTCTCTCTTTTCCACTCTCTCTAAAAATTAACGGAAAAATATCCTCAAGTGAGGATTTAAAAATAAATAATAAAACAGTAACTCTTTTTGACTACTCTTCTTAAGTTTAATGATTTATTTTCATTTCTTCCAAATTTGCAAGATAGATTATGAATTCAATATATATTGAAGCGGGGGGGGGGGGGGTAATAGTAAATAACGCATTTTCCTTGCATTAACCCTGTTTGTATTTCTAAACTGGTTACAGAACCTTTATTTCACAAGCATTTTATGGTGGACACTTAGCATATTAGATGACTGGACACTTAGCATATTAGTACAGACAATAGGTTTGTTAAAATTAAGGGATTGGCTGGATCTCCAGATTGGCCCCAGTTGGCATGTACTCTAGAGGATAACTAAAATGCAGTTGGGGAAAAAGGGTAAAGTGTCACTGGAAAAGAGATAACAGAGTACACAGGTCAATGTTAAAGAGAATGTTAATAAACTGTCTACAGTCTTTTCTTGAGTTGAAATCCTTTGATGTGAAATTCTTTTGGATAACTGGACTGTTTTCTGGAGTTTGAATGATCTCACAAACCAAAGCATTTTGTTTTTGTTTTGTTTGTGTGTTTTTCAATGTTGCTCGTCTGTTAATCCGTATTGAGGAGAAAAACATTGAATTTTTACATAAGAATTCTTGTTGTTGTGTCTTCTGCTGTTCTTAGAAGATAAAAAATCGTCAGTGGCTGGCGGTCTCATTGAGTTGCCTGCTTATGTAAACTCTGAGAACATGAAATACACACAGCAGGCCAGGAAAAGGCGTTATTGCAGGAGGCTGACTTGGTAAGTGATTATTCTTTCTTTTGAGAAAAATTAGGGCATTTGTCATTCTCAATTTCATTGAAAGTTAAAGCCTCTATCCTAGGATTCACTAATAGTGATGAGAGATTTAGAGGATATGGTAACCTGAAGGCAGTCCCAGAAGGCTGCCCCTCCACCTGCCCCCTAGCAAAGCAGCCACTGGGAGGGGCAAGCTGGTAGAGAGTGGGGGGGCATGTTCAAGGCCAAGGGCTCCTCTTTGATCTCTAAGGCTTTGTTTTCCCCTAACCCAGCCTGGAGCATGGCGCTGGCTATGGTAAGAAGACAGGCACACAGAGATTTGTACATAGCTATATTGCCACATAAAGTTCCACACTTTCCCTAAGGAAGGTTTTGCAACTGGGAGACAAGCCAGCCACAGGGTCTCACCAGGGCACTCGACCTCATTAGGTTTTAGCTCTGCCATTGCTTACCCAACTGGATCTTAACATTGTTCCAGAGTTTGGATTTCACGCCTTTCTAAAATGTCATTACTACAGATAACTCTTGCAAACATAGTCACCAAGCATTATCTGAAATGTGTGTGGTACTATATACTGATTATTGTTACTCATTGCTCACCAATTTAGTCCAACTTTTACAACCATCCTATATAATAAAAGCCTAATATGCTAAGTGTCCAGACGTCTGGTCGGCTGTTCAACCAATCAAAGTGTAATATGCTAATGATATGCTAAGGCCACTCAACTGCTCGCTATGATGTGCACTGACCACCAGGGGGCAGGCAGTTGACTGGTCAACCAAGTCACTATGACGTGCACTGACCACTATGGGTCAGATGCTCCGACCAGTAGGTTAGCTTGCTGCTGGGGTCCAGCCCATCGGGACTGAGCGAGACAGGCCGGACACACCCTGGAGCCCTCCTATGATCCTTCCCGAGCCCTGATCGTGCTCTGGTGGGGTCCCTCGGCCTAGCCTATGCCCTTTCACAATTCAGGACCCCTTGGGGGATGTCAGAGAGCCAGTTTCAGCCTGACAATGGAATGACCAGTCACTATGATGCTCACTGACCACCAGCGGGCAGACACTCAATGTAGGAGTTGCCCACTGGTGGTCAATACGCTCCCAGAGGGGAAGTGCTGCTTAGCCAGAAGCCTGCAGTGCTAAGGATGTCAGACTGGAGCAGGCCTAAGCCGTCAGTCAGACATCCCCCGAGGGCTTCTGAACTGAGAGAGGGCAGAGGCTGGGCTGAGGGACCCCTCCACCCCAATGCATGAATGTTGTGCACCGGGCCTCTAGTCTATTTAATAAATATTAATGGTGCATCAGTTATATGTGAGATAATATGATAATGTTGTCCGTGTCACTGAAGTCAGTGGAGCAGTCCCTTAGGCCATCATCACAGGCCTCCAGGAACTAGAGGCCCCTTTGGCTCCAATTAAACAGAATAAAAAGTTACTCTAAATGCCTTGCTGACTCAGCCTACATTCTAAGTACTCAAGTAAGGAAACAAAATTTGCATCTTTGGGTTAGCAATTGCCATTAAGCAACATTTATCCAATAGTGAAGATTTCACACTTTACCTTTAGAATGTAAGTTACAGATGTTGTATATTTACTGATTTCTTCTCTAAGGCATTAAAAAAAATCTATGGTTCTTTTGGCTAGGTGAGCTAGGTGCTTTTCCAGTAATAACTGTATTGCTCATTAATATTCTATTGAATAGTTAGAACACCTAGCTAAATTGATGCAATACTTTTGAATATGATTGTGTTTTAAAATGAAGACCGTCCAAGAAAAACTCTTCTGAACAGCAAATCTCTGATATTGTAATAAAAAGTGGGCACAGAGAAAATATATTTTAAAATTTAAATACTTTAGAGTCACTTTCAAAGATATGTAGTGAATATAGAAAACTGAAGCTGTATTTTTTTCTTTTTAAGCTTTATTCGTCTAAATGATTACCTAATTGAGAACACAATGCACGTCTTAACAGTAAATTCTGTTAACGCTCTTTTGAATTATCTCACTGACAAACTAAAACGAACACCCTCAGCAGACATCATTCAGAAATGGATTACTGAGGAGAAAGTTGAAGTCACGGATAAGAAGGTATATCCAGACAAATTAAGAAAATTCATCGGTCAGCATTTATTGAGTACTTACTACTATATTATGGATTATGCTAGTTTCTGTGTCTTGAAGAAATGGTAGAAATGCTTAGCGGGTTTCATAGTATAACCAGAGCCTACTATACACATATGAAATGGCAGAATAAACATGAGCATAGCAACAAACACTTTAACAGAGAAAGCACTCACTGTGCTGAGTGTTGCTCTTTCTCTCACAGGAATTTGCTAAATGTTATTTTATGTGTTCATTCAACAGAGATTCCTTAAGTACCTACTGTGTACCAATCCCTGCACTAGGTGTTGTGTATATAGCGATGAAAAGCATAGACAGGATTCTTTTTTTTTTTAATATATTTTATTGATTTTTTATAGAGAGGAAGGGAGAAGGATAGAGAGTTAGAAACATCAATGAGAGGGAAACATTGATCAGCTGCCTCCTGCACACCCCCCACTGGGGATGTGCCCACAACCAAGATACATGCCCTGGACCGGAATCGAACCTGGGACCTTTCAGTCCACAGGCCGACACTCTATTCACTGAGCCAAACCGGTTTTGGCATAGACAGGATTCTTGCTCCCAAGAAACTTACAGTTTGGGGGCCATCTTGGGCATGAACTGGCAGTGAGAAGCAGCTGAGGTGGTATAATGGAAGAAATGAGAAGAAGCACATCATGAAGCAAACCTTTGCGCTTTGAGTGGATACCTTCTTGGGAGGAAGTTGTTCTTAGAGCTACAGAGTAATCGAGATGTTTGAGATGAAATAGTACAAGTTCTTTCGGTGTATTCTAGCATAGCTAAGAGAGAAATCATATTATCTCATACCACATTTTCCAGCTCCATCCTGCATAACAACTTCATGGCAGCTACCTAATAATAATTGCAAAACATGCTTATTCGTTTCATCAGGCTTCCTACCTCCAAATCTCAACTTCCTCTCCAGGAAAATCAACTGTGCCGTTTCAAGGACTGATATTCTTGGCAATAGTTTCCCTTTTTCTCCAAAAGTTGTATGTTAATTGCATACTCCGTTTCATTACTTCCTATTCTCAATTCCTCTTTTTTTTCTAAATACTGTTACATCTTAAAAGTAATATTAATTTTTTTGTAATTGTAAAAGTAACATATGCCATGCAGAAAATTTGAAAAACACAGAAATGTACAAAGAAGAGCATCCTTTGCTATCCAAAGATAACTATTTCCAAGGGGGAAATAAGGTATCATACTTTACTTACTGCTTAATCACCTGTTTTTTTTCCACTCAGCAATGTTTTGTGAAAAATCTCCCAAGTTAATATGTATTTTTCATATAATATTCTCATGTAGAAGTATACTATATACTAGTATCTTGTAAATATTAGTAAATAATTTTCTACTATTGATCACTTTCTCACTACAAATAATGTTGCAAAGAACATCCTTGTCTATACTTGTTTCAGACACCTCTGATTTTTCCCCCTTAGAAGAAAGTCCTAGCTGTGGAATTGTTGGGTCAGAAATATGCTCACTTGTTAAGGCTTTGATACTAATTCATAACTCTCCTGTGGTGGGCTGGCAGGGCCATGGCATACTCAGCCCCAGAGCACCTTATGTGCCGCGCCAGCTCAGCCAGGTTCAGTGACCCTGAGTGGGGGCGGCAGAAAGGCTTAGAAAAGACAGACAAGAGAAGGAAAGCTGGGATTTGGTGGGACGCTGCTCCCTCATGGAGAGAGACAGCACCACAGACTACAAGCCGTGTCTTTATTTTATAGCCAGATGCCACGAGGCAAAGTAAGGGCGTGGTCAAGAATGTTTACAGCATTCTCGTGGGTTTCAATCCTACTCAATTACATGCACCTGATCAAACTTAGTTTACTTGCAGCCTATATCACTTAGGCACGTGGGGCCACGTGTTCGGACCATAGGTTCAAGCTTACAACTATAGCTGTTGGCTATAATTGTGCTGGGAAGGCTCTGCCCTCCAGGCCGGGACTTGCACGTGGTCACGAGAGGACTGTGCCCTCTCATTAGTCTGAGGCTTGAACCTGTCCAAACACTGTAGCCGCGCCTCACGCTCTCCAGAAAATTTTGTGTCAGTTTACAAAAACTTCCTAGCAATATTTGAGAATGAGCATTACCCATGTGCACACTAGATAGTATCATTCATTTTCATCTTTGTTTATCTGATGGATGTAAAGTAGTATATCACTGCTTTTAAATGTTATATTCCTTTAATTGCTGCCCCAGTGCAGGGATAAGAGCATAGGCGTGGTGATCAGAAAGACCTGGGTCTGCCACTTACTAAGCAATGTGTCCTTCTCCAGATTCTGTTTTCTCAGGGGAGTACAATGATACCTGCTACATGTGATTGGTATGGGATTTACATGAATACTTAGCATTTCCTGACACACAGTAAATGCTCAATAAATGTTATTACTGAATAAATTATCTTCAGGAAGAGAAGGAGGACGTTGATTGATCATTTGTACTAGTACATTACTATTTATGTATTAATTATATCATACTAGAGGCCCGATGCATGAAATTTGTGCAAGGGACTTGGCCCTCGCCGCCTCAGAAGGTTGTCCGGACTGTCGTTCTGTTGTTCGGTCTAATTAGCATATTAGCTCCTTATTATATAGGATTAGTTACAGGCGTCCTCAAACTACGACCCGAGGGCCACATGCGGGTGTTCTTGCCGTTTTGTTTTTTTACTTCAAAATAAGATATGTGCAGTGTGCATAGGAATTTGTTCATAGTTTTTTTAAACTATAGTCCGGCCCTCCAATGGTCTGAGGGACAGTGAACTGGCCCCCTGTTTAAAAAGTTTGAGGACCCCTGGATTAATATATATTTCTATTGCGTATATCAAGTAGATTTCTATTTAAATATTACTAACCTTCTATCTGCTATATACATTTTTCAGTTCCTTATTTTCCTTTTCATCTTGTTGATAGTATTTTTTCAAGGAGTTTTCCAGTGCTGTCTAGTTTTTCAATATCAGCCTTTATTTTTTTAATTTCTGTGGTAATATTCTTTGAAAGACATGCCAACATTGTAAAATCAGCTAATTGAATGTGCTTATGTTTGCGTGCCTCTTGTAATAGACAAGTTTTCTACCTTACACCTTGGTACCTGTATCTCTCTAACACGGCGAATATGTTCGTTTCAGGCGGCTCCTGGGCTGGAAAAGCAGGAAGAAGACGAGTCTCTCATCCCCATGTTCCTCACAGAGCTGATCTTGACCGTGGAGTCACTACTGTTCGAGCCTTCTCTGGAAGACTTTCTGGTGTGTTTATCCAGATAACATCATCTCAAAGTTTAACACCTTTTCTTTAACTTGAGACAGATTGGAGGTTTGGTAGGGACACCATCAAGAGAACCCACAAGTTCTAAGAAATATTTAGAATTCATTATAGACATCTCTCAAGAGGAGTTCAAGAAATCACTCTGTTGCAAGTATCATTTTTAAAATCTTTTAAAGCATGCTGCATCTGAGAAAATTTTGCTATTTTAGTTCTCAATTGCCGTGAAATAAGTTACCACAAGTTTGGCAGCTTTTTAAAAAGCAAGCATTTGCTATCTCGCAGTTCCTGTGTTCATGGGTCCGGGCACTGCTTCGCTTCTGCTCTGCCTCAGCACCTCCCCAGGCTGCCATTGACTGGCATGAGGCCTCCTCAGAGGTTCATCTGGAAACAGATCCACTTCCAAGCTCCCTCAGGTGGTTAGAAAAATTCATCTCTATGCAGCTGTGGGGCTGAGGTCCCTTTTTTTCTTGAGGGATGTCAGCAGGGAACCACTTTAGGTCCTAGAAACCTCAAGTAGTTTCTTGCCCCGTGGCCAAGTCTGTAAGCAGTTTACAATATGGGTCTTTGCTTCATCAAGACCGGCTGGGGAATCTCCTTCAGGAAGGGCCCAATTGCTCTTTTAAGGGCTTTCGTTTGATTCAGTCAGATCTACCCAGCATAGTCACCTTCTGATTAACTCAAAGGCAACTGAATTGGGATCTTAATCACATCTGCAAAATCCCTTCAAGTTTCCATATAATCTAACCTAATCAATGGAGTGGCAGCCCATCAGATGCACAGGTCCCTCCCGTACCCACGAGTAGAGCATCCAGGGCATGCACACCAGATGGAGGGAACCTTGGCAGCCACCTTGGACTTCTGCCTTCCACCTTTTGTACATGCGTAGATTAGTAAACCAGTAAGAGTCTATATTCTCTGTCCTTAGCTGGTATAATGTGGTGCAGAAACACTAGTAATCAGGCACTCTAGAGATTCCAATCTTCACTTTGCAATTAGTAAGCTCTTTGCTCTTGGGAAACCACGTGCCTCTTCAGGGTTCAGTTTGTGCATCTGTAAGATGAGAAGGCAGATGAGTTTTAAGGTTGCTTCCAATACCAGCAGTCTGTGATTCTGTAATTTATCAGATGGACCATTGCAGGATATTCACAGGGACAAGCAGACTGCTGAGGTCCCTGTGGTTGGGGCCTTGCTCAGGAATTCCCTCACAGAGAGGCACTGGGCTCTCATGTCTCTCTGGCCAGAAGGTTCCTGTCCTTCACATGGAAAGCAGATGCCCTTGGGCAGCAGATGACACCAGAAGGGTCTCTCCAACAGCAGCTGGCTGTTGTCCGTTAGCCTCAAGTGACAGGCCTTAGAAAACCTTGGTACTCTCCCTATTTTTTATTTTTATTTTATTTTATTTTCAATCTTTATTGCTGAGATTATTACAGATGCCCCTCTTTTTCCCCCCCATAGCTCCTCTCCACCCAGTTCCCACCCCACCCCAGGCCCTCGCCACCCTATTGTCTGTGTCCATAGGTAATGCATACATGCATATAAGATCTTTGTCTAATCTCTTCCTGCACCCCTCACACCCCCTTTCTCTGAGAATCATCAGTCTTTTCCATTCCCAGGTCCCTGATTCTATTCTGTTCACCAGTTTATTCTGTTCATCAGATTTTTTATTCATTTGATTTTTAGATTCACTTGTTTTTTTTTTTGTTGTGTTTTAAGAAGTGAATTTCCTTTTATTAAAAAAACCAAAAGCGATTACATGGTAAAATGTGAGAAATGTAATGGTGAATTTTCTTTTTTTTTTCTTTTCATTTTTTTATTAAGGTATTATATGTGTACATATCTTACCATTGCCCCCCCCACCCCACTCTTATACATGCCCTCACCCCCAGAGTTTTGTATCCATTGGTTATGCTTATATGCTTGCATACAAGTCCTTTGGTTGATCTCTTAACTCCCCCACCTCTCCCTAACCTTCCCGCTGTAATTTGACCTTCTGTTTGATGCTTTACTGTCTCTGTATCTATCTTTTTGTTCAACAGCTTATAATTTTCTTTATTATCCAAAGATGAGTGAGATCATGTGCTATTTTTCTTTCATGGACTGGCGTATTTCACTTAGCATGATGTTCTCCAATTCCATCCAGGTTGCTGCAACTGGTAGGAATTCCTTCTTTTTTATGGCAGCATAGTATTCCATTGTGTAGATGTACCACAGTTTTCTGATCCAGTCATCTGCTGACGGGCACCTAGGCTGTTTCCAAATCTTTGCTATTGTAAATTGTGCTGCTATGAACATAGGGGTGCATATATCCTTTCTTATTGGTGTTTCCAGTTTCTTAGGATATATTCCTAGGAGTGGGATTACTGGGTCAAATGGGAGTTCCATTTTCAGTTTTTTGAGGAAACTCCATACTGTTCTCCACAGTGGCTGCACCAGTCTGCATTCCCATCAGCAGTGCACTAGTGTTCCTTTTTCTCCGCATCCTTGCCAACACTTGTCGTTTGTTGATTTGTTGATGATAGCCATTCTGACAGGTGTGAGATGGTACCACATTGTCATTTTGATTTGCATCTCTCAGATAATTAGTGACTTTGAGCATGTTTTCATGTGTCTCTTGGCCTTTCTTCTGTCTTCTATGGAAAAAATTCTATTTAGGTCTGTTGCCCATTTTTTTATTGGATCATTTACCTTCCTTTTATTAAGTTGTATAAGCTGCCTGTAGATGTTGGAGATTAAACCTTTATCAGTGATAACATTTGCACATATGTTCTCCCATACAGTGGGATTAGATTCACTTGTTGATAGATATGTATTTGTTGTCACTTTGTTGCTCATAATTTTTTTATCTTTACCTTTTTCTTCTTCTTCCTCTTCTTAAAAAATACCCTTCAGCATTTCATATATTACTGGTTTGGTGGTGATGAACTCCTTTAGCTTTTTCTTGTCTGTGAAGCTCTTTATCTGACCTTCAATTCTAAATGATAGCTTTGCTGGGTAGAGTAATCTTGGTTGTAGGTTCTTGCTATTCATCACTTTGATTATTTCTTGCCACTCCCTCTGGCCTGCATAGTTTTTTCTCTTGCTGCTTTTAATATTCTATCTTTGTCTTTTGCTCTTGGCATTTTAATTATGATGTGTCTTGGTGTGGTCCTCTTTGGATCCCTTTTGTTTGGGGTTTTCTGTGCTTCCTGGACTTGTAAGTCTATTTCTTTCACCAGGTGAGGAAAGTTTTCTGTCATTATTTCTTCAAATAAGTTTTCAGTATCTTACTTTCTCTCTTCTTCTGGCACCCCCATAATTCAGATGTTGGTATACTTGAAATTGTCCCAGAGGCTCCTTACACTATCCTCATATTTTTGGATTCTTTTTTCTTTTTGCTCTTCTGGTTGGGTGTTTTTTGCTTCCTCATATTTCAAATCATTGACTTGATTCTTGGGATCCTCTAGTCTACTGTTGAATCCCTGTATATTATTCTTTATTTCAATCAGTGTATGCTAAATTTCTGACTGGTCCTTTTCCTTTTTTTTTTTTTTTTTTGGCATTCTCACTAAGATCCTTGAAGGTCTCACTAATTTCCTGAGCGGATTCTAGAATATTCTTGAGTAACCTTATAACTGTGGTTTTGAACTCTATATCCAATAGTTTGCTTTCTTCCATTTCTTTCATTTGTGACATGTTTCTTTGTCTCCGCATTTTGGCTGCTTCCTTGTGTTTGTGTCTATGTATTGGGTAGCTACTAAGTCTCCTTGAGTTGATAGAGTGGCCTTGTGTGGTAGGTGTCTTATAGAGCCCAGTGGCTCAGCCTCCCCAATCACCTGAGGTGGACACTCTTGGTGCACCCCTTTGTGGACTGTATGCACAGTTTTGTTGTAGTTGAGCCTTGATAGCTGTTGATGTCACTGGGAGGAATTGACCTCCAGGCCAATTGTCTGTGGGGACCAGCTGCAACTACAGTGGAGAGCTGCTGTGCAGGAGACACCCTTATGGGGCCTGACTTGCTTCAGTAGGGCTTTGGTGCTCACTGAGTCTGCCCTTTGAGTGTGTTGCTTATGGATGTGAAGAGTTATAATCTGATATGGTCTCACACTGACTACTGGGTACACTGGCTCTTAGGTCTCCAGGGAGGTACAAAGTCAGCCACTACCTGGGGCCACCCAGCAGAAGCTATAGAGAGATCTGCAGATTCCTCCTCTTTGTATCAGGTTTGGAAGTGCCCAGACAAGGCCCAGCTGTGAAGCAAGGCAGGTTGGTGCTGATGCCAGTCTTGGGCCTTTTATTGATAGCTTTGAGGCTCCCTGACCCAGCTGCAGCTTGTTTGACAGGTTTTAGGCTGAGAAAGGACAGGCCATTCATATGCAAAAGTACCCATGTGGGCCAAAGAGAAATAAGGAGTATATTTCTAAAAAAAAAAATAAAAAAGGAAAGAACCACGAAGGCAGCATAGGTAAAGATCTGTACTTGCTGCCTCCCACAACCACATCAAAATTACAACTAAATTACACAACAACTAGCATCCAGAACTGAGGGAAAGCTGGCTGAGTGGAAGTACTGCAACTAGAGAGGTAAAGAAGAAAGCGCATTGAGACTGGTAGGAAGCGCAGAGGCTCAGAACAGGCTGGTCTGGCACCCGGGTAACTATGATCTCTCACCAGCCTGCCTGTGTACAGTTTGGGTGGGGTTGTAAACTGGGTGGGGTGGGGTCTCAGGGAATCACCAGGGTGGAGCAAACAGCAATTAGCCAGTCAGCCCTGCACCAGGGAGGTCCCAGCATGGAAACAATGACCGCTGCGAGCACTTCCATCTGGAAGAAAACCACCCTCAAGTTCCTGCCCCAATGCCAGACAGTACAGTGTCTCCCCGTATGTGTCTGGGTCCCCCAGAGCCTCACCCGGCACTAGAGGTCAGAGCAAGTAGGAGCTTGTAAGTTCAGTTTGTGGTGCCAGCCTTTTAAGAGGAGCAGCTGGCTCTCTAACAGCCTGTGTGTCACGCAGCCCCAATCCGCACTAGTTTTTACAGTCTATAGTTCTTATTGCCCGTAGGGACTTCTTTCCCCAGCTCTGGGACCCTGGATTGGGGGTCTGGTGTGGAGCTGGAACCCCTTGCTCCTCCAGGCAGCCTCCACAGAGGCAATCTCTCTCCCGATTAAAAAAGTGGCACACCCGGGTGCCAGACCAGCCTGTTCTGAGCCTCTGCGCTTCCTACCAGTCTCAATGCGCTTTCTTCTTTACCTCTCTAGTTGCAGTACTTCCACTCAGCCAGCTTTCCCTCAGTTCTGGATGCTAGTTGTTGTGTAATTTAGTTGTAATTTTGATGTGGTTGTGGGAGGCAGCAAGTACAGATCTTTACCTATGCTGCCTTCGTGGTTCTTTCCTTTTTTATTTTTTTTAGAAATATACTCCTTATTTCTCTTTGGCCCACATGGGTATTTTTAATTCCTACCCATGAAGTTGTAGGCCATGCTATGGACATAATCCCATGTTCACACCACACGTAAGATTTTACCTTGTGTAACCCCAAACTAGCCAATAGCCAACAGGACTATCACTCATGAATTTTCTAAGTTATTTTACTATCATTTTGGTCATTAGCTTTAACGTACATCCCCATCGAGTTTCCCAAACACAGGCAGAGCTTAGTCTAAAGGAAAATTATATACCTAAGTCTTTACATCTGACATTGTTCTTGCTTGAGTTATCTATGCTTCCTATATTCCGATATTTTTCAATTATTTTCCTTCCTGTTGTGTTTGACAATATATAGCTTCCACCTCTGTCTGGAAATAGACTTCACACTTTTCTATAATTTCTCTTGTATTTTTTTTTTTCAGTCCTCTTTCTTAGAGCTTTTTTTTTTTTTTTTTTTGTCTGACCTTTGATTGTTTCTGTCCTGAGAGGCTTCCTCCTCTTCACATGCTATGTATTCTCTGTGTGGATGCCTATTATTCTAACTACCACTTATAGAATGGAGATTTATAAATATATATTTCCAGCCAGTACTTTTCTTCCAGACTGAGATCTGGAAATCTCCACGATTAACTCCAACTCACCAAAATAAATTGAACTTATAACTTCTTCCAAAACTTGCTCCTTCTTACATACCTCCATCTTAATGAAAGGCAGTACCCAGCTGCTCAAGTCAGAAATCGGAAATCTTCCTAGTTTCCCTTTTACCTCTTTGAAATCAACTTACTGAGTCCTGTGTGCTCATCATTATTTGAAGTCCTTCTCAGTGGGAACTTCATCATCTCTCACCTGGCCTGCCGTAATAGTCTGTTCTGATCTACCTGCCTCTCTTCCTTCTAATGTATTTTCTACATTGCTGACAGTAAGATTATTTTGTAGACACATTTGATCATGTCATTTAAAATTAAAATTTCTCCATTGCCTATGGTAGCATTTTTCAAAGGATGCTCTGTAAGGTGTTGATAAGCATCCTAGGAGAAAGGGGGTTGTGATATGCATCAGAATATTAAAAATCCTGTTCAGCAGATCCAGAGGAGAATCCTGTTTAATCCAAGATTTCTTCCCAAATTTACTTGGCAACCCTTTTTATCCATAGGGTTGTCCCTGGTCACAACCTGGGGAGTGCTGGCCTAGAGGGGACCAACTGCATCATGTCCTGTTTCTCCAGTTAAATGACTTAAGGCACCCAACCCTGTCAGCCCCTTCAGGACTCACACACAATGACTTACAAGGATTGTCCTCCTGTCTTGTACACTTCACAAGCCCCTGATTACTTATTTATTTTATTTATTAAATTTACTGGGTAGACATTGGTCCCTGCTTATTTTTTAAGATTATTTCAAGAAGTACCTTTTCTTTCCCTCGTTTTCTCTAGTTAGATTTTGAATTTATTATAAATTATATATATAAAAGGCTAAGGGACCTGCCTACCAGCCAACCGGCTGATAACTATGATGCACACTGACCACCAGGGGGCAGATGCTCAACACAGGAGCTAAGTGACAGCAACTTTGCAGAGTGCCCTCTTGCACTCCAGGACCCCTCGGGGGATGTTGGACTGCCAGTTTCGGCCCAATCCCCACAGGCCAGGCCAAGAGACCCCACCTGCCGGAGGGACCCCACTCACTCACAGACGCTGGGGAGGGACCGTGGGAGGTTGGCTCTAGAGCAGTGGTTCTTAACCTTTCTAATGCCACGACCCTTTAATACAGTTCCTCATGTAAATATCTGTGTTTTCTGATGGTCTTAGGCAACCCTGCTAGCGGTTCTTAACCTGTGGGTTGCGACCCACAGGTTGAGAGCCGCTGCTGTAGAGCCTAAGACCATCGGAAAACACAGATATTTACATTACAATTCATTAATAGTAGCAAAATTACAGTTATGAAGTAGCAACGAAAACAATTTTATGGTTGGGGGTCACCACAACATGAGGAACTGTATTAAAGGCATTAGGAAGGTTGAGAACCACTGCGCTAGAGCATGTCCAGCCCATCTCGCCCAGTCCCACCCCACCAGCCACCTTCTAATTAATTTCCTTTCAATGTGCATGAATCTGTGCATCAGGCCTCTAGTAAATTAATAAATACTCATTGAAGTGAATTTGACAAACACAAAAATGATTATTAAAATAATCTATAATTCCGTGTGTCAGAATTATAGATTAACATTTTTATATTTTCTCCACTTTTGTGTCACTGATATACCAACACACCTAACTTACCATGAGATTTTATAAATACATTTTTAAATAGAATATTACATATCCATTTTATCTTGCACTCTCTCTTCTTTAAACTTAACATTTATCATAAGCTTTTCCCCATATCATTGATTAATCTTTGGAGACACAATGTTGAATGGATCTCTAATTTTCCATTGTATAAATTTATTACAGTCTAACTACTATTTTTGAACTCTTAGGTATTTCGTTAATAAGTTTTTATTGTAAGTAATACTGAAATGAGTGTCCTTGCACATGAATCTTTATTTACGTATCTATTTTTCCCTCTTAGGATAGATTTTTATAATGGAAATAACTACTCAAAGAGTATAAACTTTTAACCCACCCTTTAAACTTTCTCTGATTCTCTTTAGCATACTTTGATCTGCCTTCCCTTATGACTTTTCTGTGTTTTGTTCATACTTCAAATATAGAATTCATCATATGTGTTATAATTTTTATTTGCTTCTCTCTCAATTAGAAAATATATTTCCTGAAGGCAGGGGCTGTGTCTTGTGATTTCTCAGATACTTAGAATCAACACAGTATCTGGCATGGTTCAATTAGTTATTCTTACTTATTTTAGCATTTCAGAAAATTCAAAATAATTCATAAATATAACCATGTATGTGTTTACATTTATGTTTCTTCTTTTCTCTCTAACAGTGTGGTATTTCAGGTGCAATTAATCAGTTTCAGAGCACCGTGTTATCAGTTCCTAATCTCGTGCCTGACACATATTTTGATGCTTTCACCCGGCCTTATATTAACAACAAACTTGAAGAAAAAACTTGTGGAGTAGGTCCAAGCTTGTCGTCAGTATTTGATGATGACAAGAATTTTCACACAATTATCTTTCAAATAAAGGTATATTTACTTTTACTGAAACTAATATTTAAGAAATTAAGCAATATATTTTCTACCTTTCTTATATTTGAATTGAATGCTCCTTAATCTCTAAATGGTAAACTGTTTTTTTATAACGTCTTAGTTGGCCCTAGCTGGTTTGCTCAGTGGATAGAGCATTAGTCTGTGGACCAAAGGGTCCTGGGATTCAATTCTGGTCAAGGGCACTGCCGTACTTTGGTTGCAGGCTCTTCCCCGGCCCAGGCCCTGGTCAGGGCTTGTGCCCCTCACATGTCTTTCCCTCTCCCTACCACTCTCCCTAAAAGTCAATGGGAAAATATCTTCAGATGAGGATTAACAAAATAAGTAAGTAAGCAAATAAATAAATAAATAAATAAATAAATAAACAAACAGTCCTGGTTGATCAGAACACTGACAACAGGAAAAGGAATTAAAAGTGCAAAATATTTGAGACAACATCACTTCTGGGGTAGAAAATGAGGTTAAAAAATAACAAAAAAGGAATAAAAGGAAACACTTTTATCATACAGGAGCTGCAATCCTATATAATAAAGAGCTAGTATGCTAATTAGACTGAACAGCCGAATGACCTTCCGGATGACCTTCCAGAAGAAGCCGGGGCTGTGAGGGCCAGCCGAGGCTGTGAGGGGCTGCGAGGGCCAAGCCCCTTGCACAAATTTCATGCATCGGGTCCTTTGTAAAACATAAATGGAACATAAATAGAGACACATGAGCCATCATAGAAATAGGCAGGTACCTCCAATACATATGAAAATATGTAGGGGAAAGTATGATGAGAAACAGGATATTCTCTCGAAGTACCTCTGCATAAGATATTTATTGACTTCAAGAGGGAAAACAGTAAGTTTGCAGTGATAAAGACTGACAGACACCACCTTAACCAACATGTTAACATGAGCAGTAGTGCAACAAATGACTGTTATGTCTCTTTTGACATGATGCACTAAAAACTCCTGTTACTTCTGTGGTATTACTGCCAAAATGTGCAACTGAATCTTAGCACTAGGAAGTATAAAGCACACATACAAATGAGATATATTTTTCAAAAATGAAAGACAAATAAAGATTGAGGAATTGTTCCAGATTAAAGGAAACCAAAAGATATAACAAGATGATAAACATGATCCTGGATAGGATAGTGAAGCAGGAAAAATTTTTTTTTTTTTATGAAAGACATTTTTGTAACAAATAGCAAAATTTGTATAAGGTCTGTAATTAGATAACAGAATTCATGTTAATGTTAATTTCCTGATATAGATTATTATACTATGCTCATGTAAGAAGACATCCTTTTGTTTAGTAAATACATCTGAAATATTTAAGAGTAAAAGTCTCTCATGTCATCACCTTTCTCCCAGATGGTTCCTAGTAAAATAATAAACAGAGAGAGAGAATGATAAAGCAAATATGATAAGGAATTTTAGGGAATTTTGGTGACAGATATATGGAATTCTTTGTACTGTTCCAGCAATGTGAATGTGAAATTATTTCAGAATACAAAGGTTTCAAGTCATATTTTGAACATGTTGCTATGACCTGTATGATCACAAATCAGAGATACTATTAAGTAAGCTCAAAGGAAACACAAGTTTGACATAGTTTCTTCCTCTCAATTAAAAAAATACAGATTTTTATTTATTTTTATTGATTTCAGAGAGAAGGGGAGAGTGGGAGAAGGAGATAGATAGAAACATCTATGATGAGAGGGAATCATTGATCAACTGCCTTCTGCATGCCCCACACTGGGGATTGAGCTCACAACCCAGGCATGTACCCTGACCAGGAATTGAACCGTGACCTGTTCAGGTCTTCCTCTCAGTGTTTAATGTAAAGAAATAAACAGTAGAAAGAGTGTAGAAGAATAGGCAAGAGCTTATTTAAAGGAAATAAATGAACAAATAGCTAAATGTAACCATATAGGGTGTGTGCTCTTTTAGGTCATTAAACTTTCTACTACTAGCCATTCTCCATAAAGCATGACTAGCCTGGGTATGTTGGAAATGAGCAATTCCATTGATCACCTCTAGTTTTCCCTGGGACAAATTGTAGTCATTTGCAAAAAAATCTTGGTAGGAAAAATAAGGGAAGGCTATGGAGTGCAGCCAGGGAGTCATGGGCCAAGACTAACTGCCTTTCACAGGCATTGAACTATGATAATATATATTGACACAGGTAATAAGGGACTGAAATGATGGGAAATTATTGTTTTGATTTGAAAAAATTTGGGGGGGAAGAGGAGGTTGTAGCCAAGATTAAGTAAAAGAAAGGGTTTTATTAGGGGAAATTATGAAAGACATTTTGGAATAAGCCTTGCCACTACAGAGGATTTCATAGTAAGATTAAGCAGTTCATCCTATAGATATGCTGAACACTTTTGCCTTTGCTCAAAAACACTTCACTGTGACAGAACATTTGTAATTAGGAAACAGATGTTGTCTCTTGCCATAGGATTATTAGTGATGTGTAAGTTTACCATGAGGCTAAAAAATTACAAGTTTGCTTTCTTTCCATCATAAGGAACAATTCTTCGAAAGTCAGATTCAAAGATTTTTTAAAATTTTAACTTTGTAAGAGACTCGTTAACTGCTACTCCAGGCCTGTAGGTTGGCATCTTCCCTCACTTACGTATCCCCAGGTCAAAGCATATTGTTGGACCCAGAGCAGGCATTTGTATTTGTTTGTTTATTTACATTGAATTGAATTCTGCTCAGGAAAAATAAAATTGTATTTGTCTGTTTATTTATAACATTTAGGAAACCATAAAGGCAGCATTTGAATCTGCCCAATTATATGCAGCTACATTTGAAAAGTTCCAGCTATTCTTCAGGGAAAATGAAAGTCTTGACTTAGAAGCTCTTAAACTTCAGGAACCTGGTAACTTTTCTAATTTTCCTTACTAATTATTTTTGATAGGGACATCGAGGTTTACCAGTATAGTCTTCTAGGTTTGTTTGTTGGTGAGTGGTGGTTTCCTGGCATTTCAGCACATGGAATAGGCTGAACCCAAGGAACCAATTCCAATCACTTAGAGCTTCTATTCAGTCTTGAGCCCAAGGCCTCCCAGTCTCCTGCTACCACCTCTTCACATTGGACAACTTTAATCCTTCAAGTTCCCATCAGGGTGAGATCACCCGACTCCCAGGCTTCCCTTCATCTAGTCCTGCCTTGGTTCAGCCATCCTGCCCCAGTCCTGGAACCTGAGTCTCACAGGCACTGTCTATTGGCTGGGACTCTGGAGTGGCTTGGCCTTGGCTCCCGAATGCTGTGTTTCTCCTGCTTTTGGAAACTCCGGTAATTCCTAAACCTCTAAACCCAGTTGTTTGCTAGAGATTAATAGAAGGTAACTTTGCCCCTTAGATAGCATAATCCCTCAAAATACTGTAACATTGCCTTGCACATATTATAGATAATTAATAAATGTCTGTTTGAGTGAACTTTGCACCAGAGTGTCCCCTGAACAACCGCAGAAGATGATCAGGGGACAGGTTCTGGCTTCCTGACATTGTCAGCCATATCTTACCACTGCGTTTCTATAAGTCAGTGTTTACTCATAACTTCTGTACTTGCTGAGCACTAATGACTTGCTAGATACTGTGCTAAGTGATTTTTCGGGTATCTCATCTAATCCTTACAGTTCTATGAGGTGAGTATTGGTAGTCTCATTTTATGAATAAAGAAATGGAGACATAGAGAGAGAGAAGGAGCCTGCAAAATTGCACAGCTAGTAAGTGGTTTGGAAACACTTTTCTCAGACCTGAAAGCTTGTCTGCTTAATCACTGTACATCCTACCTGTCAATCTCAAAAAGAGATAGAAAATAAATCTTATTTCTCTTCTATCAGCTTTGCTCTTCTGTTTCTCCTTGGCTGTGTGACATGGTCAAAGAAAAATATGGTTATTAGGTCAATAACCTTCTTGATCTAAATTTCTTTGTGTATAAAATGAGAGTATTGGACCAAACTGGTGTTTCCCAAACTGGTATTTCTTGGAACACTATTAGAAAGGATATTTACATGATACCATGTAAAAAGACTCTGTGTTCGCCCTGGCCAGGTGGCTCAGTTAGTTGGAGCATCGTCCTGTACACCAAAAGGTTGCAGGTTTGATTCCTAGTCAGGGCACATACCTAGGTTACAGGTTCAATCTCCCGACAGGGTGCTTGCGGAATGCATCCTATCGATGTTTCTCTTACATCGCTGTTTCTCTCTCTCCTCTCTCCCTCCCTTTCTCTCTCTCTCAAATCAATAAACATATCCTCGGGTGAGGATTAAAAATAAAAGACTGTGTTCAAATAAGTTTGGAAAGCACTAGACTAAGCAACGTTATACAGGTTTCCTTACCAGAGGACTTCTCAGATTATTTGACATCCTTATTTTGTCAGTTCTGAGCAAAACACATACCAAAACCTTCTGAAGTGAGTAGGGTAGGTAAATGTTCTTTTTTTCTATTATGAGGAAGCTGAATCTCAGAAAGTGACATATGAGTTTAAAGACTAACCCTAGGTCTTCAAACACTCTGTCTGGTGTGTTCTTTATACATGTCAAACTCCCCCTTTATTCAGGAGAGGAGAGGACATGGATGAGGGCAGGAATCAACACTCTTGATCTCCAGGACGCACTCAGGAGCTCACTCTGACCCATGTGGAGGAAGTAATAGGAAATAAGTTAGCTAAACTTGAGAGGGTACAGGATTTTGAAAGGCAAGCAGAGTAGTTTAGTACCGTATGTCTGTTAGAAGAGGTTGGGTTTGGCCAATAGCATGATAAAAGTGTATTCAAGGGTAAGCGGGCTTCCACTGGTTTCAGGTGGACTGGGGAAGGGAGGAAATGGAGGCAGGAAGATCATCAAAACCCAACTGCAGCACATGGCAGATGCAAGCTGGCAAAGGCCCTGACCATGATGTGCGAGCAGGTTGGCAGAGGTGGTGGGAAGAGGAACAGAGAAAACTTTAGCTGTGCTTGATCTCTTGTGTCTCAAGCTTTTATTGTTAACTAGAGGCCTGGTGCATGAAATTCATGCACGGGGGTCCCCTCAGCCCAGCCTGCACCCTCTCCAATCCAGGACCCCTTGGGGAATGTCTGACTGCCAGTTTAGGCCCAATCCCAGGGATTGGGGATCAGGCCTAAACCAGCAGTCGGACATCCCTCTCACAATCCTGGACCGCTGACTCCTAACCGCTCACCTGCCTGCCTGCCTGATCGCCCCTAACTGCCCCCCCTGCTGGCCTGGTCGCTCCTAACTTCCTCCCCTCCCCCGCTGGCCTGGTCACCCTTTACTGCCCCCTGCCAGCCTGGTCGCCCCCAACTGCCCTCCTCTGCCGACCTGGTCTCCCCTAACTGCCCCACCCTGCCAGCCTGGTCGCCCTACACAGCCTGCTGTTCAGTCTTTTGGTCGTCTCTCACTAACCCCCCTGCTGGCCTGGTCGTAGGCAGCCATCTTGTGAGGGCATGATGGTCAATTTGCATATTACTTCTTTATTATATAGGATATCCTCAAAATGCATTCATTTGTGGAGAACCCAATTTCAAATCAACCTTACTCTAGAATCTAGTCCATTCCAGACTAGATCCTCTACTGCAATTATATTATTTTCACCTGCCATCTCTTAATAGGAGCTGGGAACATATTTACATATTTAATTGTTGCTTTAAAACATTTAATTATTACATATTAGTTTTTTATTACAAGAATAAAATATAAAGAACTATGAGTTAACATGTTAAAGTTACACAAAGAAGCTTACATAGGAATAAATACATATGTGTATTTATTAATGCAATAATTTTTAATATATGTCACAAAAACCCTTCAAAATCTAATATAATGTTGCTTTATATGAATTATTTTATGTAGATGTTAAGTTCTTCAGTGAACAACTGGAAAAGTATCACAGACAGCACAAGGACGCTTTAGCCCTAAGACCCACCAGAAATGTAGGCTTGCTGCTCATTGACACTAAGCTGCTAAAGGAAAAGCTAATTCCATCACCTTTGCGATGTTTGGAGGTAACTATGAACTAGGAAAATTTTTAATTATGGCCTCTACAATTATTTTATGACTTTCCTACTGCAAATAAACTGTATTTTCTAGCATTACCAATATTTAAAGTTAAAGTAAGTCTACTGGGCATTCTTAATTTCTAGGAAAAGTTCCATATTTGCTTCCTGTTCCAAGCACAGTCAGCTTTCAGATGAGGAAAGAGAGGGGACTGCAAGCCTCAGCCTCTTACTCTTATGCCCTTTTTCCTTTGTTGGAGTATTTCAAGGCTTCTTAGTGTCACGTTCTGGTGGGAATGCTTTTTCATTTGAATATACTGAGATCACACTTTGGAGATCATTTCCTGATCTGAAACTGTCCTTAAAGATCTGGTAATATTTTAGTACTTTTGTAGCTCACAGGGTCAGTCCGGCTGGTTTGTACAGTTTATTAGAACACAGCTATGACTATTGGCTTAGGTGTAGTCTAGCCTGTGGGTGCTTTCTCACTACAAGGGCAAAGCCGAGTAGTTGTGACAGAGACTGTATGTCCTGCAAATCTAAAACATTTACTATCTGGCCCTTACAGAAAACTACTGAGCCCTTTATAAAAGACGGCTCAGAAGTGCTGGTACCTGTTCTGTCATTGTAATTAGTTGTATGACCTTGGGCTTTCTCCTAGAGCTTTGCTTCGTCATCTTTTGAAAAGGACAAAATGTACAATTGGAGCAAATTCAATTCAATTTCAGCAGTTTGAACACTACTATATACCAAGCCAAGAAAACTGCTCTCAAATTGGCTTAAGCAATCAGAAAACTTATAGGCTATGCAGCTTTTTTAAAAAAAAAAAAAAAAACAGGGAGAATATGCATCAGAGAGGTTTGAGCTAGTGACTCAATGGTGTTACCAAGAATCCGTTTCTTTTCATTGCCTTTACTGAGCCTCCTGATGTACCAGGTTCGTCATAAAGCTAACATTCCCTCACATTTGTGACTTGGTTGTGAAAAGCTCCACAAGCTCATTATTTTTTTGTTTCTGTACAGAGACAGAAAAAAAGAGAGATTGGGATGCTGAGCATACATTTCTCTCAGCCTTAAGCAGTGGTATTGGACCTCTGTCTAATTGAACCAAGTAAAATCAGAGGTCCACCCTTACCCAACCACACTGGCCAACAGAAGCCAGCCTCCTGTGTGCCTAGTGATCAATCAGCCTCCACCTTTGTTTCTGAAGGAGAAATTGATCAATTTTCCCCCAAACCACATGGCTACCACCCAGCATGAAAGGAGCAGAATTGATGCTGGGGAGGACATGACAAGGTCACCACACAGGGCAAAGTAACAGAAAGCGTGTGTACAAGAGCTCAGAGAGTTTAGGCAAACTTTTAAATAAGCTGTGTAATCTAGTTTGTTCTGGAAATGATCTTCCTGTTGGTTCATTTACCTGGCAGAGATTTAATGTGGGAAGAAAAAAAGTCCCTTTATATACATAGCTGCTTCCAATACTTGCTGATTGAACAGATGTTCAATTAGGGTTGACCTACAATGTGTAGTAAAATGAAAATATAATCAAGCAGTTATTATTTATATTTTCTTTTTCTTCCGTAGGTGCTAAATTATATGCTTCCTTGTCAAAGCAAGCAAAAAGTGGATGCCATTATCTCTGAGGCACAAGATGCAGAGTACAAACTTGAATTTGTTCCATCGACCACCATAGAATTTGTTAACAGCTTAGTATTTCTTGATGAAATTCAAGAAAGGGTGAGTTGAGTCATACACCTCATTATTGCAGTCTTGTGATAGGTAATGACAGATAAAAGAAACTGAGGGATTGAAGCTCAAGAAACAGCTGTGGAAATATCAGAAACACTTTCAGACAAAGTAAGCAGATGCCCTACACCCAGCAACAATGACAGCTAACCCTGCTCAGACTCCTACTACTGGTCAGACATTGTAGTGCATTTTTTACAAACATTACATTTTAAATCCTCACAAAAACGTAAGAAGTAGAGATCATTTTTATTCTGCAGATGTGGAAATAAGGAGTAAAATAGATTATGTTGTAGGTTTGATCCCTACCCCCAGTCAGGGAGCATGCGGAGGCAACCAATTGATATGTCTCTCTCACATCGATGTTTCTCTCATTCTCTTTCTCTCCCCCCCTCCATCCCTTCCACTCTCTCTAAAAATCAATGGAAAAAAATATCCTTGGGTGAGGATTAACAGCCTCCCCAAAAAAAGGACAGGAATTAGGAACTAGTACAGCCTAGGGAAACCAGAAGGCCTCTCTCTTTCCATCTCTCATCACTGCTCCTCCCTAGAACCCTAGAGCGGTATTTTTCAAAGGGTGGTCCCCAAACTGGCAGCAGCAGTAGCAATGGGAACTTATTAGAAGTGCCTATTCCTCCGTCCCACCTTAGACCTCTGAATCAGAAACTTGGAGGAGGGGCTCAACAATCTGTTTTAACAAGCTTTCCAAGGTAATGGTGATGCAAGCGAAAGGCCGAGAACCAGTTCTCTGAAAGCCTCTCTCTGCAATCTTCTCCACGTGGAAGCAAATGGTCTCTGCCCACAGCTACAGTCTAACTCTTCCCACATTCAAGAGAGAGGTCAGACTGATGTCGGATTGCTAGCTCCCAGTTTGATGCTGCTTGTGACCAGGAGGTTGAGTCAAGTTAGATGAACATGGCTGCTTCGTCTATAACCCTATCACAGAGTTGGGGCGGGGGGGGGGGGGGGGCAGAGGTGGAGGGTGGGGAGGGTTCCCTCAAAATTGGAGAGTCCCTTGCCAGAAAATTAGGAAAGATGCTGTCCACTGAAGGTGGGACATCAAGGTGAAGATGTTTAGTAGTCAGTTAGAGGTAGAAACAGTCTTTATTAAAGGATAGCGGGAGACTCATCATAGGTTAGTAGTCTGAATCTATGCAGGCAGGAACATGGCCTGTCCACAGCTCAGGGCTGGTCTGGGACCGTCACAGCTCAGCACACATGCCGGGAGCTCTGGTATTACAGCTGAGCATCCTCACAGCACGCGTTGTCCCTGAAAACCTTAAATATTGGCACAAAAGAGAAAGGAGAAAATTAAACATGAGAATAAGGCTAACTGTGCTCAGCTCTGAGCAGCTTACCCCCTGGGCCTGATTACCTGTATTGTAACAATGACAGCAGTGTTCACCCGACAGGCTTCAGCCAGTTTACCAGAAGCCTGTTTACCATGCTCTCCGTGTGCTGGCTCTCCTCAGCCTGATTTTCCCAGTGCTCAGAGGCTGGCTGGTGTTAGACAAGGCCTACAGGGTATAACAGGACTCAGATTATTTAACAAACAACCCATGTTTCCGTTCAGATCGAAAGCCTCGAAGATGAAGGCAATGTGGTGATTCAAATGTACAAGCTCATTGAACAGTATCAGGTTCCCACACCGCCTGAAGACTTTGCCGTCTTTGCAACCATGAAGCCCTCCATTGTTGCTGTTCGGAATGCCATCGATAAATCTGTAGGTGATAGAGACGCAAGCATTAAGCAATTTTGTCTGCATTTGGGTAAAGATCTTGAAGATCTAACCAATGAAGTGAACGAAGTCAAGCTGCAAGCACAGGTAAGTTAAGGAATAATTTTTTTAAAATAATATGTAAAGTTCGACTACTATTTTAATTGAACCATTTCGGGAGCCTATTTTATTTTAATCTGATTTAACTTCTCTTTTATATGACTTTATTTTGACCAATTAACAAGGTCTTTGAACTTCTATTTCTGAACTCTCTTCAAGTACTGAATACACTTCAGACCATTGCAAGCAAAGTAGATACATAATAATTGAATTTTATTTATACTGGCTTGTACTTATTATTCTAAAATGAGTGTTTTTACAACTTGTTAGCATATTTATAGCTACTTCACAATGAGTTTTCTTAGCCACATATTCAAAATTTTCTATTTAGGAAGAGGCAGAATATCTATATTATAAAAGGCCAGTGGCCATAACGCCTTAATGACCAAACGACTGGTCACCAGGAGGTGCATTGATTGGTCTCGCGCAATTTTGCGTGCTGGGCCTCTAGTAAAGTAATAATGATAATGAAGAATATTTGGTTAACTTGCACTAATTTTACTATACAAAAGATACAAGGGGAATTTTTTTTATAATTTAAAATAGACATCTGGGTGATTCTTAACTGACACATATATGAACATCTGATTTTGTAACGATCCATTATCATTAACATTAACTAAAACTTATCATAGAAGTATAGAACCATATAAAGTTATAATCAAATCAGAATAATTGGGAAAAAGTCAATGTCCATCAACAAAGGATTAGTATAATGTGTTAGGGTACATGTACCCAAAGGAATACAAAACAGACATTAAAGATTACAATATACATTTAAATGTATTAACATGAGAACATGAAAGTAGCTAACATGTATTGTGTACTTGCTATGTGTCAGGTACTAAAGTACTTTTGTATTTTCACACAGAGAAAACTGTACATACTGTAACATCTGTACAGCTCAGTGAGTTATCAGAAAGAAAACACATCATGTATCCACTACTCATGTCAAGAACTCTAACATTTCTGGTTCCTTTAGTGTCCCCTTTTATCACTAACCCTTTCTTCCTCTCCACATGCATCCACTACCCTGAATTCTAAACTATAAATTAGTCTTGCCTGTTTATGAACTTCAATTACATAGAATCATACAGTAATGTGTCCTTTAATTTCGTTTAATTCCTGCGATTCATCCATGTAGCTGTGTGTGAATGTAGGTTATTATCCATGTTCATTATTATACTAGTGGCCCGGTGCACAAAAGTCATGCACATTAAAAGGGGATTAATTAGAGGTTATAATTTAATATTGCTATTTGCCCTTTCTCTATAATAGAACTGTCAGAGATTAAAGAAAATTAGTAAAATGTATATGAAAACTTTCCTCCTGTCAGAGTCTGGGGTGCACCACGGGACCCAGAGTCAAGTCCCACCCACCCACATGTGCCTCAAAATCACATGAGACCCAGACCCTGCCGCCCCCTCCTCCCATTGGGCTAGATCCAGACCCGGCAAGTCCCACCCTTGTCAAGCCCCACCAGGCAGGGGGCGTAGCCTCAGGTCCCCTGGCCCGGTGCCAGGACAGGGGGCATGGCCTGAGGTCCCCCAGCCCAGACCGGGGCAGGGGGGCGTGCCTTGAGGTCCTCCATCAAGCCCCACCAGGTGGGGGACATGGCCTGAGATCCCCTGTCAAGCCACGCTGGGTGGGGGGCATGGCCTGAGTTCCCCCGTCAAGCCCCGCCAGGCAGGGGGGTGCAGCCTCAGGTCCCCCGGCCCAGCACTGGGAGGGGGGCACAGCCTCAGGTCCCCCGTCAAGCCCCGCTGGGTGGGGGTGTGGCCTGAGTTCCCCTGACCCAGCACTGGGGGTGCACCTTGAGGTCCCCCGTCAAGCCCCACTGGGTGGGAGGCTTGGCCTGAAGTCCCCTGTGAAGCCCCACCTGGTGGGGGGTGGGGGGAGCAGCCTGAGGTCCCCTGGCCCAGCACCAGGACGGGAAGCGCACCTTGAGTTCCCCCGTCAAGCCCCGCTGGGTGGGGAGTGTGGCCTGAGGTCCCCTGTCAAGCTCTGCCAGGTGGGGGACTCGGCCTGAGGTCCCCTGTCAAGCCCCATGGGGGTGGGGGAGGGCATAGCCTCAGGTCCCTGCTGATTGCTCGTTAAGGCTCCTTATGGGAACTTGGCCTCAGCTGTGGGTGCAGATATTTTTTGTGACAGAGTGATGGTCAATTAGCATATTCCCTCTTTATTAGATAGGATAGTGTTTCATCGTGTATCACAATTTAATTATCCATTCCACAGTCGATGGACATTGGGATTGTTCAATTTTGGCAAAGATGAATAATGCTTCCAGGATCATTTGCATGTTTTAACTCATTTAATCCTCAGAACACTGATAAAGTTTTATTATTTGCATTTTTATAGAGAAGGAGACCAAGACACAAAGAGGTTAAGTAATAATAAATGGAGGAACCAGACTTCAAGTTTAGTCAGTCTGCTTCCAATGATTAATGGCCTGGTTAGCTGCTGCACTATATACTTCTTCCCATACAGAGCAGGCAATGAAAAGTACCGGTGATTATCCTTTGTTTAGAAGCAATACCTATGTGTATAGATGATGGGTTGCTAGAGAGAGCAGAAGTGCCAGCAAGTGCTTTATGTGTTGTGGTGCATTTTTAAAAGCATGATGCGCACACACAAACATGACAGCAGGGGTTCTCTCCAGCAAGTGCTCCTCCTACAGAGGGTTTGGAATGAACTCAGTATCACTCCAGCCGAGAACTGCAACTTCACTATTTCCATAAATGGTACCATCTTACTGTCGCGACTGCCACTCCTGTTGATAAAGGGAATTGGAGGGAAAAAACCTAAATGTGACAATTGATGATAACGCAATTTATTTCCGTTTGAAATGCCTCTTTTATTTTTATTTGGTGTCTTTGGCATAGATTTTTAACTCAAAATTGGAACTCCCTATCAAGCAGCTCTTCACCGTTGCTCCCCGCCCCTCCCACCTGCAGCTCCATAAGGGGAAATCTGCATTTCCTCCCAGCGGATGGAGGGGCGGGGCGTCCGGTCCACGTGCCGCCCCCTGGAACACAGCTTCCAGTGCAGGTTGGCTGGGGCTGATGGTCCCGGGCAGCTGCCAGCTAAGGGTCCTTCCTGGTTCTTTGGGTACCATGCTAGTCCCTCCTGCTGCATTCTGCCATTTCTGCCATCGCCTGCAGTCTCAATCTGTGACTTGCTAATCCCGACCTCAGACGTCCTCTGTCTGGCAGTGCTTTCAGCAGTGGCCCTCCCAGAATCAAGGCCAGGAGGAGGCCACGATCCCCTGCATGCCACTCCAAGCCACGAGGCGCCAGAGAGCCAGCCCAAGCCCCTTCCTCCTGGACATCTCCCTTCGCTTTTTCTAAGGGAGCAGGTTGCCATTTTGAGTGCAGGGCCATGCTGTGTGGGGGCTGGGAGTGTTGGCCTCCTCACGCCACGGCTATACCAGGTCTGATGCCTCAGTTGCCTCCGATTCTCCCAAACCTGGTTAGGTGTTTCTACTTTGTTCCTAAACTTTTCCATTCCCGTTCACGGGGTGGGACTCCCACCCACCAGGTCAGCCAGAAAACATGTCTGACCATTTATTCTTTATTTTCCCTCTTCCTCCCTCTCAGAATTCAAAGGCTTTCTAGTTCGTTTATTATAAAATGAGAATTCTCCTTGTATTATAGTCTCTTCCTACTTTTCTCTATTGCACTCACCTCTCCTTACCTAAAGTCACGTTTGTGGAAGAAGTGTAGGACATGAAAGCAGATGAAGGAAAATATATTAGGTATTATTTAAAACTAGCTTTCCCGTTGCAGGAAAAATCCTGCAATAGGATTTACTGCTGCACTCTACCCCGCCTCCGCCCCGCCCTTGCCACCCGCCTCACCTTCTCTTCCAGCCCACCCGCGTTTCGCTTCGCCCCTGGCCCCGCCTCCGCCCCGCCCTTGTCGCCCGCCCCGCCTTCTCTTCCAGCCCACCCGTGTTTCGCTTCGCCCCCGGCCCCACCTCCGCCCCGCCCTTGTCACCCGCCCTGCCTTCTCCTCCAGCCCGCCCGCATTTCCCTTCGCCCCCGCCCCACCTCTGCCGCGCCCTTGTCACCCGCCCCGCCTTCTCCTCCAGCCTGCCCGCATTTCCCTTCGCCCCCTGCCCCACCTCCGCCCCGCCCTTCTCCTCCCCCTCCCCCCGGCTTGCTTGCTTCTTCGAAGCTTTACTCCCTTCTGCAGCTCTTGGCTTCTTTGGACGCTGTCTTGATATGCAAATTAGCCGCCATCTTTGTTGGGGCAATTTGCATACTCGTCCTGATTGGTTGGTGGGCGTGGCTTGGCTGGTGGGCGTGGCTTAGGTGTAGCGAAGGTGTGGTCAATTTGCATATTTGTCTATTATTAGATTAGATAATTGTTATCCCCATGGATAAGATTTTTAAAACATTTCCATACTTCTTACAATACATATGCTTGCATAACAATTCAAGTAAAGCCCTCATTTTAACATATTTTATAAAAAGCAGAGTGAGAAGAGAATTTGAAAAATGTGTTTTGAAAAACATTTGTTAACTTATTGCAATGGTCTACATCAAAAAGCAGGAACCACTCATCAAAAGCTGCCTTAATTTTACAGGATCCCCAGATTTTGGATATTAATGCCGACCAAGACAAAATAAAGTCCCAACTGACTGAGCTGCAGTTAGTTCTGGATGATCTTCAGAAACGCGCATTTCAATACAAATCTTACCAGAAAAATTTCAAGGTAATGACAGCTCTACATGTATTCTTATTTTTTTTAATTTATTTTTATTATTGGGAGTATTACAGATGTCCCCATTTCCTCCCTTTGTCCCCCTCCACCTGGCGCCCCCTCCACCCAGGCCTTCACCTAAATATTGTCTGTGTCCAGGTGTTAGCGGCACCTGTCACGGACACGAGAGAGGTGTTACAGGACAGCCCCCTGAGCCAGTGGGAGAGGGCTGTCCCCAACCTCGATCCACAGACGGGCTCTCAGCTAATAGGAAGAGCTGTTGGGTGGGGGTCTGAGGGGTTATATACCCTCCTGTCTATAGGCTTCAGAATTCCTCTGCTGACTATTTTGGTACAAATTAATTCTCAAGGTCTCTCTTTTTTTTTTTTTTACTTTGTTGTGGCCTTCCCAGAATTCATGAGAAGCACCTGGCAATTTTTTTCTTGCCAAGCCTTGAGACTGCTGGCTTCTCTGTTTAGGGGGTAAAACTGCCTTTCCCTTGCCCGCCCCCCTCCTTTCCCCTTCCTCCATCCCTTTCTGTATTCTCTCTTTAGGAAGGTTTTTAAACCATTTGCTTTGGTGCTCTGGGGAAGATAATGGCTTATTAGTTTGTTCCTAACAATTAGTTTGTTCCTACACTGTTTGGCCTTGTTTTAATTTTCCTGTCTCAGTTTCCCTATTCCCCCTGCCCTGGAATCCTGTAACACATGGACTCTGCATATATGCATATAAGTTCTTGGGCTAGTCTCTTTCTGCCCTCCTCCGCCCTTCCCTTTGAGAGCTGTCAGTCTATCTGTGCTTTTAAAACATGTCCACAGAAATGACACCGATGCACAAGCACTTTCAACAGCGTTACTGTGAACATGGGATGCTCGGACACGTGTGTGCCCGGTCACTGTGCTGGAACAGTCTGACTGCCTTTCAAGTGTTTAAAGATTAGCACACTTTAGAGACAAAATATCTTTCTTATGATACTTACATCTTCAGAGGGTATTTTCATTCTAAGGAAATATAGAGAGTTATATTTTATCACTCAAATGGAAATTTGAATTTACATGCATGTGTTTTTTCTTCGTTTGTTTCTCTCTCTCCTTTCCCTGGTTAGGATCCCCCACACTAATATTCTCCTTAGTCACTGTATCAAGAATTACTAATAGGAGGATAACAGGTATTTATATCTGAAAATTAAAGAGTGCATTTTGTTTATTACATATTTAAAGGTGGAAGTTTCTAAGTTTGAAGATTTGGAAGAAGTTAGTGCTGAAGTGAAGCTCAAACAATTGCTCTGGGATTCTATGACCGAATGGGATCAACTCCAACAAGACTGGTTAAAGGTAAAAAAAAAAACACACAAAAAAAACAGCTCTCAATTCTTAAATCATGTTTGTTTTAATGACACTTAAAATCTTCCTGTGAATTACAATTCTTAAGCAATCTGGAATATTTTTAAGTTTGGTGAAATATGCAATGTTATCATGTTATGGGAATTATTATAATTTTTCCGGTGAAAAGCACAAAGGTCTTTCTGTCACTATACTTCATAGCTTCATGCACGATGGGAAGGCAGCTCCTCAGGTCCTCCACTGAAGAAGACACCACAGGACCTGGACTGCTTTGTGGGTTTTGAACCAGTGTTGTCATGATGCAGTACACCCAAGTGTTTTTGAGGATTGTAGGTTTTTATTGGGGATCCATACACCTTAGGTTCCTGCTAGCTTAGGTTCTGTTCTTATTGTCCTTCGGAAAAAAGGAACCCATTTGTTCCCTGTAATAGAGTAGAATCACAGCGATGAAATTTGGGATCTTCCCTGGAGAGCTCAAAAGTAAATTAACTTAATTAGGGGGCCAAGTACAATAGAGTTTGATTTCTAGGTTCTGTCTTTATATTCAAATTTAACATGGCTCAACACTCTGAGAGGCAGAATGGATGACCATCTATACTTTCAAGTGTGAAGTGGACGTGTTAGAAATACCACCAACTTCACAAATACTCTTTTACACTTGCTCATTCATCCTACCAGTGCTGATACCTATAATTAGAAGTCATAGGTCTGGGTTAAATAACAGTGACATAGGATATGTTCTCCAGGTAAGGTTCTAGCTGCTGGGGATACCAGTGGAAAACAAAGAGGACCAAGTCCAAACCATCACAGGACTTACCTTTGGTGAGGAAAACAGAAAACAAACAAATATCTGCTATAATATCAGAGACTTTTAAGTGCTCTTGTATAACTTGTCACTTATCTCAGAAGTAGAAGCTCCTGAGGAATAAAGAAGAAGCTTAGAGAGTTTTCTGATCACCCCAAAAGATGAGGACAGCAGCTTCCAAAGTGGGATGAATTCATACAAAATGCACAAAAAGACCCATTAGGGGTCAGAAAGAAAATGTTGAATCTGGGGCGGTGGGAAGGAAAGTTTTACAAATTTTCTGATGCCTCAGTCCATATGACCATCTGACATTTCAATATATGTGTACACTTACATGTTTATATAACTGAGAAATATATTTATAGATGCTTGCATATTTTGGGGCATCTTTAAACCCTTTATATTAAAGGGGTGCATAAGCAAACAATAGGAGGATACTAGGTGAGAAATTTATAGTTAGCAAGAGTAAAAATTTGCTGTATATTTCCTTAGAAGGTTTGGTCCCCAGGAATTAATTACAGGACTAGTAATAATGTGTTGATGTAGGAGACAAGGACATGAAAATAATAATAAGATATGCCTGATAGACTATTGGCAATCTCAATAAGTAAAGCCATTTCCAAAAGTATAGAGTTGAGTTGGATTAACAATTTTGCTACTGGAAAATCTGAGTCAAGTAAAAAACTCCACTGTGTCAATCTTGCCGATTATCCTGTATCTTAACTTCTTTTTTTCCTCTGATTTTCATAGTCCAAATTTGACAGCTTGGATCCAGAATTCCTCAACAGTCAAGTCTCTAAATATGCCAAATTTGTGACTCAACTGGAAAAAGGCTTGCCACCCAACAGTGTAGTGCCCCAGCTAAAATTTAAGGTGGAAAAAATGAAAGAAAAGGTAAGTTCGGTAGAAATTATTTCTAAAACTCCAATCAATAATATTGCTCCATGCCAGTGATACTGACATCGGGAACTGCTCCACACGCAGGACAGACAAACTCCACTTTTGAGGAGGGACTGTCCGCAGCCCTGTCTTCAACTGGCTGAATAATGCAGCTGAATACCATGGTTTGAAGTAGCGTTCAGAGCGAGAGTGTTTCCCCATCCACTCAGCCTATAGGCGGCAGGACAAGGCCAGGGCAGCCTTGTCCATTGACAGCTCTTACCAAACAGATATGCCATTTTTCCAGACGTGCCATGATGTGAGGGAGGTTGGGAAGCTCTGCAGTAGGTGTGCAGGGCTGGCTCTTTGAATCCTGTCACTGCTAAACCAGCGCTTGAAATGGGAAGGAAAAGGGAAATTAATTTTTATTCTTTTAAGCAAAAAAATAAAATAAAATAAAGGACTG